>NW_023270426.1:32265144-32312440 GCF_011800145.1 Mirounga leonina
AAAGAAAGAAAGAAAGAAAGAAAGAAAGAAAGAAAGAAAGAAAGAAAGAAAGAAAGAAAGAAAGAAAGATTCTTCTAGTGTGAGCTGCCCCTCTCACTTCTAGAAGAATAGTTGCACCCAAAACATGTTTTCTGATCTTCTGAGAAAAATGAAGCCTTTCATTTTGCTATATCTTAATGGTCCAGGTGACATTTTCCTCCTGGGACCACCTCTCCTGACCTATTTGCACCACACCCTCCCTTTACCACCATCCCCCTTTTTAAAAATTTTCCTGGACGCTTTCCTCCTTTCAGCCTCCATCACAGACCCATGGAGAGACTTAGGGAAGGGTGGCCAACAGCTCGGCAGGGGCCAGAACCAAACTTGGTATAGCGGGGGTGCCAGTTCTTGTCCAGGCTTGCTGGGCATGGCCAGAAATGAGAGGAGCCCCCAAACACAGCCCCAGCTTCAAGGATCCTGCAACAGGGGGTGGAGGTGAAGGTTGAGGAGGTAGGAAATGGTTTGCACATGTGAAATGCTTGCTAACTATTCATGGCAGAGTATGAATGCATATACACAGAGGGCACCACCATAGCAAGGGCATGGGGTTGGCTGCCCAACGCCACATGCAGGGTCTGGAATCTCATTTCTACTACTTCTCCATGTTTGAATCACATATATTCAGTTTTCCAAAGATTTTTATTGAGGGTCTCCTACATTGTCTGTATTGTTTCAGGTATCTAGGGATACATTTCGTCAAAGACAATTCACCAGTTAGGCTGCCTGGAAGTGTGCACAAGGCTGACTGACCAATTAAAGCATAAACTTTATAGACAGGAGCTCAAAGGATCTGGAGCAGGCCTCTTTACATCCTTAATTGACTGAATAATGTGCTTCATCTGTGCCATTTTAAAAAATCACCATGCCATGAATCACAAATTTTGAATTGTATTTTCAGACAATCACATGGGCATTTTCACACTTGTCCATTTTTATGTAGTTTAACTCCCACTTTAGAAGATTTTGGGACCTTTTCTGAAAGTATAGATCCTATCTAAGAAGTTTAGACATATGAGTTCTGTAGTAAAACTAGAAAAAAAGAAAAAGTCCATCACATTCTTATATTTTAAAAAACTACAGATTTTTTAAAAAGTCTTTTCCTCATAATGTTCAGAACATTTTCTGACTTAATTCATTTTATTTTATTTTATTTTTAATTTAAAATAATCTTTGAAATAAAGGGAACTAACCAATGTTTTGGCCCGATCTTTTCTCCAAGGCAACATAATTAATCAGATTGCTGTTTTAGGTCAGCCTGAACTCTAGGCAGGCAGCTTTAGAGTTTGAGGGATCCAGAGAGTATTTTCTAAGGACTTTGGTACACACAATGTATATTAGACCAAAAGACAAGCAATCAATCTGTTTGTTAAAACCGTATGCTTATGCAATATTATATGGTGAAATTTGTTTATTATGCCATTTAAAAGCAAGTCACCAAGACTTTCATGACATTTTGGAAAGAGATTTTAACATCGTCTAAAGCAAGACTGAAATGAATTGAAGCCAACAGAGAGGGGGTTGGGAGAGAGGAGAAATAGAGACGATAGACACAATGTTAAACCTCAGGGTGGAAATCTAGTGAGCTTGGGGGAAGAGTAGATTAAAAAAAATTTACTCATTCATTCATTCATTCATTCACTCACTTATTTGCTTCTTCACTAAATACCACTAAGGGCTCATTAACACAGTACCAGGCAATACACAATTAGGTTAAGCCTAACATTTCTCCCCAGCTCATGTGATCCCTTTCAAGCTACCCTTCCATCCCCTCCACTATAGCTCTCTCTCCCTCAATAAGGTCCTTTCCTCAACACTCCACATACTCTACATGTCTGTCTTTACTTCATTATTTTCAGTTCATTTTTCCAAACCTCACACTTCTTTTCCCAGCCCTAGCCTCAAATAAATAATTTGTATTGAGCTCCCATAGAGCTGTGATGTCTACTGTATAAAATGAAGTGCAAGATGCAACCAGGAGCTATGATTCATGCTTACAACATAGGGAATTTGGACGACACATTACATGTGCTTAGTACCAGCTGGCTGACCCATGCGATGAATGGGAGTTTGTGGGTTGAAAAACTACGGGAAGTTTTTTAAAGAACCGCAGTTTAAGTCTTGAGACTAAGACTCAGGTGGTTGTAAAAGAGAGCAGAGACATTCCCAGTGAATGTGAAAAGCCACCTACCCCAGGAAAGCCCACCCCATTGGCTGTGTTGACTGCTGGCAGCTCTGTGAGCACATCCCAGGCCTAAACATTCTCTCTGTCAGCTACTTGAATGCATGTGCTTTAGCACAGGCTTAAAAAAAAACGAAGATGGGCCAGTGTGTCTCTCTGGCTTTTCCATTTCTCTTCATCCTGTTTATTTTAAGCCCCTTGAGAAGAGGTTCAGATCTGATCTTTAGCTTGAAGGGACTGATCGTGCAAGAACCAGCAGTTTATAAGAATTTAAGGTCCCATGAATGTGTGACAATCAGGCCAGGTCCCTGTGTGAACTGAGAAAGAAAAAGATGAGAAAACTATCATGGGCTTTGTACAAAGAAAGTGTTCTACACATAACCGAGTCAGTAAGGATTGATTTATATTGGTTACACTGCAGTGTAATGCAACCATAACATCAGAAGGAAACAGTAAAATAGGGCCAGAGTGTGCAGTGAGGGTCAGTAAGGGAATTCAGAGGCATCAGGCTGACTAGGAGCTAGAAGGAGGGGCCTGTGCCTGATGGAGAGCTTGAGAGGATGGGAGAAGCACTGGAGGCAGCACTTCCAAACCCAGAGCAGTCCCTGAGAACACTGTCATCAGCAGGAGATCCTCAGAGAGCACCTAGCTGGGAGGGGGGCTGGGGATCAATTTCCTGTTTAAATTGTACATCAGTTGACGTGAAGCATTAATATCTCTCTCTAAGGCAGCTACTGTGAAGTGAGGGAATTCTCAACAAAGTTTTCCTATTTGTTATCTTTACCTCAAGTCTCTATCATAAAAATTAAAATGCCAACTAAACCAGACTAATAGAAATAGGAACACGATACTCTTGCTAGAAAATTCTGGGCTTTCCTGCATCTTTGTCTAAGATTCATTACGAAAAATGATTCAAACCTTGGAAATAACAAAAACAAGATTACTGTGTGTCTTTTTAATATGTTTGCCTGAGTGTCATCTGACACTCTAGGGGAAGGTGACATTGCTTGTCTTAATAATTAGGGCCCCACTCTGTAAAGTTAGATGTTATCTTTTTTTTAAGATTTTATTTATTTGACAAAGAGATAGAGAGCACAAGTAGGCAGAGTGGCAGGCAGAGGGAGAGGGAGAAACAGGCTCTCCGCCGAGCAGGAAGCCCAATGCGGGGCTTGATCCCAGGATTCTGAGATCATGACCTGAGCAGAAGGCAGATGCTTAACCCACTGAGCCACCCCGGCGCCCCAAGTTAGATGTTATCTTATAAAAAACTGATACATTGCACCATGATTTCTATCTGGAAAAAAAGTGATTTCCGTCTGGCAGAAAAAATGGTTATGGCTTGGGCGCCTGGGTGGCTCAGTTGGTTAAGCGACTGCCTTTGGCTCAGGTCATGATCCTGGAGTCCCAGGATCGAGTCCTGCATCGGGCTCCCTGCTCAGCGGGGAGTCTGCTTCTCCCTCTGACCCTCCTCCCTCTCATGCTCTCTGTATCTCATTCTCTCTGTCTCAAATAAATAAATAAAATCTTAAAAAAAAAATGGTTATGGCTTTATTGCCCTGTATGTGCTGTTAACCTATTAGGCGTCTAAATTTGCAATTTATATGGGAATTTTTTTTCTGCATATCAGTTTTCATTTTCCCCTTTGAGTCAGCTTTGTCATCCCTTTACTTCTATCATAAACGAGTTTAATAAATCTTTGACACATGCTCACTATTTGTATATTTGTATAAGAGATGTGTTTTCAACTTCTTGAAAATTATTACTTGACAACTCTTAGAAGTGTGACTTGGTATCATAGGTTTAATGTACTCATTAACAAACACCTGGCTGGTGATTTACCTCTGGTAATATTAAGGACTTCTGAATATTGTAATTAGCATCAGTAATTTTATACAGGGTATTTTACGTATGTTCATACACAATAACCTTGGAAAAGATAACGAAGAGGAAGTGGCATTTGTAAACCATTGAACAAGTCTTGAATAGGGTTAGCAAATTAGCAACAGAAACAAATAATTTTCTAATTTGCAAGAAATGTTCTTCCACTATTCTGCAGAACGGGTCTTCCCTACACCCATGGGATTGTGAAATTCTTGCAAGCTGTCAAGTCAGGAAGCATTTCAAATAGAAAGAGGAACTTTAAAAAAAATGTATCCCTGGGGAAAGATTTTTTTTCCTCCCCTTGGTCCAAAAAGACACATAATTCATTTCAGCTGCTTTGTATTTTCATGAAATCATCTTAACAAAAAGTAAAGAAAAATTGAGATCTTCCAGAAAGGCATTAACTATAGGGACAAATTTAATTTTCTCTTGGTGAGATCTAGTGAACCTTCAGTGTTTAAGGTAAACAAGATTTTGTTAGCCACCAATACTTTGTGGGAATCTTGAAACATCGGATTTTTTTTTTCTTAAAATTAACCTGAAGGCAGCCAATGAACCAACTCCCATTACTTTAAAACATCTATGACAATATTGAATTAAGCCTCCCAAACTTTTCCTATGCCCAATTTTTCTTTCTTTATAGAATATGGTACTTCTCTTATGGTTTGAAATTCCTGCATAATACAAATTTGAATTTGTCACACATAACCAAAAAAGATTATTAAGTTCTTACCATATATAAGACTCCACATAAAAAGACTACAATTCAGTTGGAGAGGAAATAACCAAATAAAATCCCTGTATAAAAGACATAAAGGTACATTTTTGGTGTGGTTAGAATTTAGTTTCTGTTTTAGCAGATCTTGATCATCTTTGGGCTATAGCCAGATAAAAGATAGTATGGTTTCTCTTACCTAGAGTAAGGCATAGTATAATAGTGCCTGTGTGTGTGTGTGTGTGTGTGTTCTAGGCTAGGATTGATTTTTTATGGGACCATTTGAAAGACAGACTGAAAAAGGGCCAAAGGAAATAGGCTGAGATTGGTCACTTATCACTTGTTCATTCATTTAGTAACCATATCCCAAGATCTAATGGGTCTTGTAAAGGAGGCAGAACATCAACTAAGTGTCTATTACAAACAGATATTTAATAAACATTCACTAAATTGAGTTAAAGATACATCAGAAATGAACCTTGCCTTCAGAGAGTTTATAATCTATGAGAGGCTGCATTTAGTCAAATAACTGTGCTGCAAAGGAGAAAGTGGATTCCATGAAAGAGATACAGACAGAGAGTGTGGTGGGCACTGGGAAAGCTAAGGTTGCTTCCAGTTGGTGCATCAGGCTACACTTTTGGGACAAAACCATCCTTCCATGGGTTGGATGTGGACATAAGGCGATGAAGGGAGGGACTCTGTACGTAGAGGATGAACGTGAGCCAAGGCTCAGAGGTAAGACAATGTGGGATTTGAGTGGGGAAGCTCACTTTGGGTGTTAAGAGAATTGGTTGTGAGGAGCACCAGGTATTGTATGCAAGTGTTGAATCACTACATTGAACACCTGAAATTAATACTACACTTTTTGTTAAATAACCAGAATTTGAATAAAAACTTTTTAAAAAGAGAGAAAATTGGTAGAAAAAGAGCTTGAAAAGATATAGTAAGTTCAAATACTGATAGCCCTTAATACCATACAGAGTTTGAACCCAGAGCTGAAGACAAAGAAACATTACTGAAGATGGTTTTCCATCTTTGTGTAATATGCTGCTATTCCTAACAGAGAAAAAGTTTGTATTATATGTTTAATTTCTTTAAGCATCCCTGTAAGAAATCTCAGTATGTTTGGTTATATTGGTTTTTGTTTTTGTTTTTTTTGTTGTTGTTGAAAAATCATGTCTTAGAATCCTATAGTTTCCTATAGGTTCCTATAGTATTTAGAATCACCTTTGGCCCACAGGACTCCCAGCTTCAGAATGCTCTGCTCACAAGGGATTTACAACTTACTCTTCCAAGAAAATTGCTGCTAATGTTTTTATTATAAAAGATATGGGTGTCAGTCATCATTCCCAGTCTCTCAGTAGATAAGAAACTTTACTTCTAGTGTGAGTCCTTATACTAGGTTCTCTGACCAGAAGTGGTTCTTCAGTAATGAAGGTGAATTGCCTTTTTCCCATGGCTGATCACTGTGGACCTTTGTCTGCAGTGCTATGGAGAGCCTCTGATGCTCTTCAGTCACAGTGCCACTCTGATTTATTCTCCTGCTTTTAAAGCTGACTCTCCTTAGGCCTATAGTAATGATATGTTGATTACCTATATATTATTGAATTGTGGCAGCAGTTACATCAATATTGAATAACTACTGTTTACTGAGCACTCACCATGTCCTAAGTTGGTGACAGAGAATAATCACCCAACAAGACAGAGACAAGACTATAACTGTTATCCACATTTGCCAAGGAGAAAAGCAAGGCTCAGACTGATGAAACTTGCCCATAGTCATACAGAAGGAAGCAGCAATTGGGCCATGGTATTCTGATGGGAGAATCCAGGCAGTTGCCTCTCGGTGGACAGAGAGTCCTTCCAACTGTTGTCTCTAACCTTCCCAGCCCCAATTCACTTCCGCAGAGAAGTAGATTGTGCAATTAGAACACTGGCCTGGGCCTTGGGTCCCACTTCTTATCTGACAGCCAGTTACCTTCTACTTCTCAGGAATGTCTTTCTACACCATTGCTGGCAACATTTCAAAACCAGAAAGCAATGGAGTTTCTGTGACGCCTATTCCTGGGACCTAGAGACTACAATTCAAGGCTGAAGTTTACCTGATTGTCACTGTCGATTCACTCTTTTCTTTATAATCTACTAGCTTTGGGGAACTTTTAAATCTTAAGATATATTTTAGCCCTTTTTCCAGAGCATTTCACTTTTTCAGATCTCTAAAATAGTTTTGTTTTTTCTTTGTCCTTGATTATTTAAACTTGTACAACTAGAAATGTTTTCTCAGACCCGATCCTTATCCCTCCTAGGATTTCATTGCTTTAGTGGTTATTTTCTGAAATCATCTAATCTTTCCATGTATCTCTAGAATTTGGGGGATCAATACCCAATAATGACTATAACTATTCTAGTAGAGACTCCAGCAACTGTGTCCAAAGAAGGATCTCTGTCTTCATAATTAAATTCCTCAGATATGGCCATCACTTGGTAAATCGAACCTTTCTTGAGGCCTTTCTTAGTATCATCATTCCTACGTATCACTGTCATTCTCACCTTTCTTCTTTTGCCAAAGTAAGAGGATATTCCTCTGGATTTATTTATTGAACTAATTAAATATCTCTATGCACAGTGAATGGAAAGCACATTGAATTAGACATCTAAGACACAACAACAACAAGAAGAAAGAAAATATCAAAGGTATTTCCCCTAAAAGAAGATCAGATGAAAAAGTTGTCTTTTACCAGGTCTGAAGGGTTACCAACCTTCCACTCTGTACCATAAAGTCTCTGCTTGATACCTAAAACATTTGGAGTAATCATAATGGGGCTTCACTTGTTTTCATGAGATTATGGTCCCAAGAGAGCAGGAAAAGCTCTGCCATGCATATTTACTCAACAAAACTCCATGGCCATATTCTGCCTTCCTTTAATCCATCCCATCTGTCTCTTATTCAAATCATGCCTTCCTTTAGTCATTCAACAAAAACTGCATGTGTATTATGATCCAGAAACTGCATGCTAGTCTCTGGTATTACTCTAACAATGCAAGCTGGCCATCCTTCCACTGGGTAGAACCTCATAGGATCTTAGGAATCTGAAACCTCTTTTAAAAGGATTAAGGATAAAAGACTACAAAATAAGCTTTTGATTAATAAAGAGATTTTTAAAAAGTGTTTCATGGTCGTTTTCCATTCATTATGGAATTTAAAATGCCTTAATATTTGCCTAGCATTTTTACAGGCTTCAAAAGACTTCCATTAAGCACGCTGTAGTTAAAGGTCTACTTACAGGGTTTGGGTTTTGAGAAGGTCTTCCTCACTATGAACTTCTTGAGTGAAGAGAGTTTTATTAATATTTATACCTCTAGAACCTGCCCCAGGGCTGGGTATGGAATTGGCAAACAGTAAGCGATTTTTGAATGAATGTCTTCAATTACACATATTAAATTATTTCTCCTACCGGTTTGTAATTGGAGGCTGTTTCTACTATTTCCTTTTCATGCGACCAGCACTGTTCTCATTAGACAAGGCACTTGGCTGAATCTCACCCAGGAAAAAAAGTCAGGCTGGATTTAGAGCATGAACTGGGACAATGCCATGTTATCTAGCCACATCATTACTCCTTGAAGCCATAACCAAGGAGGTTTCCTGTTATCCTTTATAAAATGAAAAGCTTGGTGAACACACAAAGTTGCTAGGTGGGCAAATTGGAGAACTAAGTTTCATGTTGGAGGTGATAGTTTCATAATGACAATGATGAAGGTTTTAGAAATATTAAGACATATTTAAACAGAAATACCAAGATGGCATCTGAAGCAAGTACTTCATCAACATGCCTTCTTGAACTCTGCCCTTTCCTAGGGGACTTTGGAATTATTTTCTCTTACATATACCAAATGAATGGCTACTGGTTAAAAACACTAATCCACCTGATGAGCATAATATAAGATACAACAGGTATAACTGTCTAGCACTTTGGTTTCTGGAAGAAAGCAAGATAACTGGCTGTAAGTTACCCCTATTAGAAGTAAGGGACAGATATGAATTTCAAGAGTGTTAAGGTCTTAGTTCTGACCTTGTGGTAAGATAATTTCTTGCTATTTCCATATTTCCCCATCAGAGATCTTAAATACCCTGATTTTCAAAGGCCCTATCTTTGAATACAAAACATTAATAGGAGATAACCCAAGACTTAGAGGTTGAAAACATAGAGGCACCTGGGTAGCTCAGTTGGCGGAGTGTCTGACTCTTGATTTTGGCTCAGGTCATGATCTCAGGATCCTGAGACTGAGTCCTGCATCGGGCTTCCTGCTGACCGTGGAGCCTGCCTGGGATTCTCTTTTTCCCTCTCCCTCTGCCCCTCCCCCCATGCATATGTTCTCTTTCTCTCTCTAAAAAAAATTTAAAAATGTATCTTGTCAATAGGATGAATATTGGCAAAAAAAAAAAGTTGAGATAATTTTAAATACCTGGAACTTAGATATTTTCCTATTGATCTTGGAAAGGTCACCTAAACTCTCTAAACCTAAGTTTTTTAACTTTGATAGAATATTTTTAAATTGGCCTATTTATCTTTTCTTATATGGATGCTATAGGAATAGAGTTAATACAGATAAAATACTTATAAAAATTAAGAGACCTATTCAAATGTATACTATTTTATTTAAATAGTTTATTTTTCCTTTTTTGGTCCAAACTCAGCTCTAAGGAGAAAAAGTGGCCAATAAGAAAAGACTGAAAAAGTCAATTCTGGAAAAGTCAGCTCCAAATCTAAGAGAAGTCTGAGTCAGTCATCAGTCAGGCAGTAAGTCTAAAATAAATTAATCACACAACCTCAGCTTCCTATTCCCTTTTCTGTTTGACTTTGATGAGCATCTATGTGGATGGGGTAAACTTATGTTTCTTCTTTGGTAATAATATTGTGAAAATATGTTCTTTTACCCCACTAACATGAGAAGCAGAAGGAGGAAGTGAAGATGAGCTGGAAGAGTGAGCTGCATCAGTAAATGTGAGCTGAGCTACTTAGAGTCTTGGCAAGAGCCCAGTAATTCCTGAAACCTTCAGTGTTTCTTTTACACACACACACACACACACATTTTAGGTATAATGTGTATAATATGTTTAACTCCCACTATGTGCCAGATACCTCTCAAAAGAATGAGATTATGCTCTTGGATGGGAAATACATACTTCCTGCTTTCAGAATGCTTACATTCTAGTGTAAGAAATAAAATACTGAAGTCAGAAAAAAATTAAAACAAATACAAATAATTATATATGCTATAGCATAACCCTAAAATAATTACACAGTAATAGGCAGGTGAGAATGGGGGATGGGGTTGGACAACTTTGGAGACGATAGACAAGATCTCTCTGTGAACTAAAATCTGAATATCCAGAGGTCCCAGCCAGGAGAAAATATGGAAGAAGAACTAAAAGATCACCTGAAGTAACTTAGTTGAAAAAAATCTGAAGAAAAAGGAGGTTGGAAAAGGAGGCAGGAGCCAGATCATATACACTTTTTTACTCTATGAACTTGGGGTTTATTCTAGGGGTAATAGGAAACTCTTGGAGGGTTTTGAGAGACTCTGATTTGTGGGTCAATGTCTTTCATCAGCTTTGGACAATTTTTAGCCATTATATCTACAAGGGTTTCTTCTGCCCCATATCTCCCTTTCCTATCCTTCTGTGACACCATTTGGTAGGGTCTCACATATCTAGAACATTCTATTCAGTGGTGGGGTTATTTTTCCACTCTTCTCCTTGTAGTTCAGTTTGGATCATTCTATTGACCTGTCTTCAAATTCACTGATTCTTTCTTGGTCTGTGTAGTCTTATAGTTAAACACATCTTTCTTTTCTGATGCTGTAGTTTACAGCTCTATAATTTCTACATGATCTTTTCATAGAGTTTTTATTTCTATGCTGAAGTTCCCCATCTGGCATAAAGTACTTTTCTAAAAAATGTTTGCTATATGAATGAACTGGTTTTGCTTGCTCTGTCAATAAGAAAGGCATTTTTAAAATAGAGGGAAAAAATCATATTTAGAACATTCAGTTTGTCACAAATTAGCTGTCTTCCACTAAGATTCAGTAACTCCTGGCACAACCAGGTGATAGCCATCCTAAGTTGCATACTTTGCTAATTTAACCTTACTTTGGGGACAGCTAATGTTAAATGCACTTTCATATTATTGGTATTTTTATACTTAGTTTCCTCTGGAAGCCCACAGGACTATACCCACAAGCATATGAACACTAAAGCACTTTGCTCAATAGTGCAGAACTACAGCAACTGTAATAAATGTCTCCCTTTTGCAAATGCTTTTAATAAAGCCAGAATGTCTTTGGGTTCATTTTTTTTCCATAGGAAAAAAGACAAGTCATTCTGCTAGCAAGATACAGAATATGCCCCTTGGAACAGATTTTACATGACTTAAATTCTTTCTGTCTAGTGAACAGCTTTGGCAAGTCTCTCCATGTGCAAAGGTGAAAGGAAGATATGCTTTTCACCTGGAGAAGAAAACCCTGGAAGTTTGTCCTGCAAAGCACAGACACTAGAATTGTAGGAAACCCAGAATTTAACAGTTATGATTAAAAAAAAAGAAGTGAAAGTGAAAAGAGGAAGTCTCCAGTAGTCCATTAAATGTTTCTGGCCCAGACAAAACAAAATAATAAGGCAAGGCTATGGAACTGTATAGTAAGAAAAACAGGAATGTACATTTTCCAGAAAGCACTGGACTCTCACATAAGCTTGAAGGGACTGATGCCTCTGGCAAGGGGTTATGCATAGAGTTGAATTCACTATGTTTTTATTAGAGCTTATTGTTATTGTGGCCCTAACACAATGCTACCTGCTGCCCTGTGTGTGTTTCAAGTGTAGGCAAAAATCCAGAAGATTTCCTAAATTTCTTTTTTTAAGAGATTTTATTTATTTATTTGAGAGAGAGAGAGATCATGAGCAGGGGATAGGGGTAGAGGGAGAAGTACACTCCCCACTGAGCAGGGAGCCCAATGCGGGGCTCGATCCCAGGACCCTGGGATCATGACCTGAGCCAAAGGCAGACACTTAACCAACTGAGCCACCCAGGCGCCCCAGAAGATTTCCTTAAGGAGGTGCATACTGACCTATATTACACCTCTATAACTGTTCATACATTCATGTGTGTACATACACACACATGCTCACAGACACACACACACAGCCTTTTAATCTCTCAGTAAAAACTTAAACTCTTTCATATTCATCTGTACTTTCTAGACATTATACAGAGAGACAGACATCTGAATTCGGCCGGTGGGAGGGCTGCCCAGTGATTAATTAGATCAGTGCACGGTTTGGGATATGCTGACCTTTTCTGTCCCTGCTAAGCCCACGGCCTCTGTTTCTGAGTGCTTCCCTCTCTGCAGACAGTAACAGCAGCGTTCCTTTCAAAGTGCTTCACAGACTTTACTTCTCATTGCCCCAAGGAGAGGCCATTATTAGTCTCTTCACTTCGCTGACTGGAGTGAATTGACCTGCTTAGGGTCCAGTGGGAATTGGTATCCAAACTGGAATTACAACTTTGGTGCCTTTAGACCAAGTCCCATGCACTGGCCACCTAGGACAAGCCTGTTGCAGCTCTTTTCTCCCCCTGCCCTGTCTCTGTAGAGGTAACCCACACTAAGGATGCATCTAATCAGTCTGTGAATTTTGGTTTTGCCATATTTATGGTATTTTTGATGCTGTGATGTGCTATTTATGATGCTGATAAAGGTTTACTGTTGATTAAAGTTAAGGAACTGGTCTGTGTCAGGATCTATAAATCCTTGGACTTGAAAAAGCCAGACAGATGGGTAATGCTGGATATTAGTGAATGGGATGCAGAAATTTAAAAAATCCTTGTGTACAGCTGATGAGAGAGATACTGTTCTCACATCTCACAGACCAGAATGTAATCCCATAGCCACCTAACTGCAAGGGGGTCTTTGTTTTTTTTTTTTTAAGATTTTATTTATTTATTTGACAGAGAGAGACACAGCAAGAGAGGGAACACAAGCAGGGGGAGTGGGAGAGAGAGAAGCAGGCTTCCCGCTGAGCAGGGATCCCGATGCGGGGCTCGATCCCAGGACCCTGGGATCATGACCTGAGCCGAAGGCAGATACTTAATGACTGAGCCACTCAGGCGCCCCTGCAAGGGGGTCTTTGAATGTCATCTTTATTTCAGATATCCATGTGTTCTATAATAATGCTATAATAATGGGCACTTTTACTATAGAAGAAGGAATAAACCATATAGAAGAGAGCTAGAAAGTGTTGTCTCCCATATTAGAATTTTTTTCCAAATTATTACTAATAAGAATCAAACAACCAAGGAGAGGGGGCATTAAATAAATCTGTCATCAAACATTTACCTCTTCTGCAGTCCTTAAAATTAAAGTGAACATCTGAGATCTTTCACTGGTTATTTTTATTATATTTTTTTTATTTTACATATTTGTATTAGACCTTAGATACTGAGGGCTGGTTGAATCATCAGCCTCATTTCATGACATGTTGTCCCCATTACTCACGCCCTGTTCCACTCTTGTTTCATTTTAAAATGCATTCTAGGTAGTCTTTAATAACTACTCTCATCCCCATTCCCCCATTAAGCTACACCCTGAATGGGTTTGATACCTATCTTAGAAACTGTTTCCTTGTAAATTGTCTGGTATTTTTTGCATGTGTGTATTTTCACTTCAGTTAAATTATATTGCTAAGAAAAACTTTGTTCTTTTCCTTATTTTTGCACCCATCATTAATGATTTTAGCATTTATTTGTGTATCTAGTTTGTTGCTTCTAACTACATAATGTATTCCAGAATTCACTACTCTTTGTTTATCGATTTCCCTGGCTATGGACTCCTAATTTGCCCCTCAACTCCCCATCACCCCAACAACTGCGATGATACACATGTGTCTATATTCTTAAGGACCTGTATGAGAATTTCTCAAGAGTGGTGTTACTGCAAAAAGTAAGATACATACACATTAATTGACTAAGCGCTGGCACACTGTTCTCCAGAATGTCTGAACTGGGCTATATTCCCACCAGTATACAAAAGTTTGTGTCACCATTTACTTCCCCCCACACTTCACATTACCACATTTCTAATTTATGATTTGATGGGAATAAAGTAGTATATTATGGCTGCTTTAAAATGCATTTCCTGACTACTATTCATTTTATCATGTCTTTACATATATGCTAGCCATTTGGATTTCTTTATACCTTGCCCATTTTTCTATTGAATTTTTTTGTCTTTTTCTTATTGATTTGCAGGAATCTTTGTATATTCTCCATATAAACCCATTATCAATTAAAATTTTGTTGATGATGGTAATCCTTCCCTCAATCTGCCATCCATTTCTGACCACTGTGGTTGAAGGTTTTGGGGTTTTTTTAAATCCCCTTCATTCTGAGCCATAAAAATATTCTTCTATGGTTTATTTTACTACCTGTATGGTTTTACCTTCATATTTAGATCTTTGATCTAGCTGAAGTCTTCTTTTATATTGGTATAAAGTATTGATCCTGTTTTATTTTTTTAATGTAGTCACCCAGATTTCCTTACATCACCACTAAACCATCTGTCTTTTCTATTGATTTGGATTAGCACCATTTTCATAGGTCAAGTACCCTGATATCGGGTCTGCAATCTCTCTCTCTGAGATCTCCATTGCATTCCATTTGTCTATTCGTCTTAGAATCTTGAACCAGTTCCATATTTTTAACAGTATATAGAGTATGTCTACACACACACCCTCCTGTATATGTACAATGAAACATTGTCCTAAAGGCTGATTTAACTGGATTAACCTGGAAAATGTGGGATTTGGTAAGTGACTCTGCATGCCACATAAATGGCAAGAAAATAGGAAAACAAAAGTACACCAAGATTCCCATATCTATCTTTGACCCCAAGGGTGATGTCTATGGTGCCTATATTCAGCTTGCATGCAGGAAGTGCTTGCATCTCCGTTCTTCTTGCTCCTTGTCCACAGATGTATTCTCTTTTCTCCTATTTCATTCAACCTTGTTTCATAGAAGATTGAGAATGTCTTACAAAAATGCAATTGACCAAGCAAAATATAATATCACTAGAAGAGGTGAGAAAAATGAGCCAAGGGAAAAATAAAAATTGTGCCTGATTTCATTTGAAGCCCAAGTTAGTTTATGGTAATCTCGACTTACCCTGATCTTTTTTCCATTTAGTTTCTCTCTTTCTAGGTTTCACAAGGTTGTTCAACCTTTTGGTTTTATCATTATGTTATTTGGAAGAGGGAATGAAAACCTCCAAAGCCCCAAGTTTTAAAAGGCTGTTGAAAGAAGGAAGTCTATGTATGCAAGGATTTCCAAGCCCCTATGCAGTTACCTGAAAGAGTCTGGAATAAAGAGCAGGGCCTGGGACCTAGGGGACCTAGACATCAGGGACTGCTCTGTCAGTGACTGACAGTTTGACTCAAATGCAAAATCCCTCTTGGGTTTATAGTCCTCAGCTGCCAGAGGAGAAGGCTGCCCTCCATGGTCTCAAGGTTCCATCCAGGGCCAGCTCTCTGATTCTGCATGGCTTTTACCTCTGGGGACATCAATCATTGGCTCTCCCCAGAGACGTTTTACAACTAATAGCTATTAGTCCCATAACTGAGAGAGGTCACTCTTGGAAGGTTAATTAGCCTCCTCCTCTGGCTCAGGATAATTATTCCATAATAGTCACATCACTTTTTTACACCAGGAACTCCTTTCCACAGATAGATCTTATGCACAAAAGAGAAGGAACAGAAAATGCATACCACAGCCAAAAGGAAATAACTCCTGTACACTGTAATTCCAGCAAATACCAAAAACACTCAGTCATAGAATCAAAGAAACCAACCATTCTCATTCAACTGCCCTTGGATTTTCCAGCCTTCTTATGTTACCTCTTTTTTTCAATAACCAAATGAACCAACTCTGGCCCCCATTCTGCACTGACTGGTGGCATTCAGTTACCTCCCAGTTATATCTGAGATCCACTGGGGAAGAGATTCTGATAATCACCTGACATTTCTCCAGCTCCTGCCTGGATACTTCGGTCACCCCAGCCATTTCATAACCTGTCCTCCCATTCAACTCTAGCCTTACTCAAGGTGACCTCAAATGTAATGGTTAATAACAGAGCCTTACTCACTTGGACATTCCAGAGGGAAATTCATGCCCAGCACCCAGGAAATGATTCAGAATTGGATTTTAGGCCTAGAACCACCCTGAGAACCCACTAACCAAATATTTTCATATGGATTCCCTTACTGGCTGTTATAGACAGAATTGTGTCCCACCACCCCAAATTCATATGTTGAAGCCCTAACCCCAAATGTGACTATATTTGGAGACAGGGTATATAAGGAAGGAGGTAATTAAGTTTAAATGAGATCATATGGGTGGAGTCCTGATCTGATAGAATTAGTGTCCTTAAAAGAAGAGACACCAGAAAGTGCTCTGTGTGGTCTGATCCCCGATCTCCTCTGCAGCCTCATCTCCTACTTCTCTCTCCTCAATCCAGCACTACAGCCACCCAGGCCTTATGTAGTCCCTGGAGAAGCACTCTGCCCTCTCCCACCACAGGACTTTCACACATGCAGTTCATTCTGCCCTCAATGCCCTCTTTCCTCCTCACCCCACCCATTACCTGTTCAACTACTTTACTTCTTTAGATCTCACCCCAGGTATCACTTCCGGATGAAGCCTTCCTGAGCCTCAGTGTCTAGGCCAGATTGTTTTGTTACATGCATGCACAGAACCATGTTTCTTTCCTTCCACAACTTTTAGCAACGCACAGAAGTAATAGAGAGTGTGGTTTTCTCAACGTCCTCACAGGTCTCGAGTTACATTCTAAACCAGACTTTGAAACTTGGATTCCTGTGCTTCCCTCCCAACCCAAGCAAACCAAAATAGTGAATGTTTTTCCCATTCACACCCACCTATCGAATTAGAATGGGATTTAAAAAAAAAATTACACTGTAAAAAACAACAAGCTCAAATATTAAAGATCTGGTATCAGTCAAAATGTCAAGTACTCCCATGCAAATGGATTAAGTATAGTTCATGGTAAAGTTTGTTAAGTTTCTCTTTTAAGAGGAAAAGTAAATTTGAGTGGGATATTTAACCTTATGAAAACATTTTAAGACAATTTCCTTTAAAGTAAAATCACTTTGTGGCAGGATAGTTCAACTCTTCCTATAAATTCTAAAAAGGCATTAATTAAAAATAATAATATAGTCTTCGGTCTCTTAAAGTCTCCTCCTTCTCAATTAATTGGCTATCTACCTTGAGAAGTAGCCAACCTGGATTTATATCTGCAGAAAAAACCTGAGAGGAATATTACTATGATTGAGTCTGGGCTGACGCTCTTGGTCGTTTACCAGAGAAGCATTCCCCTCTGCCCACTGGGCTCAGGTACTGGGGCCAAGGCAGTCAGGGAAGAGCAATTGCTCTCCTGGGTCAGAAAGACTGAGATTGTGGAAGCCCCTGAAGGTGATTTCATTCCCCTACACTGTGATTAGTGTAGAGGGACCATGGGATCTACTTTTGGGTAATCAGGTATAAGAGGAAGTGTACTGAGGTTTCTGGGGAAGATTTCCTCCCCAATAGAGAGAGAGATTAGGATGGACCACACTGACCAAATGCAGCTGCTGAGAAGGTAGCGCTTGGAACTGTGGCAGCCATATTGTGACCATAAGAGAAGACACCTCTGACCAAATGAGGAATAAGCAGTGGAAAATGGAAAGGTCTGGCTCCTTGATGTCCTCATCAGCTTCAGAACAGACCCTACTTCTGGACTAATTGTTGGGTGAAGAGAAAAATAAACCCCTCTATGTAAGCAACTTTTAGGCAGGCATTCTGTTGCTTGCTTTCAAGAGAAAACTAATAAAGAATCAACACCATTCTGTTTTGCTTTTACAGATTTCCAGCAAATACAGCATCTGTTCTAAACTGAACAAGGGCTAGTTATACCAGTGTGGTTAGAGTCACTTACATTCAGTTTACTAGGCACCTATATGCCAGGCTCTGTGCTAGGCACTGGGAACTTGAACATGAAAAAGAAATAGTCCCTTATCTATACAATTTCTGTGTAGTAAAATTTAAAGGAAAGGCCTGAAACTTCCAGGGGATATTTTATTTTCCTGGAGAAATAGGATTGCTCTGCCCCAAACTGCTGGATATAGTGTGCTAGGGTTGGGAAGGATGCTTGAGAAGCCAGAAATAATAAAAATCGCATATAACAATATCCTATAAGCAAGGGTTGCCTTAAGAATAGGCTGACTGGGGGCACCTGGGTGGCTCAGTCGTTAAGCGTCTGCCTTCGGCTCAGGTCATGATCCCAGGGTCCTGGGATTGAGCCCCGCATCGGGCTCCCTGCTCGGCGGGAAGCCTGCTTCTCCCTCTCCCACTCCCCCTGCTTGTGTTCCCTCTCTCACTGCTTCTCTCTCTGTCAAATAAATAAAAATAAAATCTTTAAAAAAAAAAAAAAAGAATAGGCTGACTGGCAGGCACCTAAATGGCATGACTTCAGAAGCTCTAGAAAAGTTTCTTACCCCAGAAAAATCCCCCGATACCTAAATCCTACACCTTGAGACTCATTCCTTTGGCTTATGGATTTATCCCTTGCTAAATTCCAAGTACCCCTGAAAAGCAATACATTATTTTTTTCCACCACTTAAGAGGAAAATTAGAGCCATCATGAAGGTTCTGAGGACCTGAAGAGAGGTGGGTAGAAGTGGAAGGAGAAGAAATAGGGACCTATATGAGTTCTGGGGGACACTGAGTGATTTGCATTTTAGCTCACGGTCAATAATCCCTAAAGGGCATGTGATCTGTAATTTTTCTGACTATCCCTTTTTTGGCTTGGCTTTTCTTGGGTTTCTGCTAAATTAAGGCTTCATCCCAAAGAGTGTAGATGTTTTCAGATAAAGATTGAATTGGCCACTCTAGTGTGGAAATCAAGTAGAGGAAGGTCAGGGAGCCTATCCTGCTATACAAAGCTCTTCCAAATAAACCCCCAGGGAAACAATGGGGAGAAGAGAAGCCCTTGGCATTCCAGCCCCTTAACTGGAAATGCATAATTATGCAAAAAATGTAAACAAAAAATTACCCAACTGAGAGGGAGGCTGGAGAGGTTTCACTGTGGCTTGAAGGTTCAGGTTAGACATTTCTAAATGTCTCAAGACTCCCCTTGCAGAGCACTACAAGATTGTCCCCCTACCTACACTTCCTCACCCTGACCTTTCTCCCCTTGTCTGCAACCCTAACGTCCTTGCATTTCCCTATGTTTCCCACAGAATCTCGCCCAGCGTCTGTACTGTGGCTTCCTCCTACATGGTCTGGTCTACAAAGGGGTTCAGCTCTGAAGGTCTCTGACCTAATCATTGCAGTCAAACTGAAGCATAGAGCAGAAAAATGTTGACATGTGCAGATGAGAACAGTACTGACTTGTCTATGCCAAAGTGAAGTTTTCTCTGAATTATCTGAATGAGGCATCTTCCTTCTTCTGCGAGTCAAGATGCTCTGACTTCTGGTTATTCATTTCCTTCTCTAAGCATTCCTTGGGCTCCTACTATGAGCTAGGCAGCAAGGTAGGCATGGAGGGCACAGCGGTAAGCCCTGCAGGCAGTCTCCCCCTCTTAAGTAGCATTCACTCTCTTGAGAGGCCCCTGAAAAAGTATAGTAAGTGTTAGAAATGAGGATTTTTGGAACGTATATCAGGGAAACTATACAGAATGGGGATGCACGGTTCTCCCAAAGGAGGAGAAGGTGACATCATCAGGAGAAGAGGGAAAGAGACATCGGGCAAATAAAACAGCAGCCAGTAGCTGTTTACTGTAATGAGGGGCTCAGACTATATGCAGGGACAGAGTTAGCTAAGAGAGCATCCAAGGGGGGAAATGAACTGGGAAGCAAGTTGGAGCCAAGGCAAGGCTTGGGTAGGCCAGAGGCAAAGGGAGAAAGAGAATGGGGTGCTCATTCCAGGCAGGAAGGAGAGGCTTGAAGAAAGGCAGACAGAGGAACGAGCACATTGCAGCTGTGGATAGCAAAGGGGCCTGCCCAAGAAAACCCCAGGGCCAACACAAGGGAGCAGTGGGAAATAAAGTGGCATGGGCAGGTACAACCTGTAAAAAATGTTTCTAATTCAATTACCTATAAAAATTGTATCTTGCTTCTAACCACAATGTCTCAATTGTCGGATATAGGGGCATTAGCTTTTTTACTTATGATGACTAAAGGTATCTATGGATGATTTCATTCCCACATGCCATGTGTACCTCTTCACAGGGTGAATAGGTAAATAATCTCCCACTTCTTCTTCCTCATCTGGACAGCGGAGGGAGAGGGAGAAGGAGGATCCCAGGAATAAAAAAACAATTCCTCACCCCTTTCATGGAGCCCTGCAGCCACTTCCTCCAGTGTGCTCTCTGGCTTTAATTAGGGAAACCCTGTCTTTCAGAGATATGCCTCTTAAAGGAACACACACACACACACACACACACACACTACCTAAGGCCTCTAAAGGCCATTATAATGCATTTTTTGAAGTTGAAAACACATAAAATCTGCAGATTTTGTAAACAAACACTGAGAAAAACATGAGAACCAGAATTCTCAGTAACAGACTCCACTCAGACCCTGTGCTAGGCTGCCTTTCTAAGAATTCCTAGCTTCACCAGTGGAAATGTTTGTCAAGTCCAAGTGCATTTTCCTGCCATACACTTAGAGGTCCATTTTGCCTGCAGGTGTTCATAAGCTGACGTGTCTGGGGTGAGGGGGCGGGGCTACGAAGAAGAGGGGGAAACTGGCTCTTTAAAAAAAGGAATAACCTCTCCCTATGTTCCAGTCACAAAGAGTATTTTGTAATTAAACTGCACAGAGATGTAACTTCGCCATCTGGAATGCTGGGTCTGCAGGCGCTTGGTTTTTTTCCTGCCCAGGACTTCTTCGTGGCCCGGGATTTTCTAGGTCTCTTGCTATGTGGGGTTTAAAGTCGGTGGTATTCTCTAATGAGTTGGAAGTGGCTTGGGGCATTGCAAGGGGCTGGGGACAGTGGAGGATATGAGGACCTGACTGGGAGGACAGGAATCTGTCCTTTTCCTGAAGAATTTCTCCCAATCCAGGACATCCTCTATCCCTAGACATTGGAGGATAGGGCACCCAGCACAAGACTGAGTCTGCAGCTAGTTTGGAAGCTAGATCTTCCAGTGACTAATTTAGCAAGTCACTTCACCTATCTGGGCCTTACTTTCTCATTTGCAAAATTCTTCTTCGGACCACAGACTGCAGCTCTAACATGCTCTGATATCATGACCTGGAGGCAAATCCTAGAGCTACTGGTATGAAGGAACGGTCAATATCCACCTAGAGTGTGTTCTGAGGGCTCAGGACATTTGCAGCATTTTGGATGGAAAGGCACTTTGAGGCGGCAGGAGTTGATAAGGCCATGAAGGATTTGTAAGATATTAACAGATGGTGAAGGCTTAAAAGGGCACATTACTCTCCTCCCTTAGAATGCCCACCAGGTAGGTGCCCTTTTGTGCTAAGGTGCACCTGTGCACATCCAGTGTCCAAATCAGCCACCCCCGATGAAGTGATCTTCAAAGGTGCCTTATATAGCACTGGGGCTCCTTTAGTATTGTGAAAACGTGCCTCTGTTTGCTATCAGCTTGAAGAGCCTGACTTGACACATGCTTTCTTTTCAAAAGCCCATGAACATCTACCTCCCTGTCCCTGAGCCTGACAGGATTATAATAATAAGTCTCCCTTTTCCTAATTATCTCCTCTTGTCCTCTCTGAAAACCCAGGTCTGAAAGGGCAGCTGTCACCTTGCTGTCACTCTAAAATCTCAACCCCATTTAATTTAGACTAGAATAGGGCAATCATTTTCATCAGTTACCAGGCTGAGTAGCACACCATGCACCCCTCCCCCCAAACCAGTTGCTAAAGGAGCAGTACAGGTAGATAAAGTAAATCATAAACCCTGGGCAACCCCACTCATAAACCCACCTCACTCATTATTTCCTTATTTAACCCTTTAAACTTGCTTACCTGATCAAATAAGGCCTTAGGGCCAGGTCCTCAATGCTTGCCCTTACCCTTGGAACTGTGTGTTCATTCCGAGTGTGAAACCTACTGAAAAATCTCCAGCTAGCCACGCAGACCAAAGATACATTCATTCAAAAGTATACATATGCTCAGGTTTGGGAGTGGCAGAAGAAATAGTTTCCCTTTGGTCATTTCTCAAAATCACTGGGGCAGGTTTTTATTTTCTATGTGCCTATAAGGATTGGTCTTATAAAGAGGCAAATCAATGGCAGCCTGCAGGATAGTACTGGGTAGATGCTTTCCAGTGGGAAAAAGGCCACTGCTTTTAAAACTATTCCCCACTGTCTCCAACATTGCTCAGTTAGGTGAATCCCCTCCTTTAAGCTTTTGTTCCTGTTACACACAGTTATACTTAAGGCAGCAATGAACAAACTTTTTGTACCAGGGCCAATTCAAGAAAAATAAGATGCTTAGGAGTCAATTATTTTAAAAACCTACAATAGAAACAGAAGTTGTTGTTTTTTTTAATCAAGAAATTCAATAGCTACAAATACATTTAAGCATTTGAAAGTTTCATCTTGTAGCTTAAAGCTCAAGAACCATCTGATTAGTCTGCACTGCAGAATCTGACTTCAGTATTGCACCTTTGGATAAATTTTATTGCTGAGTAAGACCGTTTTGGAGCTGATTTATTTTGCCTTTCCATAGTGAGGTCATAAGCTACTTGGCTCCTCTCCTGTGTCTCTAAATTTTGTCATCTTTAGTTGTTAAATGCAAATGACCACAGAGCAGTGCTTTTACTTCTGAAGAAGTTCTTCTCATGCCCACTTATTTTGAAATACATAATTTTAATTAGTTGCCTTTCTCTTCTTGTTGGCAGGCACAGCAGGTACTTAAAAATTTATTCAGAAAAACAATTTTTCCATTTGTCTCAACGTAAATATCTTTTTTTTTTTTTTTCAGATTAAGTCAGTTGGTCAGTTGGTATTCACCAACTACCTGCCATCTGTGGACAGGTGGGAGAGATGGTCTGTACATCTTCAGCTTTATTAGGTATTGCTAAATTTCTCTCCACAATGGTGGTTCCAAAATATGCTGCACTCACATGCCTAAGTGTTCCCGTTTCCTGACATCTTTGCCAACTTTTGTTGTTGTTTGCAACTTCCTGGTTACTTGTGAACTGGAGCATCTTTTCATGTGTTTATCAACCACTTATATTGCCTCCTATGTGAACTGTTCATATTCTTTTCAATTGGATTGACTATCACTTTCTTATTAATTTATGGGATTCCTTTTTATAGAGAGTAGAAGTATCTACCTCAGACTATTTTTTCTCTTCTTTCATTGTTTGTGGTATTTTTTTTCCACAGAAGTTTTTCATTTTAATAAAGCTTGAATTTATCCATCTTTCCTCCATGGTTTCTGATTTTTGTGTCCTGTACAAGAAAATGTCCCCTATCTCAATGTCCACTAAAGTTTTAGTGGTCTGGACAGAAGATCAAACCAGCCACAACATTCCCTTAAAACAAAGACTAATCCAGAGCAAGGACCTAACTCTTTATAATGCTATGAAAGCTAAGAGAGGTGAGGAAGCTACAGAAGAAAAGTTTGAAGCTAGCAGAGGTTGGTTCCTGAGGTTTAAAGAAAGAAGCCATCTCCACAATGAAAAAGTGCAAGGTGAAGTAGTAAGCGCTCATGTAGAAGCTGCAGCAAGTTATCTAGAAGATAGTAATTCATGAAAGTGACTATACTGAACATTTCAACTTTCATACTTAGAGGACAGAGGCCAGTGCCTGGCTTCAAAGCTTGAAAGAACAGGCTGACTCTCTTCTTAGAGGCTAACCTGGCTGGTAACTTTAAGTTAAAACCAGTGCTCATTTACCATTCTGATCATCCTAAGGCCCTTAGGAATTGTGCTGAGTCTACTCTGTCTGTGCTCTATAAATGGGACAACAAAGCCTGGATGACCCCACATCTGTTTACAACACGGTTTACTAAATATTTTAAGCCCACTGTGGAGACACACCACCCAGAAAAAAATGATCCCTTTCAAATATTATTGTTCATTGACAATACACTGGTCACCCCAGAGATCTGATGGAGATGTACAATGAAATGAATATTGTTTTCATGCCTGCTCACATAACATTTATTCTGAAGCTGGCAGATCAAGGAGTAATTTCTACTTTCAAGTGTTATTATTAAAGAAATACATTCCATAAGGCTATAACTGCCATAAATAGTGATTCTTCTGATGGATCTGTGCAAAGTAAATTAAACACCTCTGGAAATGATTCACCATTCTAGATACCATTAAGGCACATTCCCAATCCATGGGAAGAGGTCAAAATATCACCTTTAACAAGACTTTGGAAGAAGCTGATTCCAGCCTTCAAAGATGACTTTGAGGGGTTCAGGACTTTAGTGGAGGAAGTAACTGCAGATGTGGTAAGAAACACCAAGAGATCTAGAATTCAAAGCGGAGCCTAAAGATGTGACTGAATTGCCGCAACCTCATGATAAAACTTGAATGGATGAGGAGTTGTTTCTTGTGGATAAACAAAAGAAAGTGGTTTCTTGAGATAGAATCTACTCCTGGCAACGATACTGTGAAGGTTGTTGAAATGACAACAAAGGATTTAGAATATTACATAAACGTAGTTGATAAAGCAGTGGCTGTGTTTGAGAAGACTGACTCCAATTCTGAAAGAAGTTCTACTGCGGGTAAAATGCTAACAAACAGCATTTTATGCTATAGAGAAATCGTTCATGGAAAAGAGTCCATTGATGCAACAAACTTCATTGTTCTCTTATTTTAAGAAATTGCCATAGACACCCTAACCTTCAGCAGCCACCACCCTGATCAGTCCTTCCACCCGCAAAGACTTTCCACCAGCAAAAAGATTATGACTTGCTGAAAGCTCAGATGATGGTTAGCATTTCTTTAGCAATAAAATATTTTTAAATTAAGGTACGTACACTGTTTTTTTTTAAAGACATAATGCTATTGCACACTTAATCAAATACTGTATACTGTAAACATACCTTTGACATGTACTGGGAAACGAAAAAATTCATTTGACTTGCTTTATTGTGATACTTGCTTTACTGCAGTGGTCTGAACCAAACTCTCAATATCTCCAAAGTATGCCTCTACTTCTATACCGTAACCCTGGTGTACCACAAACCCAAGACCAATATTTAACGTAATTTCTCATCTAGCATTTCTAAGACTATAGAGATATAAAAATCGTTAACCTCAAACTCATGAAGTGGAGGCTTGTGAATACAAATTATCAGGGGAAATACTGGTTCCAGATATAGCTCTGGCAGATACAAACAAGCTTCCCTGTGCTGGTCAGTGGGGTCTTTTCCTGGTTCATTCTTTCACAGAGGTGCAGCCCTTTGGAGTTCAAACTACACACAACTGAGGATATTTACAGGAAAAAAGACAACCACTTGGTAAAGAGATGGGTATGTAATTAAAGTTACTCAAGGGCAACCTTACTTTATGTGCAATGAGCTAAACAAAGATTTTCTGTCTCATAAATTAAGAACTAGTAATTGTACTGTCAAGTGCCATATCCCATGGCTTGCTGCTAAATTCAGAAAATCCTTGTCTGTTGGTTTAAAAAAGATACCAAAATCCACTTTATCAGTTGAAGAATATTTTACAGTAAAAGAGAGACTTTTTCACTCCCTTTGCCACCCTCCAACCTTTCCCCCATCCTCCAAGAACTTTCCACACACCTAACCTTACCATTATGAAAATGCTGCAGGAACCACTTAGCAAGAGGTTGCTTAGGAGAAACCTGTGTGAGAACATGTGCCCTTGTTTAGGTATGAAAATGTATACAAGTAGGGAGACCCATCCCAACAATCTCTTCTAGAGGTGCACTCCCTGTTCTTTTAGGAGCATATTAATCACTTTTACTCTCTCCTAACTCCTACTAATCACTGGCGTTTTCAGTGTTGTCAAAACAGTGCCTGCCTACATTTGTTTTCTACTATTGGCATGAGTTCCAGGGAGTGTTTGTGAGAGAGGAACAGAACAAAAGATTGACAGCCTTGTGTTGACATTTTGGGATTGTTTGGAAATGAGAATAATCCAGGTTCGATGTTGTAATTCCTCCTTTTATGGGCAAAAATAATGTCTCAGCATGAATGAGCACAACTAAACACACTGGGACACACCCCAGACACAGTATGCACTCCCGGAACACTCACTCTGCTTTTTGGTATTGCTGTTGTATGACAAAAGGCAGCAGACAATTTTTGCTTCCCCTCTCCCAAATCCCCTGCCCCAATGAAATGAATGAAAACATCAGACTTAAAGGGAAAAAGTTCCCTGATTTATGTGTATCTTTCTTTTTTCTCTCCTTTTCAAGCCTACAATCCTAGTCACCACTCATCATAATAATTAATTTTTAATTATATAACAGATTTTCATTGATAAAATTAAAACAATACAGATAAAGCAAACTTCTCTGTGCCTACTCACCTACATTGTTCCTCAATTGTGTATACTTATCATTCATCCACTGTGTATCGTTTTAGAATTTCTCTAACCATATACATTCATATATATATTCAAACATAAGAAAGCACACATTTTGTTTGGTAAGAGTTTTTGTTTAATGCTTAAATTGTGCCATACTCTGTGTAGTGTACTACATCTAGTTTTTCTCACTTAAGTTGGACATATTTTTCATATTAGTACCCATGTATTGATCTCATTCTTTTTAAGGAAAGCATAATCTTCTACAGAATTGATGTATAGTAGTTTCTTTGATTATTTCTAAAAGATGGAAATGTGGATTATTGTTAAATTGTTAAATTGTTAAATTGTTAAATATTACAAATAATGCTATGACGAATCCCCTTGTACATACCTTTTTGGGCACCTGTGCTAATGTTTTGTCTAGCATAGGTTCTGTGAAGTGAAATTTGGAAGCTTAAGGGTAATAGCTGGTCCTTTAAAGCAATAATCAAAACTATCTGTCTCTATCCATCTATCCATCCATCTATCTACTTAGTCAGCTTGCACTGCCGTAACAAATAACTAGACTGAGCGGTTTAAACAACAGACGTTTATTTCTCACAGTTCTGGAGGCTGGAAAGTCCAAAATCAAGGTGCTGATAGATTCAATTCCTGTCAAGAGCCCTCTTCCTGGCTTGCTGATTGTCATTTTCTCACCACGTCCTTACAGAGTGGACAAAGAGTGAGCTCTGGACTCTCCTCTTCTCCTTACAAGGACACTAATTCCACCATGGAGTTCCCACTCTCATGACTCATCTAACCTAATTACCTCCCAAAGGTGCCACCTCCAAATACCAAAACATTGGGAGTTAGAGCTTCAACATACGATTGGGTGGGGCACAAATATTCATTTTATTATCTCTATCCATCTATCTACCTATATTTATCTATCTAAATAGGTAATAAAGGCCTATGGTTAAAAAAAAATTCAAAGCCAGGATAAAATGGAATCATAAATCCAAAAGCAGGCACAAAAAAAGATGATGGATTTTAATTCAATCAACAATCACACTGTATGTGAATGGTCTAAACACACCAATTAAAAAACAGAGATTATCAGTTTGGACTAAAAGAACAAAGCAAGGTTCAACTATAGGCTATCTAGAAGAGACTCACTTTAAATTTCAAGAGACAGATAAATTAAAAGTAAAGGGAGAGAAACAAACACTAATCAAACACTAGTAAAAAGAAAGCCAAAGTGCCTATATTAATATCAAAGTAAACTTAAGAACAAAGAATTATTACCAGTGATGAATGGACATTACATTATGATAAAGAGGTTGATTCATAAAAAAGACATAACAATCCTAGATGTATATGCAATTAACAAGACAGCTTCAACATACATGAAGCAAAACTTGACAGAACTAAAAGGACAAAAAGGCAAATCCACAATTACAGTTAGAGTCTTTAGCATTTTTCTCTCAGTCACCAATAGAACAAATAGAGTATTAGTAAGAATGTAGATGACATAAACAACACTGTCAACCAGCTTAACCTAATTGACAATTATAAGACACTTGGCCCAACAACAGCAGTATCTCAAAAATGTTAAAAGATTTAAATCATCCAAGGTATGTTCTCTGTCCATAGTAGTATTAAAGAAGAAATCAATAACAGAAAAATATCTTTAAGATCCCCAAATATTTGACAGTTAAAAATATGTTTTAAAAAACCCATGAGTCAAAGAGGGAGTCACAAGGAAAATTGGACAGTATCTTGAATTGAAAGGAAATGAAAAAAACAATAGATCAAAATTCATAAATGTAGCTAAAGCAGTGCTTAGGGGGAAATGCTTATATTAGAAAGGTTACTGGGAAACTCGGAATTGAAAGGAAGCCTGAAGAAACAGAGTCACGACATGCAAAAACAAAGGATGAAGCTGTAACTAGCCCAGAGCCAATGTCACACTTCCCATTAGTCCTTTGAAGTGCCACTGCATCAGCTGAAGGCCACTGACCACCCCATGCTGCCTGAAAGTTTCTACTGGCTCTGGAAATTGACTCTTATCATCCCAGCTGCTGCCACCCATAACTAGAATGTTTCTTATTCTTTGTTCCTACTTTTTAGTATCTCCAACTCCCTCTTCATAGCCCACAGCTTATGGATCTGATTGGCTGGACCATATGTCTCTATCCTAGCTGCAAAAGTAATTGGGAGAGTGGCTGGCTTAAGTGTTTAGTTTCTATGATAAAAAACAGACTATTTCTCTCATACAATTCTGGATCTGGAAATTATTAGGAAAATGAGTTAAACTTTTCCTGATATCACACCTCTGGTCAAAAAGACCCACAGTTGAGAACAAAAGGTACACGGCATTTTAAGGAAGATTTCTAGATACCTCTCAGGATTTTTCAGAAAGGCTGAAATATTGGATCTTTTACCCCAAACATCATCCTAGCTCCACTCTTTCCAGTCTAAACAAAACAACTGGTGAGGAAAGAGAAGGAAAGAAATCAGAGTTATCAAGAATGCAGTGTTCATGTCGGGAGGCTATTTCTGGACCCCACCCAACAACTCCCATATTCTTTCCTTCATCCTCACTCGTACAAGGTTTCTACCAACCCTTCTAACTAACAAATGAAGGAGGTAGACACTTAAAGAACTATGGTAGAGGGGCGCCTGGGTGGCTCAGATGGTTAAGCAACTGCCTTCGGCTCAGGTTATGATCCTGGAGTCCCGGGATCGAGTCCCGCATCGGGCTCCCTGCTCGGCAGGGAGTCTGCTTCTCCCTCTGACCCTCCCCCCTCTCATGTGCTCTCTCTCATTCTCTCTCTCTCAAATAAATAAATAAAATCTTTAAAAAAAAAAAAAAAGAAGAACTATGGTAGAGTTTGAGAGTATCTGCAAGAAAAGAAGATTCATGTCTCACTCCCTGGCTGTCTGTGGGCCTTATGTGGTAGACAATGGGATATAGGACTTAAAAAGGAAATGAATGGAAGGTCTAAAGTAAACTAGACAGAAAGTTTAATTATAACTATGAGACCTGCCCAAGGTGTCATTAAATAATGGTAAAGGAGATTATGACAGAGTACAGTTGAAAGTATTTATACCGATAACACTGCCTAGTTGCAGTCATCAGAATCCACTCTAGCTAGCTTTATCAGGAAGGGAT
Source organism: Mirounga leonina (assembly GCF_011800145.1). Taxonomy (NCBI): domain Eukaryota; kingdom Metazoa; phylum Chordata; class Mammalia; order Carnivora; family Phocidae; genus Mirounga; species Mirounga leonina. The sequence continues at coordinate 32,294,701 of NW_023270426.1, forward strand.
TTATTTAGGGATATAGGAAGCTCATACAGAACCACTGATAAGATTGATAAGAGACTCCAGGCTGAGCTCTAAGGAACTGGCCTCAAGAGTTTCTGCCTTTGCCACAATGAAGACAAAAGCGAAAACAAAAAATCAGAAAGCTACCACACCTCTAAGACACTGCTTCTGCTGAGATGGGCCAGATGGATACTCCACGTCCTGCCTTTTTAAACAACAGTTCTAAATCAAAGTCTTTGTAGATATATCTTCCTTATGGAAACTATATTATATGTCCTCTTACTTGGGACATGGAAATGGTAATATAGTGTTGTTTATTATTCTACATGGAGAATGGATTTAAATTGTGGGATTAAAAGTTGAAAAAAAATGTTTAATAGATTTGGAGCAATGCAAAAGGGAATTTCTACTTTAGCTATTATTGAAATAATTATTTTATATTCACTATGTAAAAAATACTGGTTAAAGGAATATATAACATTGATCTACATCTTGATTTTTCTCACTTAAAATCTGCCTATACCAGTTACACATAAATCTGCTTCATTTTGTTAATGGCTGTATCATATTCCATTGTGTGGATGGACTCTAATATATACAGTTCTCTAATGATAGAAACTGAGGTTGTTACCTATATTTTGCTATTTTTAAAAAAAGATTTTATTTATTTATTTGACACAGAGACAGAGAGAGAGAGAGAGAGAGCACAAGCAGGGGGAGCAGCAGACGGAGAGGGAGAAACAGGCTCCCCACTGAGCAGGGAGCCCGATGTGGGGCTCGATCCCAGGACCCTGAGATCATGACCCGAGCCGAAGGCAGCCACTTAACCAAGACTGAGCCACCCAGGTGCCCCTTGCTATTATTTTTTAAAAACTGCAGTGCAGATCCTGGCACACAGGTACCAACCCTCCATGATCAGGCCCCTTCCAAATGACAGACTGGCATTTTTTTGCTTTATTGTTGTTGTTGTTTTCCTGAATTAAATAGAAGGGAATTTTTCCCCCTTTCAAGTGAATGTACTATGTACTTTAAAACCAATTTTTGAATAAAGTTACAGCAATATAAACAGATTCATGGGAGGAGGTAGTTTTCACACCAGCTATCTTTGTGACCTCCAGCAAGGGACAAACTCTTTTGGGATTAATTTCATTATCTGTGAACTTCAAGGGTTAGACAAGGTGATTTCTTAGGCACGGCTATTAAACTCTGTGGTCCTGAGTAGTGTCATTGAGATATCTTATGTTGCTTTAACCTTTTAGACAAAAACTATTTGAAAGACCTCGAGGAATGAGACCCATGACTTTTTTTCTTCTTATGTCTCCATCCTTCTCATCTTCCAGCACCAAAAGCAGCACTTCAAATATAGTAGATGCTTAGTAAATTAATTACTGAGTGATAGGGCACTACCACCGAATGAAGTGCTCGTGGATAGATTTGGAATAATCATTTCCATGTCTCGCTCATATTTAGCTTCTTGAATGCTCATTTCCTAAGAAGCGCTATACTTCTTAATGGTTAATGAATTGAAGCACCCCTTCCTGATTCCGTTCTCTGAGAAGGAGCTACATGGTTTTTATTAATCAACTGGATTATTTTGTCTTGTAAGGTATGGTTTATCAGAATAAGTAATATGCTCCTTAAATTTGTTTTGTCAGTATGTACTTTTTAGTCCTTTGGAAACTTTGGAACCCTGAGGAACTCAAATCCCTTCATGGAAATCAGGCAAAACATGCTTGGAAGAATTTGTCTTTAATGAATATGAAAGCAGTTTGCAAATGTCATACTTTTTTTCTGCTCTGTGACTGCGGACAAAATGCAGAGCCCTGGATCATGACTGGACAATGGGTTATAATGAGGTGGATAACCTGGCAATATAGCAAGAGTGGCATAGGCTTTGTCAGGTGGGCCAGGGTGCAAATCACATCCAGCCTCACTAGCTATGTGGCCTTAGGGTAGTTTTCTGACCTCTCTGGGCCTCAAGTTAATTATACTTTCTTTGCAGTGCTATTCCAAAATTTTTAAGAGTATATGTACTATGTCTGTTATGTGTTAATTCCCAACTATGGCCATTGTTAATATTATTACTTATGCAGTGATGTTGAGAATATAAAAGACATTCAAATGGTGGACTGAACACAGAGCCACATGGAAGAAGGCAAGCACAGCCTGGACTAGGTGTTAGGGCTACCCTCTAGCTTCCACAAAGCTAGCTAAGTGGAATCGCCTGATAGCAACCAAGCAGACACAATCTCCAGGGGCTTATATCAAAACCAGTCATACTTTAATACAGTCCATAAAAAAACTGTTCACTGTCTCCTGGTGTAATCCCTATGGCCAAATTACCATCTGGATATTCATGCATAGGTACATGCACTATGTTGGCCTCCTTGTCTTTTACCCCATACAAACTACCAGCTCTGCATCCCTTCCTCTCCATCCCAACCCTGCCTTGACTCTGGCTCTACTGCTTGTTTGCTGGATCCCTGCACTTGCCTCTTCTCCAGTCTCACTCCCCTACAAGTGCTTGTAAATCCTGCTGCCACAGTAGTGGCTCCCTGCCTCCCTATTGTCTAAAGGATAAATCATATTCTTCTGTAGCCCATACAAAATCCACCACCATTTCTCCCATCCACTTCCAGCCTAACCTCCTATCACTTCTTGCCATCATCTCCCCCATGCCAAACTCTAGTTCCCTAAGAATACTGATGTATTTATAGGTCCCAAACACTCCATGTTCTGTACTGTACTACAGTACAGTTAGTTCCTCCAGACTAGAGCCCTCCACTAACTTGTTCACTTGAGAAACACCTGCTGGGCTTTCACGAAGCTTTCCCTGATTCCTTTACTTGGCTTAGGTGCTCTCCTATCTACCCTATGCTCACCCCATCCTCCATATAAATCTTGCCAAAGCAATTGCCTTACTGCGGTGTAATGGTATGCCTGTTGGTTCTCCCAGAATTGGGGTATAAGGACCTTGCAAGGCTTCTTGATAATGAGAACTACACATATTTTCATATTTGTGTCCCTAGGACCTAGCACAACATCTGGCCCACCGTAGATGTTCCCTAAATGATGATAATCATTTAGGTATCAGTCAGAAATGAGTGGCTGCAAGTGATAGAATAGTTGACTAGGAGTAGCTTGAAAAAATAATGAGTTATTTTCCACAGATAACAAGACTTCTGGAAGCAGGTGATTACTAGTGTTTATTAACAGTGTTCATAGATGCCATTGGGGGCCTTGGCTCTTTCTTTCTTCTTTCAGTCTATCCTCAACACAACAGCCAGAGTGATCTTGTTAGAATATAAGTCAGACCAGGGCACCTGGGTGGCTCAGTCGTTAAGCATCTGCCTTCGGCTCAGGTCATGATCCCAGGGTCCTGGGATCGAGTCCCACATCGGGCTCCCTGCTCAGCAGGAAGCCTGCTTCTCCCTCTCCCACTCCCCCTGCTTGTGTTCCTGCTCTCGCTATCTCTCTCTCTCTCTCTCTCTCTCTGTCAAATAAATAAATAAAATCTTTAAAAAAAAAAAAGAATATAAGTCAGACCACATCACATCTCTATTCACAACCCTACAATGATTTGCTCAGAGGAACATCAAAACCCTTACGTTAGCATTTGAGGCCCTATCCAGTGTATGTCTGCTTTTCTTTTCTCTATAGTACTTATCACTATGTGACATACTATATCTTTCACTTATTATATAGTGTATATTATCTTTCTCTCCCATCACCACTAAAATGCAAACTTCAAGGAGGCAAATGATTTTATATGTTTTCTTCACTTCTGTATCTCTAGCAACTAAAATAGTTCCTGGCACATAGTGGACATTCAATAAATATTAGTTGAATAAATAAACGAATGGATCCTCAAGTAAAACCACAATGAGAAAGGAGAAATAACCAACACCACAGAAATACAAACAATTACAAGAGAGTATTATGAAAAACTATATGCCAACAAACTGGATAAATCCCTTGAAACATATAACCTCCCTGAACTGAAACAGGAAGAAACAGAAAATTTGAGCAGACTGATAACCAGCAATGAAACTGAATCAGTAATCAAAAAACCCCTGACAAACAAAAGTCCAGGACCAGATGACTTCACAGGCAAATTCTACCAAACATTTAAAGAATTATACCTGTTCTTCTCAAACTACTTCAAAGAACAAAAAAGGAAGGAAAACTTCCAAACTCATTCTGTGAGGCCGGCATTACCCTGATACCAAAACCAGATAAAAACACCACAAAAAGGGAGAACTATAGGCCAGTATTTCTGGACATAGATGCAAAAATCCTCAACAAAATACTAATAAACCAAAATCAACAATGCATTAAAAAAATCATTCACCATGATCAAGTGGGATTTATTCCTGGGTTGCAAGGGTAGTCTGATATTTACAAATCAATCAACGTGATACATCACATCAATAAAAGAAAGGATAAAAACTATATGATCATTTCAATAGATGCAGAAAAAGCATTTGACAAAGTACACCACCAATTCATGATAAAAACCCTCAACAAAGTAGGTTTAGAGGGAATATACCTCAACCAAATAAAGGCCATCTATGAAAAACTCACAGCTAACATTATCCTTAATGGGGAAAAACTGAAAGCTTTTCTCTTAAGGTCAGGAAAAAGGGATGTCCACTGTCACCACTTTTATTACTCTACTTAGTAGAGAAAGAAAAGTACTGGAAGTCTTAGCCACAGCAATCAGACAACAAAAAGAAATAAAAGGAATCCGAATCAATAAGGAAGAAGTAAAACTTTCATTATATATATATATATATATATATATAGCCTGAAAGAGTCCACCAAATGACATACCCAATCAAAGGTTAGTATCCAAAATATATCAAGAACTGATACAACTCAACACCCAAAAAACAATCCAATAAAAAATGGGTAGAAGATGGACGCCTGGGTGGCTCAGTCAGTGAAGCCTTTGGCTCAGGTCATGATCCCAGGGTCCTGGAATCGAGTCCCACATCTGGCTCCTTGCTCAGGGGAGAGTCTGCTTCTCCTTCTGCCTGCCACAGCCCCTGCTTATGCTCTCTCTCTCTCTCTGACAAAAAAAAAAAAAATCTTAAAGAAAAGAAATGATAGAAAATGGGTAGAAGACATAAACAGACATTTCTACAAAGAAGACATCTAGATGGACAATAGACATATGAAAAGATGCTCAACATCACTGTCAGGGAAATGCAAATCAAAACTACAGTGAGATATCACCTCACATCTGTCGGAATGGCTAAAATCAACAACACAAGAAACATAAGGTATTGGCGAGGATGTGGAGGAAAAGGAACCCTCATGCACTGTTGATGGGAATGCAAACTGGTACAGCCACTGTGGGAAACAGTATGGAGATTTCTTACAAAGTTAAAAATAGAATTATCCTATGATCCAGCAATCGCACTACTGGGTATTTACCCAAAGAATACAAAAACATGAATTCAAAGGAAAACATTCACCCCGATGTTTATAGCAGCATTATCTACAATAGCCAAGATACAGAAGCAATCTAAGCATCCATCGATAGGTGAATGAATAAAGAAGATGTGCTATAGGGGCTCCTGGGTGGTTCAGTCGTTAAGCGTCTGCCTTCAGCTCAGGTCATGATCCTAGGGTCCTGGGATCGAGCCCCGCATCAGGCTCCCTGCTCAGCAGGAAGCCTGCTTCTCCCTCTCTCACTCCCCCTGCTTGTGTTCCCTCTCTTGCTGTGTCAAATAAATAAAATCTTTAAAAAAAAAAAAAAAGATGTGGTATATAAGTACAATGGAATATTATTCAGCCATAAAGAAGAATGAAATCTTGCCATTTGTAATGACATGGATGGAGCTACAGAGTATAATGCTAAGTGAAATAAGTCAATCAAAGACAAATACCATATGATTTCACTCATATGTGGAATTTAAGAAACAAAACAAACAAGTAAAGGGAAAAAAAGAGAGCAAGACAAACCAAGAAACAGACTCTTCTAACTCTAGAACAAATACATGGTTACCAGAGGGGAGGTGAGTGGGGGAATGGGGTGAAATAGGTGAAGGGGATTAAGGAGGGCACTTGTTGTGATGAACACTGGGTGATGTATGGATTTGTTGAATCACTATGTTATACACCTGAAACTAATATTACATTATATATTAACGAACTGGAATTAAAATATACATACATAAATGGATCTTCCTGTTCACTTTGCTTGGAGTTTTGGCTTTGTCTTCCTCTTTGCTTCCACTTTGGTTGTTGCTTTCCTGACATCATGCCGATGTCTAAGGCAGAAAGAAGAGGAGATGGGAAGAGTGGTGCCAAACACATGGGTCCCTTCTTAGCAGGAAAAAAACAAAACCTTTTTCAAAAGTCCCAGCCTGACTCCAGCTTACATCTCACTGGCTCAGGTTATGTCATAAGCTTCTGCCAGCAGTGAGAAAGGCTAGGAAAGCAAGGCAATGTTGCTTTCCTGAAGAAACCTGGGTTGGATACAGAATAAGTAACTAATAGGGTCTACTGTAAAACAGCCGAATGAAGACTCCAAGCCTTAGGAACAGAGTAGGAATGCACCACCTTCTCCATGAATCATCGCTGTATCTCATCCATTCTTTTCCCAGATGGCCTGCCTCTGGCCACTGGATTAACATGAAAGGGGCAGGCAGTCTGTGGTCAGAAGCCCAGGGAGTTCATCAGAGATATTAGTGTCTGATTCCTCGAAGCTGACCAGATAGCCAGCATATTACAGTGTTCAAATGATTGTGTCTCTCAGGCTCATAAGTATGCTTGGCCTGCTTATGGCATGCAGGCAAATAGCTTCTTCAGAGCCTCTGAACTTGGTCACCAATGACCAGCACTGTCTAGCCTCTGGGTCCTCATACTGTACACCGCTAAAGAAACTCTGGCAACAATTAAAGTGCCTAAGATGGGTCTAGTCACATAGAAATATTGATGCAATGTCCTCCAGGCTTGCTGTGTGATTTCCCTGGAAATAAGAGCCTTCTTCTGACCAGTGTACCTGTGCTGCTTACATCCTCCAGGAGGTAACTGAAACTCACTTGAACTAGGAGAGAACCGTGTGATGTTTTCTTGAATCTTGGGCCATGGTTCTCATGATATGTGTAGCAGAAGCCGGTCCAGGGAGAAAAGTCAAGTCAATAGAAGGTGCCAGGACCTTGAATGTTGAGGCCTGAAGCAAGGCATCATGATGAAAGTCCTTTCAGTTATTCCAGGTCTCACCGTGATTCCATCATGACACTTGTAACTTTGTTCTTCACTAGGTTAGGAGCCCCATGAGGACAGGGACTGTGCCCGTTATTTTTACCTCTAGCATGGTGGGTGCTCAACAAATGGGCACTGAATGAATGAATGACAGATTATCTGAAAACAGAGTATGACTGGAGGGTGGGAGGGAGTGGCTCGAGGGAATCCCATCTACACCGTAGGCTGCACAGCACTCCTCCACAGCCTCTGCATTAAAATCAAAAGATTATACCCAACTTCAAACTTACTTAGATTTTCTTTTCTACGTTTGCTGACCTAGCTCCTTAACTTCAAGATTTTTTGTCCATCGTTGCCATTGAAAAGAAAGGAAAAAAAAAAAATGCCAGATTGTCCACAGAATTTGAAAAGTTATCAGATAGTTCAATATCAAGGTAGGTCACTCACAGTACAAAAATTCCATTATTCTGTGATTCCTCCTTAGCTTTTTAATGTGAGAATATTCACCATTCAGGGGAAGAGCCTTGATACAAGTGAGACTGTTAGTATAATCCCTAAACATCTCTAATTAAACATGATTTCTTTTTAAAAGTAATTATAGTGTCTTCAGTAGCTAATCTTCCTCTCATTTAATTAAAATATCTGTCATTTTCTCAGATGTGACATCTGAGCACAGAGTCCCAAACCTTGCTAAAAGAGGAAAGGCAGGGGCGCCAGGGCGGTTCAGTCAGCTGAGCGGCTGGCTCTCAATTTTGGCTCAGGTCATGATCTCAGGGTTGTGAGACCAAGCCCTGAGTCAGGCTCTGCGCTCAGCAGGGAGTCTGCTTTAGATTCTCTCTCTCCCTCAGCCCCTCCCCCTTCTCTAAAATACATAAATAAATCTTTTTAAAAAATGAATAAATAAAAGAGGAAAGTCATTTTCCCTGTATCATGTCCTGGAGTATTTCCAGGGCTTGTAATGGTAGAAAAAAGATCCTCTCCTGTCTCTTATGTCAGCCAGTGGCATTCTGTCCAGACTGTTCCCATACACTCCCACTCAAACGAACTGCATTTAAAGTGAATACGTTCTTAACCTGAACACTCCATCTGATTTATAACATTTCTTTCCTGGCCCCCCAAAATAAGAAGCAAGCAAGCAAGCAAGCAAGCAAGCAAGCAAGCAAACCTATAATTATAATCCTTCACAATCATTACCATCCTTAGCCTTGGGAAGTTTGTCAGTGAGGTGGATGAAGAGAATTGCTTTTCAACTGTGCCGTGTTAGATATCCATGTGGCCATGGTCTCTGCTATTGCTTCTTTCTGCTGGAAGAGGTGCAGGAAAGACAAGGTGCGTATGAAGTAACTGTCTATATAGGACTGTCCTATGTGATGTGAGGCCATGATCTGGCTGCCTCTTACAGTACAGCTTTTCATTCCAGGATAGGCCATTGTGCTGGCTGTTTTGGATGCAGTTTGGCATGAGCACAGAAAGTCCATACAACCACCCACAACTTGATCTACTAGTTGTGAACGGAAACTTTTGAACACGTTCCACCAGCTGTACAATGGTACCATTTATTACTTTATTCTCAGGGGAAAACATTTGCTGTGTGAATAATACCAGGGACTTATGTAAGCCTCTTCATTTTCAGGGAGCTTTATGGGTGTCAGCAAATTCACACAACACCGTGGTAAGGTAGCAAGGCATTGTTATGCCTTCTTTACAGAGAGAGAAACCAGATCACAGCATCAGATTTTCCCAAGGCCACATGGACAATAAGGGGCATGGACTCATTTCCAGAGAGACCCAAACTCTTCTGCTAGAGATCACAATTTCCCACTTAGAGAAAGACTCCACAGGATTGTATCCTGGATCTAACACTTGAGGATAATTGCTCTGACTTTCAACAGTTCTAATACTGCCTCATTCTTTGGTTTTGTCCAGATGGACAAAAAGGGAAAGACAAGATGGGGTACCCATATAGGATAGTGTGGAGGTTTGTCATCTCTCATATACCTTGTCATTGAGGAATTGTCCAATCTATAATCACAGGATCACGGGGGGAGGTGCTGCATATCCATAAAGCTCCATGAAGTAAAACGGAAATTTTCTACAATATAGGTTGGATTTGTTGATTTCAGTTGTTACTTAGGAGATTGAGAAAGAGTCTTCCTTATCAGCTCTGGGAACATGCTAAATACCTCTGGAGTGGGTTGAATTGTAGCTTCCAAAAAAGTATATACAAGTCCTAACCCTCATACCTGTGACTATGACCTTATTTGGCAAATGGGTCTTTGCAGGTGTAATTAAGGATCTCAAGATGAGATCATCCTGGATTTGGGGTGGGTCTAAATCCAATGACAGGTGTCCTCATAAGACAAAGTCAGAGAGAGATCTGAGATACAGACACACAGAGGAGAAGGCCATGTGAAGACAGAGGCAGAAACTGGAGTTATTCAGCTAAAAGCCAAGGGAATTTTAAGAGCTGTCAGCAGCCACCAGAAGCTAGGAGAAAGGCATGGAATGGATTCTCCCTTGGAGCCTACAGAAGAACCAACTCTGCCAACACCTTGATTTCAGGCTCTGGCCTCCAAAACCGTGAGAATAAATTTGTCTTTAAGCCACCTAGTTTGTGGTAATTTGTAATAGCAGCCCTAGGACACTAATACATCCTCTTCAGCTTCTTCTCCCAATACTCAGAATCATATGAGTTTTAACTCAATTCAAAGCTAAAAGGTCGGGGTGCCTAGGTGGCTCAGTCAGTTAAGCGTCTGACTCTTGATTTCAGCTCAGGTCATGATCTCAGGGTCATGAGATCGAGCCCCATGTTGGGCTCTGCACTGGGCGTGGAGCCTGCTTAAGATTCCCTCTCTCCCTCTGCCCCTGCCCCATGCACACCCTTGCTGTCTCTCTCAAAAAGAAAAAGAAAAAAGCTAAGTACATACAATGACAAATCTTTTAATGTGTGTGTGCCAGTGGTAGAGGGTATTAAAATTCTAAAATGGTTGAAAATTACTCTCCTAGATAACCAATATTAGTGAATGAAGAATTGGATTATCTTGACTTACTCCACTGTGAAGGTAAAAGGGACAACATGAAGAGAAGAAAAATCAAGAACCAGTGGAATGAATTCAAATTTGATCACAAAGCACCATAGTTTTCATACCTTATCTTCTTCAGGCCACTGCCCCAAGGAACACAAAGCAAAGCACAGTGTAGCCTTTAAAAATAATAAGGTTATAATTATTATTAACTTAGTAAAAATTTATTACACAACTTCAACTATTACAGAAATTCATAATGTAGAAAATATCAACCTCCAATATGGTACACTTCCTCTAATTTTTTTCCTCTCTAAATATATGAACACTCTCTGTCTCTCTCCCCAACCTTTTAAGAACTGGAATGGAGAAAGGGTCTGCAGGATAGCCTGGTGTCTACTAGATTTTTGGCCTAATTTAGTTGGATTAAAGGAATGCCTGCTGAGTGGTCCTGAATATAAGTCCTATTTCTTGCAAACCTTGGGTCAGGCACAAAACTCTGAGTACACATATTTGATGTGAGATTACACTTTTGGTTAGAACATAGATATATTTTTTCTATTTTTCTATTTTTTTTTTTCCTATTAAGGGCTAGATATATTTTTCCTATTAAGGGCTAGATAGTAAATATTTTAGGTTTTGTGGGCCATACGGTCTCTGTTGCAACTAATGTCTGCTAATAACAGTAGAAAATCAGTCATAAATGATATGCACATGAATGACCATGGCTGTTTTATTACTATTTTATTGCTGCATAGCAAATGACCACAAACTTAGTGGCTTAAAACAACACTCATTTAGTAATTCTAGTTCTATAGGTCAGAAGCATAGGTGGGCTTAGGGTCTGACAGGCCTGAGAGGAAGGTGTTGGCCAGAAGGGCTCTCATCTGCAGGCCCTGGAGAAGAATTTGCTTCCATACTCACTCAGGGTATTAGAAGAATCCTGCTCCTTGGAGTTGTAAGACTGATATCCCAGCTTCCTTGCTGCATGTCAGTGGGGGCCATTCTCAGTCCTCAGAGGCCTCTCTGAGGTCTCTCATAGTCTGTTCATAATATGAATGTTGTTCTCTTCCAGACCAGCTGGAGGACATCTCTAACTTCCTCTTCTATTCCCAGCCAGGGAGAACTCTTTACTTTTAAAGGGCTCATATGATTAGTTCAGGCCCATCTGAGTAATTTCCCCAAAGACTAACCCAAAGTCAACTGATTGGTAACCTTAATTATACCTGCAAAAATCCCTCTTACCATACAATGTAACCTAATCACAGGAGTAAAACCTCATTATATTCAGTTTTTGCCTACACTCAAGGGGAGGAGATTATACAGGGGGGAACATCACTGGGGTCATTTTAGATTCTCCCTACCACGGCTGGGTTCTACTACAGCTTTATTTATAGACACTTAATTCTGAATTGAGTAAAATGTTCACATCTAACAAATATACTTTTTAATTCTTTTTCAACCATTTAAAAATGTACATACTATTCTAAGCTTGTAAGGTTGTACAAAAACAGGCAGAGGGCTGGATGTGGTACAGGACCTGTGGTCTGCTGACCCCTGGGTTAGAGGATCAGATAAACAAACCTTACAGGAACACCAAAAGAGTAATTTTCATAATATCCCACAAAGTGCCTTCTTCACAGTAGGTATTCAGTGAGGGCATGAATGAACAAATACTGGGTTCCAGAAAAGACTGAGGAAATAAAATGCACCCCAAAGCCCTGGTACAGAGTCCACTGCTGTGAGTAGAGTAAAAATAGTTTTACTTTTGAATATGGGACCAGGCATGACCTAGGGGAGGCCCAGGTGGCCCAGAGCTCAGACCAGAGCACCATTTTCCTTGGGCTCCAAAGAGAAAGCACTGTAATTACAAGGGTTATGTAACAGTTAAAGTCTACCCAGCACACTTTATCTTATCACTGGACTAAAAAGCCAAGCAAAACTCAGCAGTCTCTCTCTCAGATGCTGGACTTTGGATCAGAGGCTTGTCTGGCTGGGCAACAGTGCTATAGTCCAACTGAATGTCACTGCATTTCTTGGTAAATGAATAAGGTGGGAAAGTCTTCGACCATGTTGCAAGTCAAATGCATAGAAAATACAGGGCCAAAGAGAAAATTTAGCACTGCTGGGTGAGATCTCTTATCCAGTACTAAAGGACCCATCTCCAGCATCTTCTAAGTGGATATATTTCCTGGGATGATGGGAAAAATCAGAGTATTGGCTGAGACCACATCAGAGGAATAGTATTCACTCTGGAAAATCTGGGAGAGAGTGTTCCAGTCCATGAACTACCCAGAACCCCAGATTCACAGAATGTTAGGATAAGAAGGAATCCGAGGGACCACCTGCTTCAACTCTCATCTGCGGGAAGAAACCAAATCTTGAGACATTAAATTACTTTCCCAAATGTCCCAAGCTAGTTGGTAAGAGCTTAGGAAGAGCCTATTTATTGTGATTCCCAATAAAATACTATTTGTGCTCCATCTTCTCTTCTTCATTTGTCCCAGGTCCTCACATTTTTGTGCTGGTTAGCATTTTGGCCAGAATTGTGCCAGAAAGTATTGTTCCTTGCTGCTCCTCCCACTGTCACAGCACCTCCCTGGGCTGTTGTCACTTTTTACCTTGTATTTTACAACCCTAAAGAAGGTGCTCCCTGCCTAGATTTTCTTAGGTCATTCTTTCCTGGTTGCTATGTTACATAACACATCCAGGCTCCTGGTAAAGAATCAGAGCCTTGAGAGCAGCCTGGTTTGGTTTGGATAGAGTCTAGTTTAGGTCAGAGCAATCCTTGCATTAAATATCAATATCCAAAGAAGATGGGAAGAGGTTTCTAAAATATTTATTTGTATTTCTAATTTATGGCTCAGTTTTCCTTAAAATGAAGAGGTCTGATTGCTCTGTGCCACCCTAGCAATACCCTAAATCTTTGGAGAATATGCTTCTTGTTGGATCCCCTAGCAGTGAAGGACATCTTTCCTTGTCCAACCTGTCCCCAGTTTTTCAGGCCCCCTGGGGTTTCTCTCCCATTCCATGTACTTAGCCCCATCCCCAGGCCTCCTGTACATCAGCTTTGGAGACCATAATCTAGGAGCGTTAAGTGCTGAGCTCCCACCAGGGAACTCTCTGGACTGCAATTCTCTAAAACCCTTCTCTCTTGCAAGGCCTCAGCATGGCTCAGGCAGGATCTCTAAAGGTTTCTGTGCCAGTGGTGCCCATCCTCCTTTTCTGCTCCTTGGTATTCCTCGGTCCTGCTTGCTATCCCTCCATAGCATGAGAGGGAAGTCATAACCTTTCATCAGCACAGGGTCCTTCCAGCTCTCCACCAAAATTATGTCCAGTTGTCTGCACCTTTCTCATCATCAGCTATGAGGATGTGGAGATTTTTGTTATATTTGGTACTGCTCACTGGGCTTTCTCTTCCTCTCACTGTTAAAACTCACTTGTTAGATCTGCTTTGCTGTGATTCTGATACTGTCTCTTGTGTCACCACTCTTATCCAACTCACTCTTTTTGTCCCCCAGAGCCACTACTCATGAAGACCATGGACTAGCATGCCTGGGTAGGTTCAGAAGGCCCTGCACAATTGACATCATGAAGTCACCTACAGAGAGCTCCCTCTCTGCTAAGAGTTCCAGGAACCAACTCTGCTGTTTGCTTGCTCAGGTGGGGCCTCTGCCCCCACCCCCTACCCAGGGCACCGTCAGTGGGGATTAAGAAGCAGTCTCTGTACCCCCAGCCCTCCCCACATGCATCACAGATGTTTCTTGAGGAAAACTACTGCAGCCTCATGGCTGCCAGTCCTGAAGGTCCTAGGACCCCCATTCTGAGGCTCCTTGCTGGACTCACTGTCCTCAATCCTCTTTCTCTTTCCATTTTCCGAGGACAACTGCATTCATGCAATGAAAGCAATGCCTGTATTGTTGAAGCCATGGCTGTCTTCACACACAACACTGACCTTTCTCTTCTGGATCCTGTAACATGGGTCCTGAATATTTTGCTCCTATCTTAGCAGGAGAACTCCTGTCTCAGTTCATCCTACAGGAAAGATACAGGCATTTCCTGTTATTATTTTTGCCCAGAAGTGTTTGAACCTTTCAAAAAAATCCTTTTCCTCTTTTATAAACAAAAATGCTATGCTCGACCACCCAGCAAAATCTTGACATGACCTTCCTAGGGGGATGAGACCCTGCCCCCATCAGGTGCTCCCTCAGAAGGCTCACTCACTGATGCCGATTCCCTCCAGCTAAGAGAATTTGTCAAACTTTGCTTTGTTTACTTATGTTACAGGAACAGCAGACTTATATTGATTCTCAAGTTATGAAATTCTACTATAATATGAAACACCTTTTTTTTTTTTCAAAGTATACATACATTTCCTTCTAGAAATGCTGATACACATCCATAGGAACTTTATCTATTTGAAAAACAATGCTATAAGATGTCAGGGTAACAAAGGGAAGGTGTGAAGGTCACACAAAGAACAATTCTGTGGGACCCAGAGAGAAAAAGAAAAGAGTCCCATCATGAAACTACCTTTTTGAAAACTTTTCTGGCCAAAGAGTGTTCTCAGAAATGGGTGTATGTTCTGTCTCAACCTGCACACCAACCCAATAGGTTAGAAATAGCACATCTCTGCGTGTTATGCAATATACTGCCCAAATGAAAATAGTTTTCACCCCAACTCCAGAAAAGTCCTGCTTTATAAATTTCTTGTTTCTCATGCAATGTGTTCAGTATGATGCTCTTCTATACCAGCTCATCAATTTTGTCAATTGCCATTAGTAGATCCTTGAGAAGCAATGCAAAGACCTCCAATCCACAGAGCCTGACTACAGGCATATGTATGAACTCAGAGCCCCCAGCTAGGAGCAAGGAAGGGCTATATGTGTGTATTTTGGGGGTGGGAAGTGGGACCTGGTAGAATCCCAGAGATCACAGGCTGCAGGGCTCTCTTTGAACATGATCATTTTTAAACTTTGCCTCTCCCTGAGCAATAATGAGGTCGGAGACGCAACATAATCCCAGGGTATGAACAGGCATGAGGCTTCAATTGCTCCAGCTAGCAGAGGTAAGAAAAGAATACCAATACGACAACTCCACAGACATATGGCACAAGGGATCATTACCCAGGCTGCTCAACTCTGCATGGTCTAATCTGCCTTGGCCCCATAAAGCACCAGTGTATAGTTTAACACAGCTGGGCCCACTCTTCAGAAGCATGTTGCCGTGGCTAAGGTTGTGCTGACCTGAAAGAAAAGAAGAAAAAGAGATGGTATTAATGGCTCCCTTTCATGTCAACAGGATTTAATGAAAAAGGAACAGAGGGCTTAGTCGTTTTTTAATTCCCCCAAACCTTACCATGTATCCAGGATATTCTGGGTTCCATTTAGTATTTGATTTGAGTTTTAATTATTTTAGTAATAGACAAAGTAAAAGCTGAGTAAATCACATGCACTAAAATCCTGAAAACCTTTCCCAACCTAAAAACAGTCAGCAACTTTTCGCCTACATTTTACATGAGGAAAAACAAATGTTTCCATGAAGCGTCCCAAATTCTTAGACGAATCAGAGATAAGAAGCTCCCACCAGCAACTTCAGTGTCACTGGCCCAATTCAGCAGTTTGGGCTTTGGCAGCAGTCCCACTGACAGGACAGAGGACTCTTTGGGAAGACAGGCGATTTGAAATGCAAGTGTTATTTATAAATTATCTCCAGATGGTCCAGTTCCTACAATTCCTAAATTGCTCAGATTTTCAGAGTGGAAATTTTAATCATAGACATTTGAGGTTGATTTGGTTTAAGCTGGGGACAATTTTGAGAACTCAAATGACAAAAAGAAGGTGAATGAGTCTGTCCGGGACTGCTCAGGAGACTTGCCCTTGCTCACGGTGTCTTGGTTGATCAACACTTGCCTCCTGCTTTCCTCAGACTCCCAGAGCGGCCTTGCCCTTTGCACCTGGGAGGAACTGCTGAAAATATCCTCTAGGGAAGGAGCCAAACTGAATAGTTAATTTACTGTTAGAGTATATCTCGCCCCCCACAACCCAGCACAGCATAGGTATTAGAATTCCAGTGCTATCGGTTTCTCTCAAGTACTTCTCAGCATCAGGAGTTAGGTCTGATCTACACTTGGCCATCTCCATTGCTCTCTCCCCACACTTCCCTCCCTCCCCTTCCTCGTTTCATTCCTCCCTCTCTCAATCCCTTCTCTTTCCCTTCTCTCTCTTCCTTTCTCCCTTCTATCCTTCCATTGTTTTTTCCATTATTTCTTCCATTTATCCAACAATTGTTTATTAAGCACTTACTATGTGCCAGGCATGGGGCTGGGTGCTGATCAGAGGTCAAAACATACTTTCTTCAGATACCAGCAGACAAAAAAATAGGACCTGAGTCCTCCCTCATCATAGAGCTTTGTAGAATCACATCAATTCCAGCACATGAGAGTCCATGTACGCAAAAGAAAAAAACTTTACCATTTCTACTTCTACCAATGATGAATTCAAGATTCTGAGGAAAGATGATCTGCCCAAGATTATAAAATTACAAATGAAGTTGGGGAGGGGTGGGCAGCTTTCTTAGGCCTCCAGACACAGTGGCCATGATTCTTCTGTGTATATTTTTGGTTTAGCTGAGGAAAAAAGAAGAAACAGAGGGATGGCCATGTGTTATCAGGCCTATTCAATGGACCACAGTTGAAGGAATGGCTTTAAATCATAGTCAATGCTGGGCTCAAAGCAGACATTTAGACTTTAGAATAAGTGATCCAGAGGATCATTAAGAAGGGACGTTCATTATTTCTCAGGTTCATCTACTTGTATGGATAAAATACATAAAAACTGGACAAGAACAGTTACCTAAAGAAAAAATGACTGAGATAGCAAGGAAATCATAGCAACATAGGTAATATAGGTATGTTATTCATTTGGAAGGCTAATTGCTGGCATCATACATGCTTGTATAACTGATTTACAAATTAATTCTCTAGGAAGAATAATACAGCAGTTATTCTAGCAATGATGATTGCCACAGATACAAGAATGCAATAATGAAGAAAGTAGGACAAAGAGAGGTAGCCCAGGGGCTTTCAAACTCTAGTACACATCAAAATTACCTAGAAGGCTTGTTGAGACATGCATCAATAAATAGGCTCACCCCAGAGTTTCTGATTTAGTAGGTGTGGGGTAGGGCCTGAGAATTTGCATTTCTAGTAAGTTCTCAGGTGGAAATTCATGCTGCCCCTCCATCTGGGAACAAAGTGATAATCCTGAGTTAGAGACCCACTTGGGGAAGAGCATGAAAGGGCATGGCATGATGAGCAAAGAGGGGTGCAAGAGGCACATGACTGAATGTAGTGGGTATCCAGTGTTGGGACTTTGAAAAAGGATGTGGATGAGGTCATAGAGAACTCTGAGAGCCAAGAAAGAGAAGGGAAGAGAAGGGAAGGCAAGGGAAGGGAAGGGAATAAGGGAAAGAAAAGGAAGGAAGGAAGGAAGGAAGGAAGGAAG
>NW_023270426.1:32312450-32612408 GCF_011800145.1 Mirounga leonina
GGAAGGAAGGAAGGAAAATTTTTTTAAAGCAAGAGAGAGACATTAAATGTTTTGATAAGAAGCATAGTAGATGTCACAACCTGTGTTTTGGAAAGATAACTAGTGACAGGTGAGGGGTTTGGGTCTCTTTGAAAGCAGAAGAATTTGGGCAGAATCTGTGGCTATTCTGTGTAATTTCTTGATACAGTAAACTGAGAGATAAATTAAGTGAAATGATACAAAATAGATGGAAATAATTTAAAAAACAGTATTATCTAATGACATAATGTTATTGATTTATCATTAAAATATATTTTTAATTTAAGCAATATATACTTTTTATTAAGATTTTAGGAATTACAAAAAAGGAGAGGAAAAAAATTAGTCATCCATATTCCCACCACCTCCACACAACCTCTAGTAATTTTTTTTAAAGATTTATTTCTTTTTAAGTTTATTTATTTATTTTTTTAGTCATCTCTACACCCAACGTGGGGCTTGAACTCAAGACTCTAAGATCAAGAGTCACATGCTCTTCCAACTGAACGAGCCAGGTGCCCTAACCGATAGTGATTTTTTAGTGTATTATCTCTATTGTCTCTTCTTTTTTATGCCCAAGAGTATTTTGTTGTGTTGTGACCACAATACAGATAAAAGTTTTTCCTACCTTATTTTATACACATTATATTCTTAAATCATTGTAAGCTTTTGCTAAACACAATTGCCAAACACATACGCTACAGCAGATACTGCTGTTTACCTGTCTAATAGTCCTATTCCAGATCTTCCCTGCTGGCTGAATCCAATATTTTTTGGCCTACACCTCCCTTATTTGACGTAAGCAAATCTTCATTAATATAGAACAGTCAAGGTAGTTCTCTCTTAACCAGTAACTGATGTAATAGCTTTCTTTCAGAAAGTGGCAATGTTTTTTACTTTGACAAAGTTCTCCGTGACTGTAGTAGTTTGAAAAATGGACCCCAAAGCTTTCAGATCCTAATCCCTGGACCTGTAAATGTCACCTTATTTGGAAAATGGGCCTTTCCAGATGTGATTAAGTTAAGGATCTTGCTGGATTATCTGGGTGGCCTTAACTGCCATCACCAGTTTCCTTATAAGAGAGGGTTTCCACAGCACACATGCCAAAAATGGAATACTATAGAGAAGATAGCATGATCCTGCACAAAAATGACAAGCATTTTTTGTGAAAAGTTCCACATTTAAAAGAGAGAGAGAACCAAAGGGAGGTTTCACACAGGCACACAAAGAAGGTGATATGAAAATAAAGCAGAGACATTTGAAGACTGGACTGAGGTGGCCACATGCCAAGGATTGCCAACAGTCCCCAGAAGGTGGAAGAGACAAGGAATGGATTTCCCCCTAGAACCTCCATAGGGACCACAGCCCTATCAATGCCTTAATTTTACTGATTTTGGACTTGTGGACTCCAGAACTGTGACAGAATAAATTTCCATTGTTTTGTATTACCGAGTTTGATGTCATAAGAGCTGCAGACAACTAACACAGTAACTTACTCCAAATAATTCTTGAAATGTTCTGTCCCAGTTCTGGTCAATAAGACATGGTCTATGAAATGGAAGGTTCTTCTTGGAAAGATTTTCTTGCTCTTAGAAAAAGAGATGTGGGGGGAGGGTAGTCTAATTTTTCTACTGGATGTTATTGCATCTACCTATAACATTAGAACTGTGGCAGCCATCTTGTGACCAGCCATCAGGTGAGCCTGAGAACAAGCCAATGAGCCAAAGGTGGGAGAGCAGAAAGATGGAAAAAACCTTGGGCCTTTGATGACATCATCAAACTGCTTTAATTAACCAGCCCTGGGACTTTCCTATTATGAGATTTCTTCTTATTCAAGATAATCTTCTTACGTGAGATTAATGTGATTTTTAGGCTATCTTTGGTTGGGTTTTTCCTTACTTTCAGCTGAAAGCAACATACCAGATGCATGCATCAAATGGATTACACCATAATTAAGAAACTGGCCAACTAGGGACCTGAAAACTACTGCCTGACTTTGTAAATAAAGTTTTATTGGAACACAGTCTCACTCACAGTCTGCTGTCGTTTTTTGCGCTACAATAATAAAACTGAGTAGTTGTGATGGAGATCGAACGGCCCACAAGCTTAAAATGATGCTATCAGGACCTATCAAAGAAAGTTTGCAAACTCTTGCCATTCTTGAACACATCCATTCCTTTATTGTTGCATATTGTTTTTCTAGTTTCTCTGAAAACTGTCTTCCTTACATACATTTAAAACCTGTCACTTGACTACATTGCTGCATACACACCAAGTGCTATACATGGACAAAGGGTTCAATAAGAAAATAAATAACACACTCATGGAAACAATTTACAATCATCTCCTACTTCATCTGTGATCTTACCAGAGTTGGCCAATGGTTATGATTAACATGTGAGACTGCATTTTCCACATATATATAAGTACAGGTGATTACAAAAACTAATTCAAAACTGTAGCCTAATCTAGAAGAAAAACAAGAAAAAAAAGCTTTTCTTTCCCCTTTTTAAGTTTAAATCAGCCAAACTAAACTTCCTCCAGGGCTGAATGATGTTGGTGGGATGTATATCACGGTGAATGTTATTACAGCTGAGAGAGAAGGGCCTGAGCAGTCTCCAGTAGGCCAGACTGAAGATCCCACTTTATGGTTGCAATTCTGAGCAGGGAGAAAGCTACTATTCAGTGACTAAGGCAGGACTCAAAGCTTGTCATGTAAATGGAGCCAATTGTATATTTAATTGATGTTTTGACTCCATGCCACATTCGCTCCCTCTCAAAGAAGAAAAAGATCATTTCTTTTTAGCAGGTTCCCCACAATGCACTGCACTCTGAAGGCACCTTCCTTTAAATGATCTGCGTGGCAGGCAGTCCTGAGGTTAAATTTGTGGCTGCACACAAGCAGGTTGCAGGAGGGAGTCGCTGACCAAATAACCTTTTGAACTTTGTGGGAAGGTCAAGCTGTAGCTGTTCCGGCCAAACATTTCTACTTGCTTCCTTAGGAGCTGCTCAGGAGGCTCTCGTTGGGTGCAGAAAGAACAAAATTTTCACATCTCTTAAGTTCTTCTGGGGGGCTTGCAGGATGCCCCCTGGGGCAAAACGCAAATAAACAGGCAAGGTGCATAATCTGAATAATCTTTGAGGATGAGCCAAGCCTTGTCCTTTTGTCAGGAGGAATCATCTAGAACGAGTCTGGCATCTTGGAGAGAGTCCAGAGTAAACAGCCCCTGAAGGCAATGCTCTGTAAATGCCCAGGATCTGGCTGTGCTCTAACATACACACACACAACACTCACTTGCTCACTCACTCACACAATGCAATGTGCAGCAAAAACACCACCACCAAATCCTCAGGAAAACAACCAGAAAACCATTGGCTGCAGTGTGCCAGACTCAGAGAATGGACAATCAGAGGCAGAAAGTTTCAAGTCCATGAATATTCAACAAGAATCAATGAAAGTGCTTTTGGAAAGCTCCCGATTGGCACTTCCAGCCTATTCCACAGTTACCTTCTTTCCAAAACAGCTGATAGGGAAGCATTCTACTTCCTTTCCCAAAGAATGCTGGACATGTGCTACATTTTCCATATCAACCGTGCAAAACAATGACCCCCCTCCCCGCCCCATTTCTTAACTGAGACAGATACTAAATCTGTGACTGAGGAAGCACACATTTTATTGAAGGATTTTAGCTCTTATAAGATTTAAAGTAATAATGACAGTTAATAAATAACTACAGTAAATAAAAATTTTTATTTAAGAAGTTAGTATAAGAGCACTTAAAACTTGAGCATCTTGCCTTTTATAACTTCAAAAGGTTTGATACATGTTGTCTGCTAGCTCACATAAGTTTCAATATAGAGCCCTATCAAGTGAGCAGGGATAGGGGTTCTTTATTTGATAGCAATGGAGGCTCAGAGTTAACAAACGACTTACAAAGGTTGCATTGTTTTCTTTTATCCAGGTTTAATGATCATTATTAAAATCATCTATGCTTCTAAATAAACATAAAAACTTAGAAAATTTTAGAAAATTGTTCTCATAATTAAAAAACAAAACAGAACAAACTTCCAACCAAGCCTGTT
This sequence comes from Mirounga leonina, assembly GCF_011800145.1. Classification (NCBI taxonomy): domain Eukaryota; kingdom Metazoa; phylum Chordata; class Mammalia; order Carnivora; family Phocidae; genus Mirounga; species Mirounga leonina. The sequence goes on from NW_023270426.1 coordinate 32,316,552, forward strand.
TGGCAGGAAAGTGCAGGCTTTACTGTCAGGCAGAGGTACATAGCTAGCTGGCTGTCTCAGTCTCATTTTATCATCTGTAAAATAGGCATAACAATATTTACCATGCAGGATTGCTATGAGAATTAGAGACAAAATATTCAAAGCCCCTGGAATATGTTAGAGCCATAATAAATGGTAATTATTCACATTTGGAGTATTTTCTTTCAAGGGGGCATTAGGTATCAGTTATTTGGATTTTACATGTAATTAAAAATATATTTTATATACAGTGTTCTATCACATTTACAGACATACACTCTTTATACACAAACTCTTTATAGACATACACTGCAGAACAGAAAGTACATATGCCTTCTTCCACCTAAACAATTCCCATTGTCAAACATACATGTAGTTTCCCACAACCACTCCTACAAAAAACGCTGTGATTAAAATCTTCATGCTAAAGCTTCATCCGCATTGAATTCTCAGGATCAATTTCCAGAATTAGAATTACTAAGTCAATGGCCAACGATCCTTGTGTTCTAATTGCTTTCTAAAAGGATTATAGTAATGCTCACAAGCAAAAAGCAGTTGAGAAGAAGGTTTGCTCACCTCACCCTTACTACCTCTGCCTCCATCCCTCTGGAAATCTGTGAAAATGTGATCACAAAGAGAACAATTTTCTGGTTTTGATTTATATTTCCTTGATTACTAGTGTGGTTGAATTTTTCCAAATATTTCTTAAGTGATTTGCAAATTGTTCTTTTCTTTTCCCATTTTTGAAGTCTTAATGTTTTTCCTAGAGATCTGTATGAGTTCCTTATTTATATGAAAAATGTTAACCTTGCTGAGTGCCACCTCAACCAAATGGGCAGGGACAAACAAGGCAGAAATGACTGTAAGAGAAGGACAATATTATAGGTCAATGACGAACCTACTGCGTTCTCAGTAGAACTGGGTCCCCTGATTTCTTCAATTCTCTGAGGCTGTACAGCATCCAGAAAGTAAGAAAACAAGAAGACAACCAAGTCACTAACATGTTTTGAATACTAAATGTGACTCTTCAATGTTTTATGCATCAAATATTTATTGAGCAACTATTCCATGTCAGGCTTTGTCCTAAATGCCAGGGATACTACAATGAAGAAAAGAGACAGGGTCTCCAGTTTCATGGAGCTTATTTATTGAATGTTTCCTAAATGTCAAGTGTATTTCCAGAGGCCTTCTCATCTCTGGCCTCAAGAACTCTAGGTGGTAAATATAATTATTTCTGTTTTTCAAATAAGAATGCTAAATCTCAGATAGGTTGGTGTATTTGACCAGCAGTGGACAGTAACAGTTCAGTGTTAGAGTAAGGCTGTGAACCCAGGCACACAGGATCCAATGCCCATGTTGTTTTCACAGTCCTAATAAATAAGATAAAACCCGGGGCGCCTGAGTGTCTCAGGCGTTAAGCATCTGCCTTCAGCTCAGGTCATGATCCCAGGGTCCTGGGATTGAGCCCCACATCAGGCTCCCTGCTCTGTGGGAAGCCTGCTTCTCCCTCTCCCACTCCCTCTGCTTGTGTTTCCTCTTTCGCTGTGTCTCTCTCTGTCAAATAAATAAATGAAATCTTTAAAAAAAAAAATAAGATAAAACCCCAAGTATAGGCAGTCCTTGCACTGTTGTAAAAATGATGTGTAGGCTGAAACTGTGCAAAATGATATTAATAATCAGTGGGGGAAATTAAATTGGTCCATGACCTTTAGAAATTTTTGTCAAAATACTGAAAACACTCTCACTGTCAGTTACGAATGTATAGGGAAATGAAAAAATAGTAAAACAAATATTTATTTAGCACACTGTAATTTAGCTGATTAGAAATATTGAGAATTAAAGTATTTTATTTCTTTGTAAAAATTTATCTAGGATAATTAGAATAGTGCCTGCCTTCTTGTCATATAACTTAAAACACAGAGCAAGTACCTTTTCCATGCCTTGGTAAATTGTCAGTCTCCTTTCCAAAATTTGGGTCAGTTTTACCATGTTATACTTTGCACTTTCAATGCACTTTCAATGCTGTGAAATGTGATTTTTTTTTTGCTGGCGTCATGTCCTCTGGGACATCTTCATTGTTTTGTAATTTTCCTCATTTATGGTGATAAGTTATCTAAGTTCCTTTGGTTGCTTATCTTGAATCTTTAAAATGGCTCCAAGGTCAACCTTCCCAGGCTCCCAGTTATATTTCCTAAACTTTCTAAACATTCAATTTGAATTTTACTTCCTACGTTATCACTTTTCCTTTCTTTTTTCTCTTCCATTTTTGTTGGCCAATTCATTCCCCTGATTATCCTGTAAATTGTCACATGGGTTATCACTGAAGACAAGGAGGCAACACAACTACACACTTTGCTGTCTGTGGGTAACATGAATAACAGATGCACAGTGACCAATCACTGAATTTGAAAGAAGTGACATGATTGGTAAATAACTAATGATAATGCACATATTTAAGAAGTGATTTGTATACTGACCAATTAGCAAGTAAGTTCATACTCTGTGCCAGTACTCACAGTTCCTATGCCATGGTAACTGAAATTTTAACTGTGTTGTTGGAGGGGGCTGCTTTTATTTTACTAAACTAACTGAACTGTAGTGCCTGAAATTAACACATACTGGAATCGTGCAAAATGAGGATCACCTGTATTATCTTTGGGCTTCTTGGAATTGGGTCTTGCATAAATATACCAGTGAAATGATAGCATATTTTTAAAAAGGCAACATTGATTCTATCTCGCCAGGTTGTCCCTCTCCAACAACGGATGTAAAATAGTAGGGTGTGGCCACAGAGAGCACTATCATTTAATCATTCAGTTGAAAACCCAGTCCACATACCTTCTTTCCTCACTCCAATGGACCTGCTTTTCTAGGATAATTCCATCTAGTTCACAAAGCATAGTGAAGATATTTCCTGTCTTCATGAAAAACACTTCCATCCTCTCCCTGCCCCAGGGAGGAAATGGAAAGAGAATGCTCATCCATCACAACAGGATGTGGAGCTGTGTACCTGGGTCCACCCCCATGTCTCAGATTTAATGTGCAGTTGTAACCCAGGCACAGATCTAAGCAATATGCCATATGTGCAGACCCCAAGAGAAATGAGAACAAGCCTGAAGGAAGTCAGGCAGGGCAGCTAACCCCAAAGATACTGAATATTCTTTGCCACAACAGTCCATTTCCTTTGTAGCCTGGTTTTCATGGGACTCTATATATGTCAGTGTGAGGCAAGGGGAAGACAGTGGTTAAGGGGCAGAGGAGTCTGCCTTTGTCTCATCCGGGTGCAGATGTAATTGTTAAAGTAAGAAGAGGGACACCAGGAGATGGAGGTGCATGAAAAGGGAAGTGCTAGAGCTGCCAGGATCAGAGTTTATCCTAAGACCATTGCAGTTGGACAAAAGTGTGTAGTAAGAGGAAAGTGTCTTCGTTGGGGTTTCCCAAAGGCTGATCCTGAATACAGGTAGTTAATTTGTGTGATAATGTCAAGAGGATCAGGAGAGTGGGAAAATGAACCATGGAAAGCAAGGAAACAATACAGAATATGCCAATGAGCAGGTAGCTAATGTGAGGAGTCAGGACTCAGTTGTCCTGGGACTTCTATGGGGCGATAGAAAACGCCTCAGAGTCATCTCACCCAAGGAACAAGAAAGCTGTTGAGGACAGTTCAACCTCCAGGTTGAGGGCTACCTGCTATCTTGTAACTTCTCGGCATTTAGGGTCTGCCTTGCACGCAGCAGAGCACACCCTTAGAGGCCAGAGGAAGCCTGGAGGTAGACAGTCACAAATTCTTACAGTATAAAACCATCTGGAGTTTACAAAATGGTGAGTACCAACAGATACAGGTAAGTCATCAACAGTGTCTGCTATTAGGTTATAATTATGGTCTAGGTGTTGTTCTAAGCACTTTGCATGTATTAACTCATTCATACATGTAAGCCTACAGCAAGACAACAAGGTAGGTACTCTTATCATCTTTTTATACATTAGGCACAGAGAGGTTAAGTAACTGGCCCAAGCTCACCGGCTAGCAAGTGGCAGAGGAAAAAATTACAGACCATACGGTAAGGCGCCATGTAACCTATATCATACTACCAACACCCACTGCGATGCATGCTTGAACTTCTCTACTTACTGTATGGCTATGGAACAGCTTCATTTTTAAACAGGATAACTGAAGAACATTTAGGGGGGAGCAAGACACTTTACATGAGCAGGGTCCCCAACATAATAAAGTACCAGCTAACTCCTGAGAGGATACCTGAGCTTCCATGTAGGAAAGAAACACTCTTCTCTTATTTAAGCCACTGTGTTTGGGAATCTTGTCATTACAATGGCCCAACCCATATCCTAATTAACACACACAATAATGTTGGAGCTTTAGTTATAGCTCCCAGACACCAAACACAAAAGAAGATATGTGGAACCAGCCCTGCCACAACACTAAGACCTTATATAGGAGGTGCTGAGTTAACATCTGTATACCTACATGCCTGCCCCAGTCGTGCGTGTTTCTTCTCTTGCTTTGACTAAAAGAAGGGCTTAACCTCTTCTAGAATTTCCTTTCCTTGTACAGGGAGCTGGTACGAGAGACAACATGACTGAGTCCTCTTTGGCTCCTCCACGAGTCCCTGCTTGATTTTGAGTCTGCCTCACCAAACCAGTCCTGAGGTCTCAGGGCCCAGAGCTGTCAGCAAACCTCCCACTCCCTGTTTGTGTTGGCTTGTGTCACTGTGACACGCTGGAGGTGTTGACTAAAGCTGTTTACTGGCTTAATTTAAAAACACCTCGAGGTGTTCTGAAAATTCTGCTTTGAGCAGCAATATGGAATGAGGCAAGAAAATAATGAAGATAAAGAGAATATAACAAAATTGTGTTGAAATCACATGGAAGAGCATGAAGGAACTTTTGAAAAAGTGATAATGCTATTTAAACCCAATCTCTCTCCCTCGCACACACACGTGCATGTGTACACATATACAAAAACACACATATAGGCCGGCCGGGCCGCTGTCAACTCTCCTCAGAGTCGGGCCGAGACACTGTGTATGCTGAGCCTCTGCGACCACAGGTTGCTGCACGTCCTGGGCCTTAGCTTCCCGCTGCTGACCCGCCGGCTGCTTTTGCTCTGCCCTCACTGCCTCATGAAACCGCTGGTCGTGTTCATCCTCGGTGGTCCCAGCGCTGGCAAGGGGACCCAGTGCGCCCACATCATCGAGAACCATGTCACCCAAATTAAGAAAGAAGGAAGGATGATTGCTAAGAAGTGAAAGAAGTCCATCAAGATGATTAGAGATTTGATACCATAAAATTGTCAACATTCACCTAAGAGAGACACAGCGAGAGAGAAAATACAAGCAGGGGGAGTGGGAGAGGGAGAAGCAGGCTTCCCGCTGAGCGGGGAGCCCAATGCAGGGCTCAATCCCAGGATCCTGGGACCATGACCTGAGCCGAAGGCAGATGCTTGACAACTGAGCCACCCAGATGAGACCTCTAGTTGCAACTAGAGGAGGAGATGGACTTTTAAGAATGAAATATGGTTACACACACCTTTCTGCAGGAGAACTTCTTCGTGATGAAAGGAAGGACCCAGATTCACAGTATGGTGAACTCATTGAAAAGTACATTAAAGATGGAAAGATTGTGCCAGTTGAGATAACCATCAGTTTGTTGAAGAGGGAAATGGGGCGCCTGGGTGGCTCAGATGGTTAAGCGTCTGCCTTCGGCTCTGGTCATGATCCCAGGGTCCTGCGATCAAGTCCCACATCGGGCTCCCTGCTCCTTGGGAGCCTGCTTCTCCCTCTGCCTCTCTCTCTCTCTGTCTCTCATGAATAAATAAATAAAATCTTTAAAAAAAAAAAAAAGAAGGAAATGGATCCGACAATGGCTGCCAATGCTAAGAAGAATAAATTCTTGATTGATGGGTTTCCAAGAAATCAAGACAACCTTCAAGGTTGGAACAAGACCATGGATGGGAAGGCAGATGTGTCTTTCATTCTGTTTTTTGACTGTAATAATGAGATCTGTATTGAACGACGCCTTGAGAGGGGAAAGAGTAGTGGTAGAAGTGATGACAACAGAGAGCTTGGAGAAGAGAATTCAGACTTATCTTCGGTCAACAAAGCCAATTATTGACTTATATGAAGAAATGGGGAAAGTCTAGAAAATAGATGCCTTTAAGTCTATTGACGAAGTTTTTGATGAAGTTGTGAAGATTTTTGACAAAGAAGGCTAACTCTAAACCTGAAAGCTTCCTCAAAATCATGCCTGAATAGTGCTTTGATAGCTGCTATTACAACCCCTTTTTAAGGCAATTTTAATCTTTCATAATTACATCTCAGTTAATGGCTGGAAAGTATGTAGTAAGACAAATTAAATTTTTTATCTTAGATTTTTTGGGTTATAGGAGTAGACGGTGAATTCAGGTCTAACTTATCTTAGCTATGGTGCTCACAAAACAAAGAAGGATATCAGTTTAGTTCTTTGTTTTTACTCAAAAAGTATATCCCTTTTATAGTTTGTGACTTCTGTGAGCAAAACTTTTTAGTATGTCTGTATATCCATTTAATAATTACAACATGTTACAATTAGGGATTCCCCACTTTCTTGTTTTCTTGCAGGTTTTAAATTTCCAACCTGTTAAGTGAATTTGTGGACCAAATTCCAAAGGAACTTATTGTGTAGTCGGTTCTTGCAAAATGTGTTTGGTAAACGAACTCATAAAATGAATTCCTAGAAGTGTTTTAGTATTTATCAAATAATTGACCATTTCCTATAGAAAGATAAGAAAACTTAGGCTTTGTTTTATTACAACTTATATAAAGTTGTGTGACAGGGCATCTTCTTTGCTTCCAGGGATTGGGATGGGGGTCACTGGGGGTTCAGAGCCTGGCAGAACTGTCAGTTTTATTCTGACATAAATCTGAGGGTAAGGGGCAGGGACCGCATCTAATGACCTGTGTTCCTGTCCTCTATTATGTAGTGTTCTTAGTGATTAAACTGGTCTTAACAGAATTCTTAGCAGTGGTACCTTGAAATGCATGTATGAGGTTTATGGTCAATGATTTGGTTAGCGTTTTAGTAACACTTCATTCAAAGTGTTTTTGTTTGTTTTCTAGATTAAATGTAGGGTTGGTATGAAGTAAAAACATCTAATGGTTAATTTCCCATTTGTGTTTTATTTTCTTGAATACTTTTTTTAGTTATTTGTTTAAGGAAATTTAAAAATCGTTGCACTTAGGTGAGAAAAATAATAAATATATCTAATAAATAAAAAAAACAAAAACAAACAAAACCACACATATATGTATATGTACACACATATATAATTTCAGGAGATCTTATCATTTTTATGGAGCTCAGTTATCCATACCACACACCATGTCTCAGGCTATGTGCAACTCCATAATATATTCTTCTAGGTTAAGAAAACAACTAAAAAACAGACTAAAAATATTAGTTTGATGTGCTTGAAAAATAATAGCACCTAAAATTAGATTCCTGTTGCAAAAGCCACCACATAAGACTCCCTGCTGACTTTTGTAGGGTCCAGGACCATCTGAGAGTGAGATGTGGGCAGAACCAGACCATACAAAGTGAAGGGCTAAAACTCTGCTGACGGAGAATCACCACCTGCCCAAGTTAGAAAACCATCTGTCCAATCTCCAGGAAACAAGCTCAAAGAGAAGATCATGCACTAGCCAGCAGCAGAATCAGGGCCCAGATCTCCTCTCTTCAACATTCCACAATACTTTCTGGTCTCCCTATTCTACCGCCCTTACTTTATGATGGTGTACTGCAACACCACATGAGAAGGAAAGTCCTGAGACACAATCCCTCTCTCCCCACCACCCTTGTATTTCCTCGTCATGCTGCCCTGCCACCTGCCTTACCCAACTCTGACCCACAGGGCCTGGCCACCTGTCTTGGTCCTTGCAGGTTGGGATCAGTAAGAAGAGGAAGTTAAAAGGGAAGTCAGGAGAGGAGTGGGGCATGCTCTTTGCAAGTGAGGAGGCTGAAGTCACAATATCAGGAGCGGTGCAGCACTGTTGCCCTCCCGCAGCCCAAGAACAAATCCAGGCATCCACGTCTCTGCCTCCCTCCCATGTGCTGACACAGACACTCTTTGTCTCGGATTGAAGCTTTCAGCACTAAAACCCACCATCTATGTCCTCTTTTTCCCACAAGTTGAAAGAATTTAGGAAGTGTTCCTAAGAGTCACCTGAATGGAGGCTTATGACCCAAGCTTTCTGGGTTTTGCTCTTTCTCTAGAGTGACTCTGGAGGAGAGGAGCTTGCTGGAACCAAGGCACAAACATTCTCCAGCCCCTAGGTAGGCACAAATTATCTTATCAGGGTGACCCACACAATGCCAATATTGATGGGACAGTTCTTTCTTTCTACTTGGAAAAGAAGGAACTTGCCCCTGATACACTAGAAAGGGAGAGGGCAGGAGAGTGGCCCGTCCAAGGTATATGTTCATAGCAGTAATGGCATCCAACCCTCACCCCAGCAGCATTTCTCAATGTAATATTTAATCATTGCTTTAAAAGTTACTACAATTCCGGGAGCAAGATGGCGGAGGAGTGGGAGACCTGGATTTCATCTGGTCCCAGGAATTCAGCTGGACAGGGATCAAACCATTCTGAACACCTACGAGCTCAACAGGAGATTAAAGAAAGGAATAGCAACAACTCTCTGAACAGAAAAGAGACCACTTTCTGGAAGGTAGGACGTGTGGAGAAGTGAATCTGAGGTGATATTCGGGAGGATAGACGGCAAGGGAGGGGGCTCCGTTGTCCGCTTCTGGCAAGTGATAGAGCCACGGAGCACAAAATCGGAATTTTGAGAAGTCTGCTCCACTGAGGGACATCACTCCAGTGGCTAAGTGGGGGGTGGAACCCTTGCAGGACAGTGTGGTCTCAGGACCCTCGGGGTCACAGAAAGACCAGGGGTGCCTGAGTGTGGCAGAGCTCCCAGGTATTGGAGCGGGGAAGCCGGCTGCAGAGACAGAGTGGAGGAGCGGACTCTCAATTCGGGGTTGCCAAAAACCGAGATCCGCCGCACAGTCGGGCCACTGCACTTCCAGCAGGGACCCAACAAGTGTCAGATCCGGGGAGACTCCCCTTCCTCCCCCAGGAGAAGCAGTGCGGGAGTGCACCACAGGGATCTGCTGGGTTTGGAGACTCCACACGGGGTCCTGTGCCCAGAGATAGAAACGCTCGGTCACAGACCAGGTGAGCATGGAGTGTGGCTGGAGACCAGGGAGACGGGAGTGATTGACTGCTTTTTTCTGGGGGCATATTGAGGAGTGGGGCCCCGACTTCTCTGCTCCTCTGGGGCAGAGATTGGGAGGCTGCCATTTTCACTCTTGTCCTCCGACGCTGTACAGAAAGCTTGCAGGGAACAAAAGCTCCCGAGAGCAAACCGGAGCAGATTACTTAGCCCAGACCAGCAAGGGCGGGGCAATTCCACCTCCGGCAAAGACATTTGGGAACCATGGCAACAGGCCCCTCCCCCAGAAGTTCAGCGAGAACAGCCAGCCAAGACCAAGTTTACCAATCAACGAGAACAGCAGAACTCCAGCGCTAGGGGAATACTGCACATAGAATCCATGACTTTTTTCCCACAATTCTTTAGTCTTTCACAGTTAATTTTTCTTAACTTTTTTTTTTTGAATTTTTCTTTTTGTCTTTTTCAACCAACATCTTATCAACCCCTTTTATAAAAAATATTTTTTATTTTTCATTTTTAGAGTCATATTCTATTCCTTCATAGTAGTTACACTTATTTTTGGTATATATATATAAGTTGTTCTCTCTTTAAAATTTTGAGATACAGTTTCTTCTAACAGATCAAAATATACCCTAAATCTCTAGTGTATGGCTTTGTTCTAGCCTCCTTCCTGATCACATTTTCTCCTTTTTTTTTTATTAAATCCTCCTTTCTTTTTTCAACTTATCTTATCAATTCCTTTTATAAAATCTTTTATACTTTTCATCTTTACAGTCATATTCCATCCCTTCATCATACTAATCCTGATTTTTATACATATATAAGTTTTTCTTTCTTTAAAATTTTGGGAGGCACTTTCTCCTAACAGACCAAAATACGCCCAAAATCTAGTGTGTGGCACTGATCTATGTACCAGCCTGATCATATTTGATCATATTCTGTTTTTTTTGTTTTGTTTTGTTTTTGTTTGTTTTTATCTTTTTTTCTCTCTCTCTCTTTCTTCTTTCTTTCCCTTTCTTTTCCCCCAGTTTCAGGTCTTTTCTGATTTGTTTAGTGTATATTTTCTGGGGGTGTTGTTACCCTGTTAGCATTTTGTTCTCTCATTCATCTATTCTCCTCTGGACAAAATGACAAGACGGAAGAATCACCTCAACAAAAAGAACAAGAGGCAGTACCGACTGCCAGGGACCTAATCAATATGGACATTAGTAAGATGTCGGAACTAGAGTTCAGAAAGATGATTTTAAAGATACTAGCTGGGCTTGAAAAAAGCATGGAAGTTATTAGAGAAACCCTTTCTGGAGAAATAAAAGAACTAAAATCTAACCAAGTTGAAATAAAAAGGCTATTAATGAGGTGCAGTCAAAAATGGAGGCTCTAACTGCTAGGATAAATGAGGCAGAAGAGAGAATCAGTGATATAGAAGACCAAATGATGGAAAATAAGCTGAGAAAAAGAGAGATAAACAACTACTGGATCACAAGGGCAGAATTTGAGAGATAGGTGATACCACAAGACGAAACAACACTGAGGGGGGCAGAAGGTATATTGGAGCAAATTATAGCAGACCACTTCCCTAATTTGGGGAAGGAAACAGGCATCAAAATCCAGGAGGCACAGAGAAACCCCCTCAAAATCGATAAAAATAGGTCAACACCCTGACATCTAATAGTAAAACTTACCAGTCTCAGAGACAAAGAGAAAATCCTGAAAGCAGCTCAGGAGAAGACATATGTAACCTACAAGGGTAGAAACATTAGATTGGCAACAGACCTATCCACAGAGACCTGGCAGGCTAGAAAGGACTGGCAGGATATATTCAGAGCACTAAATGAGAAAAATATGCAGCCAAGAATCCAGCTAGGCTATCACTGAAAATAGAAGGAGAGATAAAAAGCTTCCAGGACAAACAAAAACTAAAGGAATTTGCAAACACAAAACCAGCCCTACAAGAAATATTGAAAAGGGTCCTCTAAGCAAAGAGAGAGCTAAAAGCAACATAGACCAGAAAGGAACACAGACAATATACAGTAACAGCCTTACAGGCAATACAATGGCACTACATTCATATCTTTCAATAGTTACCCTGAATGTAAATGGGCTAAATGACCCAATCAAAAGACACAGGCTATCAGATTGGATAAAAAAACAAGACCCATCGATATGCTGTCTGCAAGAGACTCATTTTAGACCCAAAGACACCCCCAGACTGAAAGTGAAGGGGTGGAAAACCATGTACCATGCTAATGGACACCAAAAGAAAGCTGGGGTGGCAATCCTTATATCAGACAAATTGGATTTTAAACCGAAGACTGTAATAAGAGATGAGGAAGGACACTATATCATACTTAAAGGGTTTATCCAACAAGAAGATCTAACAATTGTAAATATCTATGCCCCTAACAGGGGAGCAGCCAATTATATAAGGCATTTAATAACAAAAGCAAAGAAACACATCAACAACAATACAATCATAGTGGGGGACTTTAACAGCCCCCTCACTGAAATGGACACATCATCTAAGCAAAAGATCAACAAGGAAATAAAGACTTTAAATGACACACTGGACCAAATGGACTTCACAGATATATTCAGACCATTCCATCCCAAAGCAACAGAATACACATTCTTCACTAGTGTCCATAGAACATTCTCCAGAATAGATCACATCCTAGGTTACAAATCAGGTCTCAACCGGTACCAAAAGATTGGGATCATTCCCTGCATATTTTCAGACCACAATGCTTTGAAACTAGAACTCAATCACAAGAGGAAAGTCGGAAAGAACTCAAATACATGGAGGCTAAAGACCATCCTACTAAAGAATGAATAGGTCAACCAGGAAATTAAAGAAGAATTTAAAAAATTCATGGAAACAAATGAAAACAAAAACACAACTGTTCAAAATCTTTGGGATACAGCAAGGCAGTCCTAAGAGGAAAGTATATAGCAATACAAGCCTTTCCCAAGAAACAAGAAAGTCTCAAATACACAACCTAACCCTACACCTAAAAGAGCTGGAGAAAGAACAGCAAATAAAGCCTAAACCCAGCAGGAGAAGAGAAATAATAAAGATCAGAGCAGAAATCAATGAAAAGGAAACCAAAAGAACAATAGAACAGATCAACAAAACTAGGAGCTGGTTCTTTGAAAGAATTAACAAGATTGATAAACCCCTGGCCAGACATATCAGAAAGAAAAGAGAAATGACCCAAATCAACAAAATCATGAATGAAAGAGGAGAGATCACAACCAACACCAAAGAAATACAAACAATTATAAGAACATATTATGAGCAACTCTATGCCAGCAAATTAGATAACCTGGAAGAAATGGATGCATTCCTAGAGATATATCAACTACCAAAACTGAACAAGGAAGAAATAGAAAACCTGAACAGACCTATAACCACTAAGGAAATTGAAGCAGTCATCAAAAATCTCCCAACAAACAAAAGCCCAGGGCCAGATGGCTTCCCAGGGGAATTCTACCAAACATTTAAAGAAGAATTAATACCTATTCTTCTGAAACTGTTCCAAAAAATAGAAATGGAAGGAAAATTTCCAAACTCGTTTTATGAGGCCACCACTACCTTGATCCCCAAACCAGACAAAGACCCCATCAAAAAGGAGAATTACAGACCAATATCCATGATAGACATGGATGCAAAAATTCTCACCAAAATACTAGCCAATAGGATCCAACAGTACATTATAAGGATTATTCACCATGACCAAGTGGGATTTATCCCTGGGCTGTAAGGTTGGTTCAACATCCGCGAATCAATCAATGTGATACAATACATTAATAAAAGAAAGAACAAGAACCATACGATCCTCTCAAGAGATGCAGAAAAAGCATTTGACAAAGTACAGCATCCCTTCTTGATCAAAACTCTTCAGAGTATAGGCATAGAGGGTACATACCTCAATATCATAAAAGCAATGTATGAAAAACCCACAGCGAATACCATTCTCAATGGGGAAAAACTGAGAGCTTTCCTCCTACGGTCAGGAACACGGCAGAAATGTCCACTATCACCACTGCTATTCAACATAGCATTACAAGTCCTAGCCACAGCAATCAGAAAACAAAAAGAAATAAAAGGCATCCAAATCGGCAAAGAAGAAGTCAAACTCTCACTCTTTGCAGACGATATGATACTTTATGTGGAAAACCCAAAAGACTCCACCCCAAAACTGCTAGAACTCACACAGGAATTCAGTAAAGTGGCAGGATATAAAATCAATGCACAGAAATCAGTGGCATTCCTATACACCAACAACAAGACAGAAGAAAGAGAAATTAAGGAGTCGATCCCATTTACAATTGCACCCAAAACCATAAGATACCTAGGAATAATTCTAACCAAAGAGGCAAAGAATCTGTACTCAGAAAACTATAAAATACTCATGAAAGAAATTGAAGAAGACACAAAGAAGTGGAAAAATGTTCCATGCTCATGGATTGGAAGAACAAATATTGTGAAGGTGCCAATGCCACCTAGAGCAATCTACACATTCAATGCAATCCCCATCAAAATACCATCCACTTTTTTCAAAGAAATGGAACAAATAATCCTAAAATTTGTATGGAACCAGAAAAGACCTGGAATAGCCAGAGGAATGTTGAAAAAGAAAAGCAAAGCTGGTGGCATCACAATTCTGGACTTCAAGCTCCATTACAAAGCTGTCATCATCAAGACAGTATGGTACTGGCACAAAAACAGATACATCGATCAATGGAACAGAATAGGAGCCCAGAAATGGACCCTCAACTCTATGGTCAACTCATCTTGGACAAAGCAGGAAACAATGTCCAATGGAAAAAAGACAGTCTCTTCAACAAATGGTGTTGTGAAAATTGGACAGCCACACACAGAAGAATGAAACTGGACCATTTCCTTACACCACACACAAAAATAGACTCCAAATGGTTGAAAGACCTCAATGTGAGACAGGAGTCCATCAAAATCCTAAAGGAGAACACAGGCAGCAACCTCTTCGACCTCAGCCGCAGCAACTTCTTCCTAGAAACATCGCCAAAGGCAAGGGAAGCAAGGGCAAAAATGAACTATTGGGACTTCATCAAGATAAAAAGCTTTTGCACAGCAAAAGAAACAGTCAACAAAACCAAAAGACAACCGACAGAATGGGAGAAGATATTTGCAAATGACATATCAGATAAAGGGCTAGTATCCAAAATCTATAAAGAACTCATCAAACTCAACACCCAAAGAACAAATGATCCAATCAAGAAATGGGCAGAAGACATGAACAGACATTTTTCCAAAGAAGACATCCAAATGGCCAACAGACACATGAAAAAGTGCTCAACATCGCTCAACATCAGGGAAATCCAAATCTAAACCCCAATGAGATATCACCTCACACCAGTCAGAATGGGTAAAATTAACAAGTCAGGAAACGACAGATGTTGGCAGGGATGTGGAGAAAGGGGAACACTCCTACACTGTTGGTGGGAATGCAAGCTGGTGCAGCCACTCTGGAAAACAGTATGGAGGTTCCTCAAAAAGTTGAAAATAGAGCTATCATATGATCCAGCAGTTGCACTACTGGGTATTTACTCTAAAGATACAAATGTAGGGATCTGAAGGGGTATGTGCACCCCGATGTTTATAGCAGCAATGTCCACAATAGCCAAACTGTGGAAAGAGCCAAGATGTCCATCAATAGATGAATGGATAAAGATGTGGTATACACACACACACACACACACACACACACACACACACTGGAATATTATGCATCCATCAAAAGGAATGAGATCTTGCCATTTGCAACGACGTGGATGGAACTGGAGAGTGTTATGCTGAGCGAAATAAGTCAATCAGAGAAAGACATGTATCATATGACCTCACTGATATGAGGAATTCTTAATCTCAGGAAACAAACGGGGGGTTGCTGGGGTGGGGGGGGGGGGGAGGGATGGGGTGCCTGGGTGATAGACATTGGGGAGGGTATGTGCTATGGTGAGCGCTGTGAATTGTGTAAGACTGTTGAATCACAGATCTGTACCTCCGAATCAAATAATACATTATATGTTTAAAAAAAAAAAAAAGAAGAAGAAGAAGATAGCAGGAGGGGAAGAATGAAGGGGGGAATCAGAGGGGGAGATGAACCATGAGAGATGATGGACTCTGAAAAACAAACTGAGGGTTCTAGAGGGGAGGGGGGTGGGAGGATGGGTTAGCCTGGTGATGGGTATTAAAGAGGGCACGTTCTGCATGGTGCACTGGGTGTTATCTGCAAACAATGAATCATGGAACACTACATCAAAAACTAATGATGTAATGTATGGTGATTAACATAACATAATAATAAAAAAAAAAGTTACTACAATTCCACAGAACTATCTTTCGGTAATGGTTCTAATTACAACTTTAAAATAGAATCACATGGAGGTAGGCCCTGCAAAAGACAAGAAATGGAGGAAACTAACATGTCACACATTAGCACTGCTCTTTGTCTACTTTTGATTAATCTAAGTATGTTTTAAAGCACTTCTTAGGGGGAACCAAGATGTGTAATGTTTACGCTACCACACCCCTAAATCTTCTGATTCTCAGCTGTGGGCCATTAGGTTGATATTATTCAACTCAGGCATACTTGGAAAATAAAGCTAAAGGACTGACAAATTTGGAAGATATAAAATGGATCCTATATTTGTGCAAGTCTAAATTTTATTCAACGACTATAAAAAGGGGGAGATTAAAGAAAGAAAGAAATCATAACACTCCCAAAACAGTCCCATTTTACAAACTGGGATGTCCAGCCTGGTTTGGTACTGGCTTGAGGCCACTGAGGTACTTACATGGCAGAGTCAAGAAGCAACCCAAGACCGACTGACTGACTCTGGATTGTATGCTCCTAACCAACCATTATGCTATATTGCCTCTTAATGCCTAGAATATTCTTAAATGTAGCATTTTTGAAATGTGTTCATTCATATATGGTGATGGCGTGTCTGTGCCAAGAATTTCACATTAGTTGCTGAGGATGCAAACAGTTGAAAATGACCAGGTTCCTGCCCTTTGGAACTTACATTCTAAATGTACAGAATTAGGCTTGCATAAAACAAAGAATAATTGTAGAAATAAATAAAATTAATGGAGAGGACTCTCTTCACCTAAGTTCTCCATGGAAAGCTTGGCCAGGGTTTACAGGCAGGTAGTTTATTTTGGGAAGTGACCCCAGAGAAGAGACGTGGGGACTACAGAAAGGGAAAGAAGGAAGGAAGAAAAGCTGAAACCAGGGCAGAGTTTCAAGTTGGTCACTCCCGTGGTCCATGGGGTTGATCCTGCGGGACACTAAGGAACTGTGTAGAATGCTCCTCAAAACTGTCCACCCAAGGGACAGAAGAGAGAAGCATTGGCCCATCAGCTTCTATTGGTCCTGGGCTATTAATTCCCGCCCAATCCCAGCCTGCACATGTGAAGGTCCTACTGCAGCATCAGAAAAATCCTGGAGTCTCTGGAACCCTGGAGCAGAAACTGAGAGAAGCTAAGTGCAGTTGAAGCTATGAGGTGATACCTGAACAAGGCTGTTGCCACCACAATGGCTGGAATCAAGACTTTGGTGGGTGGGTCAGAGTAGGCCTCTCTGTGGAGAAGGCTTCAGGGCTGAAATCTAAGGATAGAAGAGCTAAGAATAGCAAGAGCTGGGAGGAGAGCATTTCTAGGCACCGGAAACAGCATGTTAAAAGGCCCTGAGAAAGAGCTTGCATCTTTAAGGAACCAAAAAATCAGAGTAGCTGTGGTAAGGAAGGGGGTGAGGCAGCTCAAGATGTGATAATAAAAAGGACAGAGGCCAGATCATGCAGAACCTTGGAGAGCATGATTAGAATTATATTCTAAGTTAATATGAACTCATTAAAGGGTCATAAAAATGTACCCTCCTAATCTCCAATAACCACAGGTATGAAGCTGAGAAGTCATGCTGCTCTGAGAAGGACAAATGGGTTGACAGCACGACCAACCAAAGATCCATACTGGGGCCAAAAGTGAAGGCTTTGTTCCAAGTTGGGGCAGGAGTGATGGCTTGTCTTGGGAACCTACTGCCAGGTTCAACAGGCAAGAATCCAGTCATCAACACATTGTCATGAGAACAGCTTAGAACCAAAGCTGGGATGGGACCAGGAGCAGGATGGATAGATACTATTTGGGGAACTCTTAGGCATCAGGGTGCCTTAATTTCCTTTGTCTGGTGTTAGCATTGATCATCATTTTAGAAAAAAAAGTCTCAAGTCTCCAAGACCTGGACGAACAAGAATTCTGAAAGCAACTCTGGGGCACCTGGGCAGCTCACTCAGTTAAGCGACCGACTCTTGATTTTGGCTCAGGTCATGATCTCAAGGTCATGGGATCCAGCCCCCTGTGGGGCTCCATGCTCAGCAGGGAGTCTGCTGGAGATTCTCTCTCTCCTCTCCCTCTGCCCTTCCCCCACTCTAAAATCAATCAATCAATCAGGAAAGAAGGGAAGGGAAGGGAAGGGAAAGGAAGGGAAGGGGAAAGGAAAGGAAGGGAGGGGAGCTCCTGACTCTCCGCGTGAGGTGCATTTTCATCCTCCCCTGAGAAGTCTCTCTGATTTCTGCTGCAACTCCTGTGCTGGGCCCAAAGGGAGGCATTAACATTCTGATCCAAGCCTCAAAAAAAACCCCTTTCCCTTGATATATTTGTTGAACAGGAATTGCTTGTCTATGTTTATTTAAACATATTTGCCACATGATTAATGAGTAACATGAAGCGCTTACACCTGGGGATCATTAAACCTGTCATTTCCATTTCCCTTGCCGGTCTGACCTTTCCTTAGCTTACAGGTACAGCACTGTATATCCTATCCTGTCTCTGTAATACCTTTTATGGTTGTGTTACTCAGAGTAGGCTAGATGTTAACAAGAGTAAAATTCCAGTGGCTTAACGCAACAGGTTTATTCTCATTTCTGTCACAGTCCCATGCAAGATTGCAGTGAAGTTCCACGCAGTCATTTCGGGATCCAGGCCCATTCCTTCTGACAGTTCCACCTTCCTCTGAGTCCTTGGGATAATCTCCATTTGGCCAGCAGAGAAGCAAAGAGAGCTCATGGGAAAGGTGCCTGGTCTTCAGTGAGGCACCCTGACTCTGATGAGAACTAGTCTCATCTCCCAGCCCTGCTTTTGCCCTGATGCACAGGTAGTAAGAAGCACCATGAGCGGGAAATCCAAAAAGAGGGGACCTTGGATACCTCACTGGGCACCAGCAGCCTCCACCACAGTGAGGAAAGAAAACAAAGCACCTTCTAACTTCTATGACAAATACGGAAACTGTACATGTGCTGTATCATATAATCAAGGTCTGGGACAAAGAAAAAGGCTTGGCTTCCTAAAATGCATATGGCAACAATACAGAGTACTCAAGTACATTTAGGTGTCTCTTTCTCTCCATGACCCTATAGTTGTGAAACTTCTGAGCCTGCAGAGGTTTTTTGTTTTTTTGTTTTTAAATTAACCTTTCTTTTTAGTTGTAGTAAAATATATATAACATAAAATTTACCATCTTAACCATTAATTGTACATCTCAGTGTTAAGTACATTCACATTGTTGTGCTACTAATTGCAAAAACTCTTTCCATAACTTCAGAGTAATTAACATTCAAGAAAACTAATAAATCTAAGTTCGCAATTCCCCACATAAAGACTGTAAACACTTCTTAAGAGTTCTGTGAGAGTACTGTTATTTTAATTTAAGATCAATTTATAGTATACTGATCATAATTAAAGAGTATTACTTATTCTTTTGTTTGTTTTTCAATTGTGATAAAATTTATGACTAAGCCTTAGGTGGGGCCAGAGGATCTGCATAAAGTGGAGAGGATGTAGAGAGCTCCATAATTGAATTGATGTCTGATCCACCACTTGAATAAATTCTTACCTGACTTTCCACAGTTCTTGCTTCATAACATGATAAACTATTTGAACTATAACTCATCTGGTTTCTGCAAAGACCACCGTAGGCTTCTCTCACACTGCCCTGAATTCAAGTTTGTATATAATCCTTTACCGGGCTGCACTAGCCTGTGGGTACAATGGAACTACCCCCCACTGCAATCATCTGAACTCACCCTCTCTTTGTCCCATGTTTCAGCTCACCTCCAAGTGTCACCCAATAGGGAGTCAGCAAGCAGTCCCTCAGGCAGGCTCCCCGTTCTCCTGCTCTAGACCTCCTTTAGGTGGGCTCTTCTGGTGCCTCTCACCACCAGTGTCTCCACTGCTGCTACCTGGTCCCAGGGACAATGCTAGGATCCATGTCTTGGGAGCCATCACCTAGGATATGCTCCCCAGGCTGTGACTCTTCCTGATGGACAGGCTGTTCTTCCCTGGGATCAAAGCCTGACCATGATCTGGGCATACCTGCAGAGCAGGATTCCCTTCCATATTTCCTAGAAGCTAGAAAGCCCTCTCCCCATAGGACTAATCTCTACCCATGTGGTGAGCCTGGAGAATAGTCACTGGTTTGACCTCTTTTTCCCTCCTTCACTCCAGCAACCCCCAAGTATTGAGCACAAACCTTACCCCTGTTGGCTCTCTTCCCCCAAAGCCAAGAAGCTCAGGGAGAGGGTTCCCTATACTTCCAGCCCCATCAGTCCTTCATGCAGTCTCTGACATGTCTGAGTCTCAAGTTCATGTGCTTTTTGGCCTTTCCTGGACATCATAAGGTCTCTGAGGACAGATGAGCTTGTGTCTTTGTGTGCACAGCACAGAGAGCACCACAACTATTAACTGCCCGACAATGAATGAGTAAAAGGACAAAGATGCACACTACAGCTTCCTTGGTGGCCTAACCATTCCAAGACAGTAGAAAGGTGTCATATTGTTTCTAAAACAATTGTTTTTATATATATAGGTGTTTTATTTATACAACTAACTATGTTTCTGATCTCTCCAAATCTGACATTTTCCACTTTACAACTAGAGGTTAATATTCACCAGCACCATAGGCTGAAAAAGATGATCAGATTCCACCAGAATGAGTATTTATGTTTTCTACTCAAATAATAACAATATTCCTTTTTAAAAAGTCCAACCAAGACTGCTCCTTCCATGTGCTGTGGCCCAAGCAACGATGGAGAGCCTGGTAACAGACACCTGAGTTCTTCACAATGTAGCAATGAATGATTCTTTTCTTTCTCTGTTTGCTGGTCTTTTCTAGTCTTGCCTTCCATTTCACAGCTTTGTTAAACATTCAGGTCAAGGTCAGAGCAAGGAACTATTTCAGGGTGGGAGGAACTGAATTTGGCTTACACAGGGCCTCTCCCCATTGAAAACACTTAGCACCCAGCCAAGGAGTCTGTCTCTAGATCCCAGCAGAGAAAAAAACAAAACCAAAAAACCTCCCTCAAGAAAATTTCAGTTTTGCTTTGTTTTGCCCCAGGCTAATCCTGCTTTGGGTTACAAGGCAGCAGTTCCTTGCAGAGGGGAAAGTACTAAACCTGAATTCTATTTCTAGCACTCACTCCAATGCTCCGTGATCTTATCCTGGCCACTTCATCAGCTTTGCCCCACACTCTGCCCCATCCTGGCTCCAAACTGCCACCCTCCGGCATTCTCTCCTTATGGTAGTGTTGTGTGTAAGTGCGTAACACTAGGGAACATTCTCTAAAACTTCAAACTCAAGTGCTCTTCGTTACAAGGAGCCACTAGTACCAACCAGAGCCTAAAGGGGTTGCTGGGAATGAGCCTCAAAAGTCTGGCTTCCAATACTTGTGACATAAAAGGTCTAAAACTGACCACTAAGGAGTGGGGACATGGGAATACACACTCTTCCCTGGGGGTGGAATTCACTCCTTAACTGGGAGGCATGAAAACACCCACAAAATCCCCTACAGGAAGCCATGGCAAACCACTCTGTGCCCAGCCCACATTTTAGGGATTTACTCTGGTCTCATGGGAGCCATTTGTAGCCCTGGCATCCATAAGTTGTTGAAACAAATAAGCCTGGTCCTACTAGGGAGGGGAGAGGGGAAAAAAATTCCCTTTTGGAGATGCCAGTCTCAGTGTATTTTGTGAAAAGAAAAGCGATCCTGGGAAATAGTAGATGCCACTTTTCCAATCCTTTGTACAAACCATGCTTACACATGGCATTGCAGCCACGTTGCTGGGGGCAGGCAGGCTTCCTTGAGAAGGCACACTCTGGAGGAGAACAGCTGAATCAAAGAGTGACTTTACCTCTTAGGCATTGTGTGACCTTGAGCGCCCCTAACATGTCCTGGTCTCACTTGCTTCTATACAATGGAGTTTCTACATGGACCTTGATTGTATTTCTTTTTTTAAATATTTTATTTTTATTATTTATTTGACAGAGAGACACAGCGAGAGAGGGAACACAAGCAGGGGGAGTGGGAGAGGGAGAAGCAAGCTTCCTGCGGAGCAGGGAGCCCGATGCGGGGCTCGATCCCAGGACCCCGGGATCACGACCTGAGCCGAAGGCAGTTGCTTAACCGACTGAGACACCCAGGCGCCTGGGGACCTCAAATGAGAAAATGCCTCTACAATGTTTTTAGCTCTGTGTCTGAACGTGCCAATTACTTTATGAATGTTACCTATTAACAATAATAATAATACTAAGGCTCATGAAGAAAAATGTCATAGCCAGGGAACTCATGAAAGATGACCAAAAGAACTGATCCTATTAACCCCTTTTGGCCCTAATGCATCCTAATAGATACTTCTTTCTTAGCACCTATACCATGTCATTGTACTCTTCCTATACTTGTTTATATCCCCACTACTCTGAATCTCCTCTCTTTCATCACTTTATCACAATATCTCTCTAGCACATTTCCTATAGAATCTTTGTTGAGCGAATGGAAAGTCAAGTCATAAATTAATGAGTGAAAGAGTAAACAAATGAAAGAATAGTCTTTGGAAGAGAAAATTTGTCTCATTAAGCCAAAACAATTGTTTCCCACACAAATTATTTCTAGAAAAATAGCATTTTGCTTATTTATTATGAACTATTTTCCCTTTCCCTCCTCTGTCTGTCAGGAATGCCAAGTCCCAGATTCAGAGTAATTTGCCAAGAGTTGTTTAGGTGCTAAAAGTGTTAAACACAGTGTCTAAATCCATGAAAGATTTTTCATGGGATGAGTCCATTTCCAACCCTGTTGTGGCCTGCAGATGTGGAAGCTAGGAATTTCAAAGTGGTTAAAAGGAAAGAGAGGTGGTAACTGCACAAATGAGCATCTTACTATGAAACTGTCTGGGTCTTTGAGGAGTGAACATCCCCAGCTTTCTAAGGGAAGCAGAGTGAAGCCAGTCTTGCCCGGATGCTTGCTCTTGTTCTGGCAAAGGGCTGTTGCAGCTCACTACAGAGATGATGCCAGGGGCCCAGTTTAGTTCATAGAACATTGTCCAATCCATCAGAACAATTGCAGTAGATATATTGACAAGTATGAGAATCAACTTCAGCAGTTTATCAACTAACAGCAGGCCATTATCTCAAATTGGAACTTATGAACTTATTCAAACCATTATTCAAGCTCGTTCAAATGAATCTGAGCTCCTACTAACAAGACTAGCTATATAACTTGCAAATCCAAGTACAAAATGAAAATGCAGAATCCTCTTCAAAACTTATTAAGCATCTCAGGATGCTAACAGCAGAACAGTAACCCAAGCATGGGTCCCCCTCTGAGCAAGGGACTTGTGCAATGGCACTGGTCAGAGGCTCTAAAACCAGCCTTGCCTGCTAATGACAACTTCATAAGTCAAGCACCAGCTATGTACAACTCCTCCACAGTAGGCCAGCTGCTGCAGCAGAAAAACAAAAAACCGACACCATTAAAACCTCCATGTCATCCCTCTCCAAAACTACCACACGACACTGTCACATAGCCTCCATCAGATGGCCAGTTCCCACTAGTGGTTTCCCTCTGAAAGTCTTCAGTGTTCATAAAGCAATTAAAAGATATCAAACACACACACACACACACACACACACACACACTGCATCTAAAGCCCTACAGAATTACCTCCCTAATATTTGCAGTTGGTGTTGAATGATGTGCCTGAGTGGGAGTGTCAAGTAGAAACATCACACATCAAAGCCAAAGAAGCTAAATTCAAGATTGCAAACCAAAATCCCACGGAAACACTGTTAGGAGACACGCCCCCGAAGTCTCTGCCTCACACAGTAAGCTGCACAAGTAAATTGCTTTCTGAATATTCCCTTCAAAACTCGCGGTGGGGTGGGGGTGGGGGATAAATCCTGAAATGGCTGTAATTGCAGAGAGTGAAAAGAGAAGCTAAGATAACAGGCAGCAGGGGCGGAATTTCATTCTCGCTGGTGGATAGTTTGATAAGAAACCTGGATTCTGAGCGGCCGCACAATGGCCTATTTATCCGGCTCTCACGCACCACCCGCAGCCCCGGCTGGGAATCACGGGGGTGGCAGCCGTCCCCGGAAAACGGCGGCGCTCCGGCACAGGAAAGCCCGCTGATAAACTGATCTGCAGACAACGCTTCTTCCTTCCTGGGAAGCAGCCACAAAGGCAGCCAGCTGACCTCGGCCCAAAGCTGTTCCTCGGCCGAAGAGAGCTAGAGGTGGGAGGAGGGAGAGCGGCAGGGTAGGGATGGGAAGAGGCAGGGAATCGCCGACCCCCCACCCCCCACCCCCCCACCCCCGGCTTCCCAGGCTTCCCAAAGTTTCCTTTGGCAAAAGCATCACACGGCGTGATTCCGGCAGAGCCCACGCTAGCCCAGCTCGGGCTCCGAGTCTCTCCAAGCGGGGCAGGCGGAACGGCGTCCACGTCCCCCACCCCCACCCGGCCCCTCCGCACCCGACCCCTCCGCCGCTCGGCGGCGGCCCATAGGCCCTTCCGGCCGGGGCGGGCTTGGCCGGGGCTGGGAACCAGTTTGGTGCGGGGAACGGGAACCAATTGGCAAGGCCCTCCCCGACAGTCCCCTGGGGTGGCCCCTCCCTACAGCCTTCGGTCAAAAGCAAAAAGAAACACAGACATTTGTGTCACCCTATTAAGCACACAGGGCTTTGAACGGTGCACCAGGCGCAAAGAGTTCTCATCCTCCCCTTGGCAGGGTGGCCGGGTAAATACAATAAAAAGCAGGCAGAAAGTTCCTAAAATTTCCTCCTGAACTTCCCTGGAGACAGAGAATCTTAACAGTTAATTTCTTTCCTTTTCCTCTCTCTTTCTTCTTCTTCTTTTTTTTTTTCATGTGAAAACATCTTATTTTCATGTTATTTAAAAAAAAAAAAAAGACAATTAGAAACATGGGCAGGAGGTCAGATGGAGGATTTTGAGATGCTCCAGGCACTTCCCAGGAAGCTCTGTTTTGGGGAGAGTTGATCCAGCAGCTGGTCCCTGCTGCTCTAAGATGTGTGCTCTCACTTTTTCATTCCCCAAACAATTTGGTTTGGAGTCTTGAGAGCCTTGGAAAGAGCTGTCTGCAGAGGAAAAGTTCTGGAAAGGGCAGTCCCCCAGAGAGCAGGAACCCAGGGCAAGAGGAACTAGCTCTGTGAACTTGGGGACCTCTGCCTGCTGGCTTGGGGTGGGGGGTCTTCAGGCCTCCAGACCTCCAGGCTGCAAGTGGGGTGGTTAGCTGGGAGCCAGGATGCCCTTGATCTGCCTTCCAAATTGTACATGACTCCCACAGGGGACTAAAGGCATGGAGGGGGTCAGATCTTC
The DNA here is from genome assembly GCF_011800145.1 of Mirounga leonina. Classification (NCBI taxonomy): domain Eukaryota; kingdom Metazoa; phylum Chordata; class Mammalia; order Carnivora; family Phocidae; genus Mirounga; species Mirounga leonina. The sequence continues at coordinate 32,341,499 of NW_023270426.1, forward strand.
AGCTGTTTGTATGGCCTGCAGCAGGAGGCACTATTTATCATCAGTTCACGGAAGCCCTACTCCAGGGGGCTCCAAGGAGCTCAATCTCTTCCCTCCAGGGAGGATCCTGGACCCCACATTCCATCTCCCAAACTTCTCTTACTTACTCAGTATACTGCCATCAACAGCATTGTCAGCCTTCTGGGCTTGAGCTCTGGAAGGAATTTCCTCCAATTTAGTACCTGCAGGGAAGTGCTTTGGAGAGCAGGATAAGGTATTCCATGCCTAAGGCCACAAGGTCTCTGAGTTGACTCTTCAATAAACATCCCTCTTTTCCAAGGGACAGAGTTGTCTCTTCACCTAGAGGAACAAAGAAGTTGCAGTAAGGACCCCTGATGTTCTAGGGTGTTTGGGAGACCTAAATTCATTAGCCCTACTAAGTAAGGCTTTCGTGACCTACCAGGAACTGCCTTCTAGTGAGCCTGAAGGTCCTGGGACCCTTCCAAACCCCCCACACGATTTCCCACATCTTGGGGTTTGGTAGAGTTCACAGCAGAGAAAGATGTGAGGGCAGCAAGCAGTGGTCACCTTTGGCCTGGAATGAACTTCTCTGGGGTTTTATATCCATCTATCCACTACGGGGCATCGTTTACTATAGTGCTTCAGGAAAATGAGAAGTACTTCTTTCCTAAGAATAAATTGAGAATCCTGTTTGAGATCCAGTTATTCATATTACAGTTTTGGACAATACAGAAAAGAATATGAACTGTGGTGACTATTTGCAGATGAAGGAGACTGCATTTGTAGGTCCTCAGTTTTACAATCTATTCATGATATCGATATCTTTGCAAAGACATCTGGGTAAAGTTAAACCATTCTCTGAACACTTGTTTAATAAGCTCTCACAGGAGCCTGTTCAGAAAGGCTGTTCTTTGCCTCCCAGACTCTCTCTTTGACTGTGGCTGTCCTCATACCCCCAATGGGACAATCCCTGAGAAGAATGAGCTCTAAGCATTCAACCCCATCCATAGCTGATGCCTCATCCAGTACCCTTGTCTCTGCCTTTATTGGATTGCAGACCTGACCTCTGACTCCCAATAGCTCTCTCTGTCTCCTGCTCCCACTCTGCCCTCTGCCCTCAGATCTAATGGCAGCCATGCAACTTCCCTGGTCTTGACTCTCCATAGTCTCCCTCAAGTCCTGTCCTTCTCAGTAGCTCCCATGTTATATCCATTGGCCTCTATGGCAGGTGCTTCTGGGAGGCCTGATATGCTCCTGCCTCCCAGGAGGGGATTCTGACATATGCTGCCCTTCAAGTTGCTTATAATAAAACATCAGACAGCAAATACCTAAGAGACTTCAAGATTGTGGTCAATTACTACCATGAGTAAATGCACAAGAATATCACAGTTCTCTTACAAGAAAGTGATTAGGATTCGAAACCATCTACATATAATATGTCCACAGAATGGCCTCTTGTTTAGACTTGGTCATCTTCAGTCTTCTATACAGTCGTCTCCTCTTTTCCCTCCCATTTCCCCACTGGTTTAGCAGAATGAGCTTTGCAAAGGGCAGAGTTAGTGCCTTCTTACAACTAAGGATTAAAAAGGCAGCAGAAAGATCCAGTCCCCAACCTACTGTCCCTCCAACCCACTGGTCAGTCTCTTCACCCACTGGCCAATCTGCATCAGAAAGAATAGAATTCCAGCCACCAGAACTATTTTTCAACATCAAAGTGCTCCTACTGCATACAAAGTAATGTAGCAGCATGGAAAACATTGATAGCTTCTCAAAAAGCTAAACCTAGAATTGCCATATGACCCAACAATTCCATTCCTAGGTATATACCCAGAAGAACTGAAAATAGGTATTCAAATACTTGTACACCAATGCTCATGGCAGCACTAATTCACAGTACCCAAAAGGTACAAACAAGCAAAATGTCCATCAATGGATGATGAATGGATAAACAAAATGTAGAATATTATTCAGCCTTAAAAAGGAATGAAGTACATGCTAACAACATGGAAAAACCTCCAAAATATGCTAACTGAAAGAAGACAGAAACAAAAGCCATATATGGTATGATTCCATTTACATGAAAGGTCCAGGTAAGTCCATAGAGACAGAAAGCAGATTAATGGCTGTCAGGGGCTGAGGAGAAGGGAGGTATGGGGAGTGACTGCTTAATGGGCATGGGGTCTCCTCTGGAGGAGACAAACATGTTTTGGAACTAGATAGAAGTGATAGTTGCACAACATGGGAATGTAGTAAATGGCTGAATTGATAACTTTAAAATGGTTAATTTTATGTTATGTGAATTTTACCTCAATTTAAAAAAATCCTCCACCTTTGAAGGATCAGTTTATTCAAGTCCTTCCCATCCTAATGGTCACTCTTTGTGTAATGAAAGACTGAATGGGGAGAAATTAGGAGGATGAAAATGACAGATGTCCACTTTTCTTCTATCTAGTTGATCATAGTGACGATAATGACAACGATAATGGTAATTTATGAAGAAAGGAGGCTCAGTAGGGGCCCCACAAGTCAGGGCAATACAGTATCCACAGCTTACCTGGAGCAGGACCATATTCCTCAGCCATCCTAAACCTTGAGCCACTGTGCCCCCACTGTTTCTGCAGCCTTGCCCAGAGTCAGGGCTGGTAAGTGATGGACCAGGATCTGCATCTGTGTTTGTCCAATAGCAGAGCCAACACTACTTTGACTATACCACAGCATCTCCCTAAAGTGGTGGTAGATCATTAAAATGGGGTCATTAGAAGACCTTCTCCCTAGACCTGTATGTAATAAGAATATTAACTATAAGTATTTAGCACATATGAGGCACAATTCTACATGACTGACATATATTAAGTTGTTAATTCCTACTGTAGCCCTGTGAGCTAGGCACTATTGGTATCTCCATTTCACAGATGAAGAAGCTGAGGAACAGAGAGATTACAATCATGCCCAAGATCCCACAGCTATCAGGGAGTAGTGTCTGGACTGACGCTCAAAGAAAAGGCTGCTGGCTACAAGGCCTCTGTAAGAGCTTGCTATGTGGGCACCTGAATGATTACTCCTGGCTCTTCTCCTCCCCAGTGGAATTCCAACATATTTATCCTTTGTTCTTTGCAGGAGGATCATGTCCTCTTACATCTGGCCATGCTGCCTTTGGCACCAAATCTATATACATACCCTGGAGCAGAGACTTACTGAGTTTCCTTAACAATATTTTCATGCTGTTTCCTACATTTGGGATATAAATATAAATGTTTCCTACATTTGTCTTTCGTTTGGCTTTGCTATTGTTTGTGGGATGAGCTCTCGGTGAAAGGACATTGAGACAGTAAACAAATAGCTTTGGTTCCGAAATTAAAGGCTTTCTTTGCCGCTGTAGGAATCTCTCTATTAAAAAAAAGATTCATTCTTTTTCTTGGGAAGTGGATGTGGGGGACTAATTCATGATTTTGTTTTATTAGTGAGTTCATAGAGGTCTGGGAAACTCATCTTGCATTGCCATTTTGCTTTTCTCTTCCTCCCTCTCCACTATCCCCCCAAAACAGTAATACTGTGCCATAGAGCCATGAATCTCCCTAGTGAATTCAGGGTATTGGGAATCTAGTTGGGGAAAGAGCCTACTAGCCTGAGGAGGAGCTGGATGTGGCCTCAGTAATATCTGCTCTAATACATTCCCCTTCCTAGTCGATAAGAAACTCAAGCCCCAAATAGCAAACAAATGGTCACATTTGTAGCTCATGGTAGACATAGAACTTAAACACTGGACAGCTTTCTAGTTCCATATCCAAAGTTCTTCCCTGCCCTGCCACCTTCCTCTTTAAGCTGCCTCTGAAAGCAGCAGAGCTCTGTTAAAGGAGTCCAGGTTTGCCTGGCAGAGGTTAGGCTAACAGCAGATCCCAGAGGTGTCAGAAGTCAGAAGGGCCAGGAGCAAGGCTCAAGGCAGGGCTAATAAAGCAAAGTCTTCAATCCAGTCTTCAATCCAGTGAATCACCAATTTCAGAGCCACAATGCCAAAATTCTTGATGGTTTCTTGAGAGAATAATTGCTCTGGAAATCATGCAAGATGGCTAAAGGTACAAAGTATGATGCTCTTTCACTGAGTACCCAGAGTATTCCTGTACTGGACAGGGAGCTTTCTGTGTATCATCTTATTTAATTCCCAGAACAATGCTAAGATGTATGTTTTATTAATCTCCTTTCACAGATGAGTAAACTAAGGCTCAGAGAGGTCACACAGCCCCCAAATATCATATACCCACAGATTTGCTTGACCCTAAGGTTAGGAAACTTCCCACTAAGCCACACAGCCTGGGGGTTCTTATCTCAGAATCCTGAACTTCTGCAATGGGCTCTGTTTTCTAAAAGGACTTTTTAAAATTTTTATTGGCATAGTATCCATTTTGCTAGATTTAGTCCTAATAGGACCAAAGGGAAATCCCTACGGGAGGGCATGGCTCTTCCTCTGACCTCATTTAAGACACCCTGGGGCCATGTCTATGTTCTTAAGGCACTCAACAAATCATCTGGAGGGTAAGGTGGTGGGCTTGTCCTCTCCTCTCTCACTGAATGGGTCATCCAAAAGAGATGCTGGTAGAGTGGCTAGGAGTAGGAACTCTGACATACCAGATATGGAATTTTGGACAAGACACTTGGCCTTTCTATGCCTCATTTACCTCATCTGTAAAGTGGGGTAATAATACCACCTGCCTCACAGGATTATTGAGAGAACTAAATTACTTAATATATATCAAGGGCACAGAGGATTTCCTGGCACACCATATGTGGGTGTTTGCTACTCATATGCTTTGGGGAGCCATTTCCTCTAAGTCTTGGGTAGGACTGAAAAAGAACCAGAATCCTGGAACCAGCTACCACTTTTATTGAGCACCTAAAATCTTTACTAGGCATGCTTTATATATACTCTTTCTAACTCTTACAGAAACCTTATTAGATAAGCATTATTATAACCATTTTACAAATGAGGAAACCAAGAATGTGGAAGGTCAAGTGATTTGTACAGGTCATACAACCAGGAAGTGGACAAAGTGGTGTCTGAATATGGTGTAGTCAGTTATATATATGTAGTCAGTTAGGCTACAGGGTCTTTCCACGAGCTCAGCTGTTTCTCTAAGATTGGGTTATTGGTTTCAAGCAAAAGCCATCTTTAAACATAGTGTCTTTTATTATTTTTCATTTTATTTTTTTATTTTTTTGGTGGCAGGGGGAGTTAGATTGGTAGTAAAAATTAAACAGAATATGAGCAAATGTATCCTAACAAGCCCCTTTGAAAACAAAATTAAGGAAGAAAATCATTGTCATTTACCAGCTGCTAGGCCAAAGAGTGGCCATGCTGGGCTGCACACCCCATTGTTGTGAGTTTATCCTTGACTGACCTAACCTCAACCCACATCTATGGTGATTAAGCAGAATGAGGTCCATGACCAAGTAAATACATTTTCATGGATTCAGGACCCACCCTCTCAGAGAAGAGGTTCAAAATGATCTTTACCCAAACCTCTTTGTTCTAAATGTTCTGGTATAGGGAGCTGGCAATAACAACAACAACAACAACAACAACAAATAGTCACAAGAGCTTGTGAAGTGCTGGGAACTGTGCTAAGTGCTTTAAATATATTATCCCATTTAATCCTCACAACTGTCTTTTGAAGCCCTCTTTCATGGGGGAGGAAATTAATATTTAGAAAAGCAAACTCCCAAAAAAAAAAAAAGAGCAAAATCTGTAGTTCAAGATCACATAGTAAGACATGGAATCAGGATTCAATTCCTGCCTGACTCCTGTTCTAAAATCCTAACAACAGGCCATATGACCACGATGTTCTTTGGAAGGGCTTGACTACTGCAGCACCTATTAGCCAGAGGCTAAGTGTGAGAGGGGTCTCTCATCTAGATTATAAGGGACAAGCTGGACTCCAGTTCTTCCAAAAGGAGATAGAGCTATCTATTCCCTCAAATTCTACCTTGAATTCTTTGTCGTTGTTGTTGATAAGATTTATTTACTTATTTGAGAGAGAAAGAGCACAAGCGGGAAGGTCAGTGGGAGTGAGAATCTCAAGCAGACTCTCCACTGAGCGTGGAGCACCACGTGGGATGTGCACCGTGTACACCAAACTCCAGCAGTCTCACAACCCTGAGATCATGACCTGAGCCGAAATCAAGAGTCCGACGCTCAACCAACTGCATCACCCAGGCACCCCTCTACCCTGAATTCTTGAACTATGGTGGAAATGGCAGGTTCTACCCAAATCTCCCAAGCCATTTAGAGAGTGGAAGAACTCAGACTTCAATTACTAGGGCTCTTGGCTAACTCAGCCAGTGAAGCATGCGATTCTTGATCTCAGGGTTGTGAGCTTGAGCCCTACATTGGGCACAGACAAACATTAATCATACGACAAACATTTATGGACCTAGCATTTTCCTAGTATTATGCTAGGGGATGCTGAGAAGAAAGAGAGAAAAATAAATGACACTATCCTGTCCTCAAGTTGCTTGCAAATTTGCATGTACCGGTCAGAGATCTGATTCTGCCAAATCCAAAGAAAAAACTCTTCAACTGGGTCCCAAAACCAAGATCAGGAGAAACTCAGTGGCAAGATTCTATTATTTGTATAGTTTTCTGGGTATGAAAAACAGGAAGAGTAATCGCCACAACTCTAGGGTTCTTCTAAGGCATGAATCATAAACCAGATCAACAGGTATGGTGAATGGCTTGTCAGCTGAACGGTTGTCTCTATGCAAAAAGACAACTGGTTGGTCAGAAAGAAATGTGAATGATCTCCCCCACCTCAACCTTCCTCCACAGGAAGCCCGGCCTCTCTAAGCATGCCTGAAAGGTCCTCCTTGTTTTGATTCCAGCTCCCCCCCTCCCCAGTTGACCGTTGCAGGGAGAATGAAGCCTGCCATTTTGCACACAGTTTTGCCTTTTCTACTGTTTATTTTGTTAAGACTCAAACCTGTCAGCGAAGCGGTTTCCAGCCTTGTCTGTGCGGTAATAATCTCCCTTTCTAAGAGATAAGCACCCTGAGTAAGGCATATTGGAAGACAAACTAACACACCAAAGTTGCTGAGTACACACGACTCTTAAAAGATGCCTCACCACTCAGGCTTTATTAGCTTCAGATAAAAAGAAAAAAGAAGGAAGTCTGGCTTGAAGGTGTCAGAAACTCACTTAGAAATTACTAGAAACTGCCTGGAGAAAAATGCCAATACATGTTAGTGTCCCCAAGTCAAACACACACTTGTTGCTGCAATGGAGCACATAGAGAAAGACAAGCAGGGAGAGCCTGCTGGAGGCTTCCAGAGGAAAGGAACTTTCTGGCAAGTCGGAGTTTACTCAGATGTCCCAATTTCTAACCTGTACACCAAACTTCTACCTTTAGGACAGGAAGATATGAATTTTACTGCCAGAAAATTACACAAAACACTCAGATGATAAATGTGATGTTTTTATTTTCTAAAGTCAAATTAACTCCTTTCCTCCAGAACAGGACATTTTTTTTCTTGCCATCCAGAAGGAACTCCCTACCGAAGATAATGCACAATCCCTGTGACAGAGATCTTGTCACCGGTCCAGGGCCTGTTCAGCAGCCATTTCATGCTTCCTCTTTGTTGATAGAACCCTAATTTTATTCCAGGGTTGGATAGCGATATACTCAAGGAAGTTGGACCCTTCCCCAAACCCAAGTGAATGGAAAATAATTAGTCTAAGTCTATCCCAGCAAATCTGCCCTTCCTCCCTATATAGTGTGGGATGCGCAGGTGACAGTGAATTCTAGGATCTTCGGGGGAAGAGGTTCCACCTTAATCAAAATAAAGGCATGTGAAGCAAAGCTCCATTCCTTCCTCCCTTTGAACCTGTCCATGTGAGGCCTGATGTATGGATCTCCAGCAGTCATCTTGTTCTCCTGAGAGAGGAGCGAGAGCATCACTTGGTCCCCTGAGTCACTATATCATTGATTTCCCTACTCTGAAACCTCTTGACATGTGCAATAATAAACCCCTATTTTCTTTTATTTGAATATTCTATTACTTACTAGCTTAAATCGTAATATATTATACAGTCCTTGAGTCTAGAACACTGAGGAGAACCTTGTGGTCCTTCATCCACACTGATTACCACTGTTACTGTCTGAGCCTCCATGGTCCCTCATACCAAGATGGCTTACTATTTTAGTGCCAAAAGTGGACAAGGTGTATATGTGGGGGGTGGAGGGGACTCTGCCAAAGATTGCCTCCTCAAAGTCTAGTGTTCAGCGTCCCTGAGGCAGCACACGGCCACAGGCTTGTCACCATCCCCAGCTGCCTCTAGGAGCCTCTAAGAAGCTCCTGAGTAGCAGGAGAGCTGCAGGGACCTTGTTTCCAAGCCTGGATCTGATGAAGTACAATTTAACATTGCTAGACCCCTCTCAAGGTTGTTAGTAAGAGGCAGCTCTGACTTGTAACTGGATTCTGTTCCCAATTCATTCACTCAGAGGAGAGAAACTGGTCCTGAGGCAATGGACAGGACAGACTTTAAAATGATATCTGGGAATTCAAAGTAATGGTTTGGTTAAGTAAATAGATGTCTAGAAGACTCAGTTCACCTCTCCAGGTCCTGCACCGACCCTCCTCCTTTCAGGATCTGCACAAACCGTGACACTGATGCATTTGCAGTGCTCCCTCGTCCTAGCACAGGACATCTGCCCTCCCAGGACTCTCCAAGTGGCCCAGAACTTTTTGTAAAAAAATGAATAAAGTGCCTATTTATCTTGAATAACTAGCCGGCAAGTGGACTGAAGGGAGGCCAAAAGACCTGTAAAGGTGGATCACAGGGTGAAGATTCTGTCCCCTCTAGAAGTTTTTTCATGTTACAGCTTGGTTGTCCATGGCCCAACAGGGCCATTTCTAGTTCTTCAAAATAATATTTTTAGAAGTGGAGTTTTCATATGTTAGCAAGCATAACATTCCCCCAAATAGTTTGTGAGTGTGTGTGTGCATGTGTGTGTGTGTGTGTGTGTGGTTGTATCATTGTTTTATTTGTTTTTAGCATATTTCTGGAGCCAAATTTCTTGCAGTTCCAATTCCTCAGGACTAAGCCCAGGTGATTCTGACATGGAGAGTTCACAGGTCCACTCTGAGATGCACTGCTCTGGACTCGGGGCCAGGCAGTTCATCTCATCAAAGCAGCTTCCACCTTCTAAGTAGTCTGTCTCTTTCTTCTTTCCCTTTTTTTTTTTTTTTAATCAGATTTAAAATAGTTCAATCAGTGGTTTTGCTAAAGCACTCACTGAAAAATGTTTGGATTAGCATTTTGTTGATTCCAGAATGTGAAACATTAAATGAGGGCCCAAACCCGAATCCATTATTACTTTTGAGAGGAGACTTTCTATAGCTACTCCACATTGTGTAGGAAGTAAACAGGGTTGGTGTTCTCTAGAAGATGTTTTTTTGGCAGCTTCTTAAACCTTGTCTCACATTTCACAGTTCTCCCAGCCCCCCAGGGAATGACCTAGCAGAGCGCCGTGATGCAAATGAATAGCTTGCCTTATCTGGTCCTCAGAAGTTCCCTTTTCAGTGAAAACCACTCTGAAGTTGGTTACAGACCAGGGTCTGCATTAGAGGCCCAGCTGGGCAAGCACCTCTAAGTAAACAGAATGGGTCACATGATTTATCGGGTGATGAGTGTTTGCTGGAAGGCATGCCGTGTGAGGTTACGGTCCAGTCAGAGGAAGAGGAGAGGGGAAAAAAAAACAAAAACAAAAACAAAAAACCCCAGAAAACTCCTACTTGCTTTTGTTTTTAAGGGAAACTCCCCTCCTGTGTGTATACTCCCTGGGAGGTTTTTATCTGAACCAGTGCCTCCAGGCCAAGAGTGATGCTCTGTTTGATGTGATGGCTGAGCTGAATGGGACAAGGTACTCTGGGAACCCACTGGTCAGGTGGTCATTCCTGAGTGGCAGCTCTCTCCTGGAAAAGGCTTCTTTCCAAATGTCTCCCGAGAGTCTTCTCAGATATTCCTGTTTAACAGGTCTTTCCCTTGACAAGGTAGTTTTCAACTGGTGACCTGAAAAATATTTGCTTGATGTTTAAGGATAAAACACCCACTTGACAGAAGAACCTACTTTGCCAGGCTTTTTTTGGAGGGTGAGATGGGGACCACCAAGCTTGCAAGTTAAACGAAAGATGAAGCAATAGGCTCCTCGGGCCCTGCTCCCTGGACTGAGTATACCAGTTATTGAATTGCTTTATTCATTGCTAGTTTTCTAGAGTTCCAAATGCTGAATATCCACTCTTAGGAGTCAACCAGCGTTGATATGAGCAGCACACTGCTCATATCTTTTCTACTCTGGACTGAAATTTCCTTGTCACTTCTACAAATCAAGGAAAAAAAACATCAACAGTTTAACCTAAAAATGGGCAAAAAATATGAACATACAGTTCAAAGAAAAAGAAATACAAATGACTCTTAAACACATGAAATGATGCTTAACTTCTGTTAAGCCAATTTAAAGTTATTTCAAAATAAAAATGCATGGTTTTAAAAAGATGGTCACTTGGGGCGTCTGGGTGACTCAGGCAGTTAAGCGTCTGACTTCGGCTCAGGTCATGATCTCAGGGTCTTGGGATCAGGCCCCATGTTGGGCTCCGCGCTCAGCGGAGAGTCTACTTCTCCCTCTCCTTCTGCCCCTTCCCCTGCTCATGTTCTCTCTCCCTCTCTCTCTCTTAAATAAATAAAATCTTCTGGGGCTTCTGGGCTATAGGTTCTGTGTGTTTCTTGAAATGGGTATTCATTACACAGTGTGTTTAATTCGTGAAGATTTATTGAGCTGTACACTGATGATAAATATACTTTTATGAATATATCATATATCAATTAAAATTTTTAAAAATTACATAGGGATTCCAGTTTCTACCTAATAGAGGAAACAAAGATAAAAACGTTTGATAACACACTGTGCTGACAAGATACAGAAATAGACATTCTCACATATTGTTTTTTTTTTTTAAAGATTTTATTTTATTTTATTTATTTATTTATTTATTATTTGACAGAGACAGAGATAGCGAGAGCAGGAACACAAGCAGAGGGAGTGGGAGAGGGAGAAGCAGGCTTCCTGCCGAGCAGGGAACCCGATGTGGGGCTCGATCCCAGGACCCTGGGATCATGACCCGAGCTGAAGGCAGACGCTTAACGACTGAGCCACCCAGGCGCCCTCTCACATATTGTTAACAGAAACATGAAACAATAAATGTTTCTGGAGGGCAAACAGGCAATATCCATCAAATATGCAAATGCCCATATCTTTTGACATAGCAATTCCACTTCTAAAATTCATCCTACTCACACTACACATAATGATATGGATACAATGTCATTCTCTAGAGTAGTATTTATAATAGCAGAAGATTCATGACAACCTAGATGTTCACTTTAGGAAACATGTTAAATAAATCACTGTACACCTATAACATAGAATATTACCAATTATAAAAGATGGACTGGAAATTCTTAATGTACTACAACAGAATACTCTCCAAAGTATATTACTGCATCAAAAGAAAAGTATGGAAAAGTGTGTGTAGTAATTCTAGCATTTGAATAAATAAGGGGAATTACATACATCCATGCTGACACATAAATAAACCATCTCTGTAAGAGAATGAAAGAAAATGGTAACATGACTTCCAGGTAGAACTGGACAGATGGGGGACAGAAGGAGACTTTTGATGTATTCCTTTTCTACCTTTTGAATTTTGAAGTATATGAAGGTATGATCTAGAAAAAATAAATAACATTTAAAATCCTAAGCCTATATTTTCTGCTGTATGCAATATATTGACTTAAATTATTACTTGGATTCCACTTCCATAGTTTCTCTCTTACACCTTTTCAGTTGTAAGCTAACCCATCAAGTCAATGACTTCTCCTTGGGAACAGGGAAAATTCTACCACACCAGATCTACATATCGATTATTTTAAGACCCATCTTAACTTCAGAAATGTTCACGTGGGAAAAGCACATACCATCTAGGATGGAGGAAGTTGATTAATCTGCTTTGCTAAGTACTCACTTATCAGTGATTTAACCTAAAAATGGGCAAAAAATATGAACATACAGTGTTCATATTGTAGACCATGAACTATGGTCACAAGGCAATAATTGATATTTTTTTCACATTCAAAAAGTACAGCATTTTCATAGACGTTAGGAAATACCTAATGAGTATGAGTTCCAGCAAGGGAAGTCTACCTGGAGATGATGGTAAACAGCCATCACGGAAGGGTAAGAGTTGACTCCAGAGAGAAGAAGCTGCCAGAAAGCTAAATGCAGAGGGGACCTCAAATGTCCCACTTTGGCGGAAGGCCAGCCCTAAGGAAGCCAGTCCTAAAAATAGGACTAAAGGAACCATTCTAGGGCCTTGATGGTTTAGAGGAGTTCCTTTTCTCTCAGTTTAGAGTTAACCCTGCAGAGGCATTTCAAACAACAACTTCCACCAACACAACTGCACCCTTGGCTGTACATTATTTTCTCATCAGTGGCTGATGGAGTGCCCAGCACTTCACTCATGTTGAAATAGGGCAGCAATAAAGGATTTTCCTCTCCTGCTGCCTTTTAAGAAAAGTAATTGCTGCACAGTAGGATACATACAAGCCACTCCTGGTTGGATATATTCCTGTCCAGCATGTAGAATAGGGCTTGCACCATCTTCCAGGAGGTCAGAGGAATCTTACCTGGGGAAAAATAAAACCTTGCCTGCTCTCAAGTCACTCGTGGTACTGGCAGGAATACAGGCTGGCTAAGGCACCTCCTCCACTGGCCAGCCTCTGAACTCCCAGGCTCAGCTGTGAGGCAGGAGGACCCCAGACACTGGCCCTACCTTTACAAGGTTCTTGTGAGTAAGACATGACCATGCCTTGCAAAGGAAAACTACAGCATGGCTCAAACTTAGAGCCTTGTTTTTGCTGGATTTCTCTTTGTTCTATGACAGGATTTCAATCTAAAATGGAATCAGAGGATATGAAATGGAGAATCTCAGGCATGTGCCCTCAGAAGAACAGAACTTAAGATCTGAGAGACTGATTTCACATAAATGCCTGCTTTACAGAAGACCGAGACTTACTCTTGACCAATGTATATCTGCCAAGAATGTTTCCCTATCCTCAAGCCAATGAACTTACTGCTTGAACTCTGACTGGACTTCCCCCTTTTTGCACTCCTTATCCGTAAATACAGCTTGCCCCAAACCCTCAGCAGATTCACCTGCAGCTTCCTACAGAATATTTCCCAAATTGCAATTCCATTGCTATTCCCAAATAAATTCAATTTCTGGTAATTTGAGCTTGCCTCAGTTTACCTCTTTATTTAGGTTGACAGTATCATCTCCCATTTGTTACAGGGACAATAAACCAACAATTTTGGATTTGGATTTTGTTTCCCTCCTGTTAGGGGCTGGTCATTGGGAAAGTCTCCTTCAAAAGATGACAATAAAGTATTTTTACATTGTTTGATGGCTAGAAGAAACCTCAAACATGCCTCCTGGTTTATCTCTTAACCCTCAAAGAGATGGGCTCTATCTGAATTTTAAAAACCTCTAAGGATACAGTTTCCAAAATTTTATAAATTCCACTAGAAGTTTAAGTAAATAATTAATCATCCTTATGTTAATCAAGAAACTTTTCATGTACTAGAAATTTCTGGATTGTGAAGAAGTAGAGTCACTGAACAACATTTTCCTAGAACTATCTCTCTAAATTTTAGAGCTGGCTAAGACTTTACCAGTCATCTTAATCTGAACTGTTCATTTTAGGAGCAAACAAAGTGAGGCTCAGAGCAGAAGGACAAAGACGACCCAGGTCTTCTTCTAGAACCTGGGTTTCCTGACTCCCACTCAGTCCAGCACTCTTACAAATATACTAGGGTGCTTCTTACACATAAAAAGTTGTTAAATTCCTACTCTCCTCTCCAGGCTAAAAACTTTTATTTCCTAAACTCTCCTGACACTCTTTTTTTTTCTCATCAGTATCACTTACTAAGTAGCAGTACCACATAGCTGTCCCACTAGCTTTTGGTCTACTATGACTACTGTATCATTTTCTGCTATTACCCCTTGCTTCCTGAATAGGCTCTTGTTTCCTTATTTCTGGGTAGTCTGTTTATTCTCTCCTCCATTGTACTATCTCCTGTGTCTCACTAATGAGCCTCATCCTGTTTTTGACAGACCATTCTGTTTTGACAAGGTAAAATTGATCAGTGAATTAAACACATGTGAAACATCTCTAAATACAAACTCACTGCAGAGAAAGATTTGAATGCTGTCCATTTCCTTGCAGATAATAACTTGGAAGGCAATTTTCATAGCCAGATGGATTCTGAATGGAGAGTTCTGTTTAAACTTTGTGTTCCATAAATAGAAACAAAGTGCAGACATCCTGCCTCTTGACTTCTTTAGTCATTTGAAGCTTTCAGAAGTATGTTTTTATTTGTTTTCTTGATTCTTTTTTTCTGCTTATTAGACTGTAGCCAAGGAGTGTCCACAGCATAAGGCTGGAGTAATCTCTTACCTCCCTCCTGCAGGCAGATTCCCTAATGAGCCTGTAGTCAACCCTTCACTGCTTTTTGAAGCTGGGCCAGGTGAGCTTTTCATTCCAATCACCCACACAATTATGGTTTTATTACTTAGCCCAAAGTGAAATATTCTTTTCACCCAACTGAACATTCTGTGTGAACCAGGTGATTCAAGATTCTGAAATTGTATTATTAAGTTCACCTCAGAGACTCATAAGTTTTCAGAAAAACTTTAATATTTTCAGATTTGGGATTGATGATCTGGGATCCAGGGAAAGCTCCAGCATCCATGGATAGATTCAGGGGTTGTATCAATTAGGATGGGCTAAATAATGCTGTGGTAACAGACAATTCCAAAAATCTCAATGGCTAAAAGCAATAAATGCTTGTTTTTTTTCTCATGTCACATGATAATCCAAGGTTGGCTGGAGACTTAACTGCTGCACCACTGTCATCCTCATTCCTAGACCTGATGGAGAAGCCACTATCAGGAATGTTGCTGGCTTTAGTGCAAAAAGAAACAAAAGCACTGCTCTTAAATCTCTAACCCAGAAATGCCACCCAGAACTCCTGCTTACATTTGATTGGCCCATGCCTGAGTTAAATGGGGTGAAGAAGTGTAATCCTCCTGCAAGGAAAACTACCCTGGAGAACAGTTTACTGAAGAGTCCATGAACTGTTGAAATTACATGCAAAATTATATATGAACAGGCATAGGTGCCTATTTCTGGAGAGTAGTTCTATAATTTTCATCCTATTCTGACAAGGGACTTTGACCACCAGCCCTCACCAGCACCTCCCCTCCCCTCCCACCCCTGCCCCGCCATCGCCACCAAAGTTAAGAACCAGTGATTCTAGTCCAAACTCCTTGTTTTACAGATGGAAGAACTTGAAAGCCAATCTTTAAACAACTTGCCAAAAACCAAAACAACTTCCTTGAACTTGCCAAAATAACAACTAATTGGGAGCACAACCAGCCCCTAAGACTGCATTAGGGAGAGGCCACACTTCCAGGCATAGCCAAAGGCTCCAGCCTCTGCTTAACCAGCTCTCTGCATCCAAATTTAATTTAGGGAGGAAGAAAGAGGTCATGGGAAGGGGCTTAGTTTCCTGTAGGTTTCAAATCCCAAATGGAGGTTGGAAACTGGTAGAGGATCCTCCTTGGAAACTTTTGAAAAATAACTCATCTGAAAATATTTCAATGCCAAGAAAAACGTGACCCCTGGTCCTTCTCCCACACTGTTCGCCTTTCCCTTCAGCCCTCTTTCCTCTTGTCAGGTAACCTGGGCGCCCATTGTATCCTTCCAGCTTCCGCAAATGAGCTTCCCCCTGGGGCCCAACAAAAGGCATTATCCTGGAAGAACTGGTTCTCCCATCTCTTCATAACTCCATTTCCTTCTCGGAAGACCATGTGTTTTCCTTAATTCATTTCATCTCACCATCCTGTCACCTCCCTTTACTTTACCACACCTTCATTTCAGGATGGAACATCACTTAGCTTCCCAACCAGCATGGCAATGTTTTATTTCTGCTGTTATAACAAACTTATTAGGGATCTCCTCCTCTGAACCTCTAGGCATGAAGTCCAATACTAAGATGCATGTGGCAATTTATCTATCCTCTCAATATTTTTTCTCTTTCTCTTCACTTAATATTTTTTCATTTTCCCCATTTCCTATCCCTTTGCTGGGTTGTATCTGTGTCAAGTTATGATGGGTTTTGTATGAAACCTAGAAATAACTGAATATCAGGATGGAAAGAAAGTTTTAAATGAGATTAAAAATTATGTGAGAGGTAATTTCAGGAGGCCTAATATCCAGGGACACCTGCCCAGGTTTTGTGGAGCCTGAAGAATATGGGGCTTCCAATAAAAAAAAAATTTTTGAATTGCAAATATATAGCTAGGTATCTAAGTAAATCTTTATTTGGAAGAAAAGTCAATTACAAGTGAATATTTATTTAGAACTATCCTCACCCCTACCTCAACCTCTACAGGAGGACAATTATAAGAGAGGGGATATTGGAGTTGAAACAGAAGCCATATCATCCAATTAAAGTAGAAATATCTCACCTAAGATTTCTTGCAAAACACACAAACATGGGAACACATTAAAAGAGCAACCTCACAAGACTTTGGAAGGGGCCCCAAAAGGGGACACTGCCTCTGAGAATCAAAATTCATTAGAGACCCATGCAGCCAGAATATCTGAAATGTGAGTCAGGTCAAGGAACCAGCAGTCAGTAGCTCAAGTCTGAAGCAAGGTCTAGACACATACATTTTAAGAAAGGCCCCACTAGTTTTTCTAGACCTTGTCCTCTAAAAAAAGTTTACTGCTTTTGGCTTAACGCTCTGGACCTCTAAGAATTTACTTTTGACAAGAGATAACCCAACTGAATGAAATCCTCCCCAAAGAAGTGATTTTTAGGTATCACCAATATTGAAGGGGGGCAGATTTGTGGAGACTGGACAAAGAGTTCTTGCAGTCACAGTATGGCACCCTGGGGGGGTGGGATAGGACAAAAGGAAGGACATATTCCATTCTTTGCCTGCTGGCCGATGAATGGCTCTGAAAACATTTTACAGATGCTTCCTCCCCATTCCATATTTTGATTTATTCTACTCCGAATCATTACATGGATCTTCCCATTCATAGGTTAGACAAAGGGATGTCCTTTCCTTTCTACATAATAATGGGTGAGAGTAGGAAGGATCTTGGAGGAATCTTATTCAGTGAAAATGGTATAAAGGAGGAAAAAAAATAATGCCTTAAAGCCAGCAAGGAAAAATATAAAAAATTAAATAGTTGGGTTAGATATCCATTAGAATCCATGATTCTTTCTAATTCATGGATTTTTTCCTAAATCTGGTATCAGACTTCGATTCTTATCTAGAATAGATAATCCTTTAGCACCTGCTCTTTAGAACTATGTGTTAGAACTGTTACACCATGTTTAGAACATTCTTCCTGACAAAAATGAACCTGTGTTCTTATTAACACACAACAGTGGTGCTTGCTCCCACCTACAAGCACCCAAACTCCCCTCCTGCCCCACCCCTACAGCCTGGCCTATACATAAGAGTGTATTTAAGTGTTCATATGCCTGTGATCTGATGATCAAAGTCATGGTTACTCCACCAGCTGACAACTTCTACAGTTCATAAGCTTTAGCACCTAGTCCTTCATAGCAAGAAGACATCATCTACATTTGGTATTCTCCTGTAAAAGATTCATTAGCTCTTTTAAAAACAGTCTCTTTGCTAGGCAATGGAAAGAGGTTTTCCCCTCCAATCTAAATATAGACACAAATGGGAAATGAAACTATGGGACTGATAACAATACTGTGGTCGATTCTTTTAAAGATGCTATCAGCAGGAAGAACCAATGGGAGTGTCTAGTGGGGTGGGGGTGAGGTGGAGGGAGAGTGTCAGAGAATCAAGGACGTAGCTAGGTCTCAAAGCCACAGGCATTATTTAACATTAATCCTGTTCTGGAAACTGGTTCACTTCTAAATAAGGTCCATTTTTATTTTGGAACAAAATCACTCTTGTTAGTTTGAGAAAATATTTTTACAAATTAGTTAAGTAGATGATCAGTCTCTGAATAATTGTTAAATTTGAAATGCTTTGGTAGTTTATGAGAACACACAGGTAGAGGGCGTATTAAAATAGATCTAATCCTAGGCTAAAAGTCACTCAGGACTCAGCCAGCGGATGAGGAAGGATATCTCCTTTTCCTCACACCAACTCATTCCTTACATCTTAAACCCACTTTTGTGTCTGGCTTAGCCCTACTCATTTGACTGTCAGAGGAGGGGCCTTTATAATATCCTGGGACTGGGAACAAAGTTGGGGAAGAGGGTATAAAACTATTTCCTGTATTAATAACAGAACCCAACACTATGAACTAGACCTACTTCCCACCAGTGGATATCCTAGGGTATCTCTGAGCAAATTGGCTAGTTCCTGCTGTATAATACTGTTACAAACATAATACCTGAGACAACCAGATGAGCAGGTCTGGATAAAAACCTGGGGGTAATGAGGGGCTGGTTGACCTGACAAAGTAGAGGCCCACAAAGGGCCCTAGGGTGAGTGTCAGGTGATGGGAGTTCAGATACAAACTCTGTTACTCACTAGCTGTGACACCTGAGACAATCAATGCATTGTTTTAGACTTCAATTTCTCACTTTCAAAGTAGCACCGATGGGCTAGATAATTTTGGAAGGACCCTCCAGCTCTAAGGTTCTGACTGTAATCAGAAAGGTCCAGAGGGAAGGACATTTAATGCTGAGGTGTTTATTTAGACTATAAGGCCACTGGACTGGGAGATGTTGTAGAAAAGAATTAAATAGTAGATCATGAATTGGGAGCTATTGTTACTGTGATTACAGCCATCCTAAATCCTTCCTGAACCCTCAACGGGTATAAATACATAATAATGGTCATGATTATTGATAAAACGCCAGTAAATGTTAGGGGCAATGAACTGAATGGATGGTTGGATCAGGCTACCTCTGAGGCTCTTTCTAACCAAAAATTCCCCATGGTCCCAGGATTCTCCCTGAAAAAATGTAAACAAGGTAAGGTTAAGGGTCTTTAGGAAAGAGTGTCTTTGTTTCTCTTTCTTTTTTCCCACTCATTTAAAAAAATTAGATTCTCTGGGGAATTTGTATTCTATTGGGGATCATAGTCCTATTGGATTAGGGCCCTGCCCTTAGGAACTCATTTAACCTAATTACCTCCTTGAGGCCCTATCTCAAAATACAGTCACATTGGAAGTTGGGGCTTCAACATATAGATTTGGTGGGGCAGGACACAATTCAGTCCATGAGACACTCTAATTCGCAGCCTAAGGTTATTTCCATAACAACACACTGCATGCCACCAGCAAGGACAATGCAAGACTGGTGTGAGTGTAGGGAAGAGAAAAGTTATTTTGTTATTAGGTTGTGAAAAATAGGGCATCAGTGTTTTTGGAGAGATTTCAAATAATTATAACATGGTTATAATTATCTGAATATTTAGAGCAATATCTGGTATTTGGTAGACACTCAATTAATTAGCTATTGGCCATTTTATTTTTATTATTTCATCTTATATATATAAGTAATGTCTGCTAAGAGTTGAATAATCTGAATCTTGAGTATTCAGAAGCATTTAATAAAAGGGTAATAAGTGAAAAGATAAAATGATCTCCCTTGCTCTAATTTTAAGCCCATTTTAAGGATACCTCGAGGGCCCATCTTTTGGCATTTACAGAATTAATAGATTTCAGTATTTCTACAAGGTACTTTAGACTGGAAGAGGGGAGGCTGAGAGAGAAAAATATTAGATATTTAGGGGGCACCTGGGTAGCTCAGTCGGTTAAGCATCTGCCTTCCACTCAGGTCATGATCCCAGGGTCCCGGGAT
Source organism: Mirounga leonina (assembly GCF_011800145.1). Classification (NCBI taxonomy): domain Eukaryota; kingdom Metazoa; phylum Chordata; class Mammalia; order Carnivora; family Phocidae; genus Mirounga; species Mirounga leonina. Next base: position 32,361,475 of record NW_023270426.1, read on the forward strand.
CAAGCCCTGCAACAGGCTCCCTATTTAGGGGGGAGCCTGCTTCTCCCTCTCTGCTGCTCTCTCACTCTCTCTCTCAAAATCTTAAAAAAAGAGAAATATTAGATATTTGAAGGACTGTCATGAGAAAATCAGGAATGGATTATAAGTCACACATATTTGGCCTGTGACATTATTTCCCTTCTTCAACTCTTAGCAGACATTACTTATCAATCATGGCACTCACCAAACAAAGCCTCAGAATGCATTCAGTACAATGCATTCAGTACAATGCACTTTTTTAAAAAAAGAATTAGTATATAAGATGAAATAATAAAAATAACATGGCCAATAGCTAATTAATTGTCTACCAAATACCAGATATTGCTCTAAATTTTTTTGCACATAAACCCATTTCTTCCTGATAACCACCTTATGAGGTAGGCAAAAATAAAATTCACATTTTTCAGGTGAGGACACTGAAGCACAGGTACTCAGTGAAGATGGTGAGGGACTTGGATTTGAACTCAGGCCATGTGACTACAGAGCCACAATCATCATTACTCTCCTATAGTGTTCACTCACCTTGTGTTGGATTTATCGTATATAATTAAAGAAGCAGAATGAGAGCCAGTGGGAGAGATGTTGCAGAGTCAAGTTGTATCAACATAAAAAATAACTTTTTTTAACAATCAAATTATTCTAATAATGACATCATAGTCACCTGCAATACTGAGTGCTCCATCCCTGGAGATATCTGAGCAGAGTTGTATAGCTAACTATTAGAATTGTTGTGCAATGGATTGCATGAAGGAGAGGGTGGGCTGGATGACAGCATCTCAACTTCCCAACTAGTGTTAAATTCAAGGATTCCTTGACTTAAGCAGTGCCAACAAAACTAGAAGGAATCCACAAGTGACCTCCTTCCTCATTCTTTCTTTTTTGCCATCTCTCTTAATGTCCAGCATTGTCAAGCACAAAGAATGTCCAGGATTTGAATAAATCACACTGAATTTTAAAAATAGACACTCAATAGATGGCATATAAAGCCCACACAGCCCCCAAATATAAACAGTAGTCTTGAAAAGACTATTGAGTTCTATAAAACCATTGTTCTTTAATTGTCTGAGCAGGCTTATTCCACTTCTTATCATCACTTTCTGGGAAAGGGAACAAAGTTATAGCAACAGTAAAAGATAGGTAATTTTGTTAGTTGTTAATGAAGTTGACAATGTCTTCAAACATTAACTCTCTCTATCTCTCCCCAGGAATGGTATGCCTTGCAAGGCAAGTATCCTTTTCTGGAATGTGACCTTGGCCATTCCTAGCAGCAGCAGATAAAAATGCCATCCCTATGAGGTTACCATTTACTGATGGGAAAGAGAATTAATGGCAGGTGCCAAATCATTTCAGATGAAAACTCACATGTGTCAAATACTAAGGAATCTTCTAATCTATTATGTGTCATTCTTTCCAAGATTTTTACCTGAAAGACTCTTCTATGCTTCTGAACATCTGTGCCATTATACTCTAAGCCAGGTATGAATGCCCTATGTTATTTTTGTACAGGTCTTAAGATCTCCTGTTTTAAGACAGAGCATGGCCCTCTCCCTGGACTAGCCTCAATGAAGAGCACAGATTTACCTCCTGAAACTTAAAAGAACAAAAGTCACAGAGTCCCTTCTTATTGAATATCCAGTGTACTTCAGAGGACTGGCCACTAGAATCAGCTTTAGTCCAAACTCCACTACTGAACCAAAAAGTATGATTTGGACAAATCACTTATGACCTCACCAACTTTGTCTCTTAGTTTTTGATATGTGAAGTGGAACTAGTGATCTTCGATCCTGACTAAATCACCAAAAATGAGAATAAAAGAAAACTCAGTAATGCATAAAGGCTGATTAGCAATACAACCATTACAGAAACCCAAGGGCAATAGAGCATTCTTTCAAAGGTGCCTCTGGTGAGTCCACAGTAGGTATAGTTATAACCAATAGTTGCTATTGCTTACTCAGGAAAAGTTGAGACCTACCCTCTGTATTTAAATATACTAGAGTATTTAGACACTTAATACCCAGGTTTGGGTGACTAGGAGAAATAGATGTAGAGTTCCACTTGGGGAAAAAAGTTTATGCTTTCTTCTAATATTTTTCCAAACATATGCTCTGGGAAAGATTTAACAAATGGGTATATAAGGAGCTAGCCATCTTCTACTTAATCAACATGTAAACTTGAGCAATTTTAAAAATAATATCATTCTGAATGTTGAATTTTGCATCTTAAGAGAATTTGGAGGGATTGTAAGAAAGATGTTAGAGAAACGTGTCTCCTGATTAAGAAAAAAACATTTGAGTTAATACATGATAATAATAATAAGAAGAATGACAGACATTTCTGAGTACTTATGTGTGCCTTTTACTATTGTAAGCCCTTTACACCTGTTCACTCATTTATTTCTCATAGTAACCTTTTAAGGAGGTAACAGCATTATCACCATCTTATATTAAGGAAGTGGAGGCCACAATCATCCTCGTCTAGCTCTTGTTAACCATCATCCCTCATACTTAAAATGAGCTTGTGAGATAGGCATTATACATTCTCTATGTGGTTGGCTAAGGAAACTGAGGTTCAGCAAAGTTAGAGTTGTAGATTGGCAAAATCAGACCATGACTCTAATCTTCTAACTTGGAGCCAAATATCTCATTTTTATCCCAACATGAGGTGTTGGGATACCTCACATTTGAGCCTCACATTTAAGCCACAACAACATCATAAAAACCCTTGTTTAAAGCCTTGTTGAGAAAAAGAAAAACAGAGCCAGGGGCATCATGTTGCCTGATTTCAAGCTATATTATAAAGCAGTGATCATCAAGACAGCATGGTACTGGCACAAAAACAGCCATATAGACCAATGGAACAGAATAGAAAGCCCAGATACAGACCCTCAACTCTATGGTCAAATAAACTTCCACAAAGCAGGAAAAAATATGCAGGAAAAAAAGACAATCTCTTCAATAAATGGTGCTGGGAAAATTGGACAGCTATATACAGAAGAATGAAACTCAACCATTCTCTAACACCACACACAAAGATAAACTCAAAATGGATGAAAGACCTCAATGTGAGATAGGAATCCATCAAAATCCTAGAGGAGAACATAGGCAGTAACCTCTTTGACGTCGCCCACAGCAACTTCTTTCAAGATATATCTCCAAAGGCTAGTGAAACAAAAGCAAAAATGAACTTTTGGGACTTCATCAAGATAAAAAGCTTCTGCACAGCAAAGGAAACAGTCAACAAAATAGAGAGGCAACCCACAGAATGGGAGAAGATATTTGCAAATGACACTACAGATAAAGGGCTGGTATCCAAGATCTATAAAGAATTTCTCAAACTCAACATCCAAAAAACAAATAATCAAGTCAGAAAATGGGCAGAAGACATGAACAGACACTTCTCCAAAGAAGACATACAAATGGCTAACAGACACATGAAAAAATGTTCATCATCTTTAGCCATCAGGGAAATTCAAATCAAAACCACACTGAGATACCACCTTACACCAGTTAGAATGGCAAAAATTGACAAGGCAAAAAACAACAAATGTTGGAGAGGTTGTGGAGAAAGGGGAACCCTCTTACCCTGTTGGTGGGAATGAAAGTTGGTACAGCCACTTTGGAAAACATTGTGGAGGTGCCTCCAAAAATTAAAAATAGAGCTACCCTATGACCCAGCAATTGCACTACTGGGTATTTACCCCAAAGACACAGATGAGTAAGAAGAAGGGCCATATGCACCCCAATGTTCATAGCAGCAATGTCCGCAATAGCCAAACTGTGGAAAGAGCCGAGATGCCCTTCAACAGATGAATGGATAAAGAAGATGTGGTCCATATATACAATGGAATATTACTCAGACATCAGAAAAGATGAATACCCAACTTATACATCAACATGGATGGGACTGGAGGAGATTATGCTAAGTGAAATAAGTTAGGCAGTGTAAGCCAATTATCATATGGTTTCACTTATTTGTGGAACATAAGGAATAGCATGGAGGACATTAGGAGAAGGAAGGGAAAAATGAAGGGGGGGAATAGGAGGGAGAGATGAACCATGAGAGACTATGGACTCTGAGAAACAAACTGAGGGTTTTAGAGGGGAGGGTGGTGGGGGGATGGGTTAGCCCAGTGATGGGTATTAAGGAGAGCACGTACTGCATGGAGCACTGGGTGTTATACGAAAACAATGAATCGTGGATCACTACATCAAAAACTAATGATGTATTGTATGATGACTAACATAACATAATAAAATAAAATAAAAATAAAAATAAATAAATAAATAAATAAATAAATAAATAAATAAATAAATAAATAAAATAAAGGCTTGTTGATATGAGATTTGCTGTAATGCATCACTTAGTGCCTTGGTCCCACACTCATCTTGTCAGGTCAGTCACATCTGGAAGTGTGGCCAGTGTTGGGGGCCCTACTCTAAGCAAAACTTCAGGGTAAGGACATGGCACAGGGCCAGGATTAGGTCCCTTTTGATAGTCTCTGTCACTTCCCCCTTTCTTTTCAAGTATTCAGGCACTATTAAGCCCTGAATTATCCAGGCTACTGTCCAGTTATTCTCAAGGATAATGTGAGCCATCCAAAATAAATTTCAAACAAGTGACTAGTTAAAACAGTTAATTGACAAACTGCTACCATGAGTAATGTGCATTTTTTTCTCTCTTTCTTTCTTTTCTTTTCTTTTTTTTCTTACACAGATTTGGTTAACTGAGCAAAGGCTGACACCCTTCTCTGGTTCTCTGATCCAATATAGTCATACTCCCAGGTTTTCTATTAGACTAATAAGAAAATAAAGTATGCCGATAGATTTGATAACCTAGATGAAATTGAACAATTCCTTGAAAGACACAATTTGCCAAAACTCGCATAAGAAGAAATAGACAATCCATATGGACCTATATCTATGAAAGAAATTGAATCAATAATTAATAACCTCCCAAAACAGAAAGTACCAGGCCAAGATGGGTTCACTGGTAAATTTTACCAAATATTAAGGAAGAAATTATATCAATTCTCTACAATCTCTTTCAGAGGTTAAAAGCAGAAGGAATACTTCTGAACTCATTCAATGAGGCCAGAATTACCCTAATACCAGAGCCAGACAAAGACATTACAAGGAAAGAAAATTACAGAACAATATCTCTCATGAACAAAAATGTAAAAATCCTCAACAAATTATTAGTAAATCAAATCCAAAAAAATATAAAGGAATCATATACCAACCAAGTGGGACTTATCCCAGGTATGTAGTACTGATTCAACATTAGAAAATCGATTAATATAATACATCACATCAACAGACTTAAAAAGCAAAATCATATGATAATATCAGTAGATGCAGAAAAAGCACCTGAAAAATCTAACACCCATTCATGATAAAAAAAATTCTCAGTAAACTAGGAATAGTAACTTTCTCAACTTGATACGGAATATTTACCAAAAAACCTGCAAGTAATATCATACTTAATGGTGAAAAACTCAAAGCTTTCTCATTAAGATCAGGAATAAAGTAAGGATGTCTTCTTTCACCACTGCTTTTCAACATTGTATTAGAAGTCCTAGCTAATGCAATAATACACACACACAAAAAGAAATAAAAGGTATACAGATTGGGAAGGAAGAAAGTCTTTATATATAGGTGACATGATAGTCTATATAGAAAATCTGAAAGAACTGATAAAAAAAACCCACAAAAAAACCCAAAAAAAAACCCCTGCAGGAACTAATGAGTAATGATAGCAAGGTTGCAGGATACAAGGTTAATATACAAAAGTCAATTGCTTTCTTATATACCAGCAATGAAAAAGTGGGTATTAAAAACATGAGACCATTACATTAGCATCCCCCAAAATGAAATACTTAGGTATGAGCCTAATAAAAAAATTTACAGATCTATATGAGGAAAACTACAGAACTCTGATGAATGAAATCAAAGAATTAAATAAATGGAGATATAGTCCATGTTCATGTATAGGTCGATTCAAGATTGTTAAGATATCATTTATTCCTAACATGATCTATAAATCCAATACAATCCCAATCAAAATCCCCCCAAAATTATTTTATGGATATTAATAAACTGATTGTAAGGTTTATATGGAGAGGCAAAAGACCCATAATAGACAACACAATATTGAAAAAGAAGAGCAAAACTGGAAGAGTGGCACTACCTGACTTCAAGACATACTATAAAGCAACAGCAATAGAGATATTGTGGTATTGCAAAAGACTAGATCAGTGGAATATAATAGAGAGCCTAGAGAGAGACCCACATAAATATAGTCAACTAATCTTTGACAAAGGAGCAAAGATAAATCTTTTCAACAAATGATACTGGCACAACTGAACATCCAAGTGTAAAAAAAAAATGAATGTAGAACTTACACCCTTCACAAAAATTAACTCAAAATGGATCACAAGGGTGACTGAGTGGCTCAGCTGGTTTCAGCTCAAGTCATGATCTCAGGGTCCTGGGATTGAGCCTTGTGTCAGGCTCCCTGCTCACCATGGAGTCTGCTTGAGAGAGTCTCTTTTTCCCTCTCCCTCCCTCTCTGCCCCTCCCCCTTCTTGTGTGCTCTCTCTCTCTCAAATAAGATCTTTAAAAAAAAATGGATCACAGGCCTAAATGTAAAACACAAAAATATAAAACTCCTAGAAGATAGCAGAGAAAAGCTGGATGACCCTATGTATAGTAATGACTTTTTAGATACAACACCAAAGGTCTGATCCATGTAAGAAATATTTGATGACGTGGACTTCATTAAAACTGAAAACTTCTGTAAAACACAATATCAAGAGAATGAAGAGAAGCCACAGGCCAGAGAAAATATTTGCAAAAGACACTTCTGATAAAGGACTGTTATCCAAAATATACAAAGAACTCTTAAAACTCAATAAGAAACAAACAACCTGATTAAAAAATGGGTCAAAACCTTTACAAGATACCTCACCAAAGGAAACATATAGATGGCAAATAAGCATATGAAAAGATGCTCTACATCATACGTCATCAGGGAAACACAAATTAAAACAATAATGAGGAACTACTATGTACCTATTAGAGTGGTCATAGTCGAGAATACTGACCACCAAATGCTGACAAGAATGTAGAACAAGAGGGAGTCTCATTAATTGTTGGTGGGAATGCCAAATGATACAGCTCCTTTGGAAGACAATTTGCCAGTTTCTAACAAAGCTAAACATACCCTTACCATACAGTCCAGCAATTGCACTGCTTGGTATTTACCTCAAGGGAGTTGAAAACTTACGTTCATCCAAAAATCTGCACATGGATGTTTATAGCAGCTTTATTCATGACTGTCAAAAGTTGGAAGTAACCAAAATATCCTTCAGGAGGGAAATGGATAAATAACCTGTTGTACATCCAGAAAATGGAGTATTACTCACATAAAAAAAAAAAGATCTATCAAACCATGAAGACATGGTGAAAACTTACGTGCATATTACTAAGTAGAAACCAATTAGAAAAGGCAAATATATGATTCCATCTATATGACATTCTGGAAAGGGCAAAACTATGGAAACAGTAAAAAGTTCAGTGGTTGTCAAGGGTTGGGAGTGAGGGGAGAGAAGAAAGACAGAGCACAGAGAATTTTTAGTGCAGTGGAAATATTCTATACGATAATATAATGATGAAGCATCCAACCCCACAGAATGTATAATGGCAAGATGGAACTGTAATATAAACTATGGATGTTGGTTGATCATGATGTATCAATGTAGGTTCATCAATTGTAACAAATATACTACTCTGGCAAAGGATGTTAATAATGGGGGAGATTATGTATATGGGGAGACAGGGATACATGGGAATCTCTGTACCTTCCTCTTAATTTTGCTGTGAACCTAAAAACAGTTCAAAAAAGTAAATCTTTAAAAATATATAATTAATACTCAGAGCCTTGCCAAGTTCTTTCCTTTATTAAAGCAATTAGCTGACCACTATACACCCCTGAAATAATCACTTGACTATGTCTACCTTGAAGTCATAAAGTGCTTGGGAACACTTATGTAAAAGCAAAAGAGGAACTCAGGTCAGGATGTGGCCACAAAAAGCAGCAATAATCAGGACTTATACAGTTTTATCCATTCAGCTCAAATGTGTTCATTTGGATTTACAAAAGTTCATTCAAATAAGTGATTTGATTGATAACGGAAACCAGGCCTCTTTCCCTCCACCATTTTTAGTTGGGTGAAATTTATATCCAATTAAGTTTGAGAAGTGCTGCTTACTGAATACTACCTCTTAGAAATTTATCCTGTTAGGAGACTAAAGAAATCTTTTGAATTTTAATTGACCTACTATACCAAACATTACTACAGATCCTTTATTCTTTGTTAATATTCTATATATGCAGGTTCTATACATCATATTTTGGGAATATTATGCTAAAGGCACTCTCTTAAGAACTAAGAGCCACTATTCCAATTCTCACACAAACCTCAAACCTGGAGTCCAATCCCAAACTCCTTAGTCTCGCTTTTTAAGGGCCTCCACAATATTTTGCCAATCTAGTTTTGCAGCCTCATTTCCCATTATTCTTCTACATGAATTTTCTGCTCTAACAAAACTCGCTTATTCTTTGTTCCCTAAATAGTTTGCGTCCAATTCTGCCTCCCTATTTTTATACATATTCTTTAGAAGGGTCTTGAATTTCATTAGAACTGGAGACGTCAGAAGTTCTTAATTAGTCATTTAACAAATATTTATTGAGTGTTTGCTTTAACACTGTATCTCTTGGGATGCTTTGTTGTAAGCAACAGAAATAGGCTCTAGCTAATTTAAGAAGAAGAGGAATTTATTGAAAGGACATTGGGTAACTCAAAGAATTTCTAGGGGGTCTAGAGAAGAAGGCTTGAAGACTGTGCAGCCAGGAATACTACTGTAAATCCACTGCATGATACATCCAGGGGAGAGAGCAGACTCACTACCCTGTGTCCAGACAATACACCTTGCGCTGCCAGCACCAGCAACACTGGTCCCTGGATGTCAACACTAGAATCACTGACCCTGCCGCCTCTGGAAACTGGGACAGTTGCCTCTGTATCCAACACTCATTGCTAGCATGGGTTCTGTACATTCTCTTCTTCCTACGAATAGCAGATCCAAGGACCATCTGATGGGTGGAACCTGGACATCTGTCCATGTCCTAACTGCAAGGAAGACTGGGAAATCTGGTGTCTGGCATTTTTGTCTTCAATAGGAGGACCTGAGCTCTGTCTTATAAGATAAGGGATTCCCCCAAAGAGAGGAAAAAACTAGAGATGATGGGGGATCAAAAAGAATGACAACTGTCAGCTGTGGTTATAATATAGATTACAGGGAAACACAAAAGAGTCTTTTCCATAACCTCCAAAAGAGTTTACCTAAGTGCACAAGAAAAACAGATGAGACGATCAGAAAATAAGATAATTTAAAATAACATAATAAATTTGATTGCTTAATTAAAAAATACTAAGATGATATTGAACATAACCAACAGAGTTAGAGAAAAGTATATTTGTACTTTATAGCTCCAAGCCCTTGCTTTCCCAACAGATTTTTTTTTCTAGAGCAAAATTTATGTAAATAAGCTCTGTTTCCACCTGGAATATTTCTGCACATCCTCTCAGCTCCATTTTTCAAGTTTATCTGCTCATAGACAAGCTCCTTGTTCATCAACAGAATGCATGATGCTCAGAACTGAACCCTTTATAAATTAAGATTTAAGCAGAAATACCAGCTCTATTTCTCTCTCCTGGGAAGATATAGACCTTAAGGCTGAAGAATCAGAAAACAGTAGCATAAACTTGGGAATGATTGTAGGTTCTTGACCTGGAGTCAGACAGGAAGAAAACGTGCCTGGAGTCCTGGGAAATCCAACAGCACTCTTCTGCATTGTGTTTTTAACCTCCTTTCCTAAGGAAGGGCAGTGCAAGGCTGCACTGGGGAAAAACCATGCAGAGCCGAAAGTTGAGTGCTTTTCCAGGGCTATGTCAAGGTCACGGCTGTACAGCATATTTGGAGCTCTGCTCCAGCAGTCAGCCAGGGGCCACTCAGAATTAACAATGGAAGCCATGTGGGCAGAGCTGGAAAAAAAAAATGGGTCACTTAACTGCTTACAGGACATCCAAAGTTGATAGCCAGGGCCTCCACCCACAGCAGCCACCCAGTCCCCAGGCCCTGCTGCACCTTCACTTTTCTTTTTGATGCCTTGTAGCCCTCTCTGCCTCACATTCTTCACCTTCCTAGGAGTCAGTTTGGCTTCCAGAAAGAGGGTGAAAGTGAAAATAAAAACAGAGAGAAGGAATTAGGTGACAGCTTCACTCCTTCAAGAAGGGAAGGCTTGTGCAATATGACAGAAAGAAAACTGACTCAACAGCTTTCTCTAGTTACTAGCTGGGTGACATCTGGTAAGTCATTCTTCTTCCATACCAACATCAGCAAAATGGGATTATGTGAGACAACTAGTATAAAACTACAGCAAACTGTAAAGAACACTGCTTATCCCTCTACCTACAACTAGGTTAATTCAAATACTATTTATGTTCTCCTGTCCTAAATGACACTTGGGAGTGCTTGCAGCTTAAGCTGCCGGTGATGAACAGTCGAAGGCCTTTTGCTCTGGCTCGTCTTTGTTTGCAGCTATGAAGGTTCTCAAGGAAAAGGTCTTCTGTCCTCATGTGAGAGGGTGTGGTGGAGCACAGGCAGCATGAGGAGCTGTCCCATAGTCTGGGCTTCTACCTCACCTGCTTGGATTCCCTTCTTTCCACATCACACACACACACACACACACACACACACACACACACACACTCTTTCTCTCCCACCCACTCATCCCTGATATCCTGATATGAGGAGAAAGTAATACCTAATATTCTAACAAGTGCAATGTGATAGTGTGCTCAGAATAGAGGCCCTGAATGTAGATTCCCAGATGTGGAAATCCTAGTTCTGCAACTTCCTTGCCCTATGACCTCAGACACATTATTTTACCTTTCAGTGCCTCAGTTTCCACTTCTACAAAATAAGATAATAATAAACCTAACATATAGGGTTGTTGTGATGATTAAATAAATTAATACTTAGCAATTAGAACAGGACCCAGCACATAGCTCTTGTTTGACATCATTAGCTAATATTACTATTATGTTCATACATCTAAATGAATGTGGTTGTATATAAAGTATCAGTAAGAAGAGGAAAAGTTATTGTGTACATGTGTGCATGTGTATATAGACATGGTTTTATTGAGTCCTTACCTTAACCTTCAAGCTCAGTACTATTACTCTGACTGATGGTCAAACAGGTTAGGTAAGATATCTAAGCACTAGAAAGTGGGGAGCTGAGATTCAAACCAAGGTCTTCTGACCCCCAAACCCCTACAATGCATGTTTTCCCTCCCCTGGGAAGCTGCCACCTTTACTCAAAATACTCAGAATTTTTCTTTGGGAATTTCCTTCAGAGATCAATGACCTTGTTTCGAATTTCTTCAGCACTGGGAAAACGTCTTCTTTTGAAAAATAGGTTATCAGAAATTTTCAAAAGCCATTTATTGTTAAGGTGAATAGCTCAACTGGGTCATAATGTTTTGAGCTAGAAATAAGGTGTAATTAATGTCCTTAGGTGTCTGGTAAATTGACCCTGGAGACAATCCCCAGAGAAAAGTTCTAAAATGATTCTGAAAAATTCAGTATCACATGAAAACTGCATTTCCCAACCCTCATTTGGTTACTTCGGTTCTGATATGCTTCTGTAGATGGGGTTTTCAACAGCTTGGTTGTAAATTCCTGTATACAAAAGAACATAGAGTAAGACAGCCTGTAAGATTTGAGGTCTGTGTTTCCATAATGATAACCTCTGTGGTCCCTGAAATATTCTTATGTCCCCAGGCTCTACAAGACCCAGGACCATTGTGGAGGTCAGCATGACAGAGGAAGAGATACAACATTAAGCTTGGCACTTTCTCAAAGAACATCTGAGTGAGGTGTTATCCCATTTAGTCCTTGCAACAGCTGGTTTCACTGAGAGGAAACTGAGGCTCAAAATGGGTCCATAACCTACTGCAGGTTCCCCAACTAGTTCAAGGGAACAGAGGCAGGCATGCCCCTTGTCTCCAGATTCCCGTTCACCCTTGCCTGTGGCTGAAGCCATGTTCCAACCAGCTCAGCCCCAAGTGCCTCTGTGCTGGGCAATTTAAAGCAGACTAGATTCATGGGCAGAGTAGCATAAGCAGGGGTATAATTAAGTAATCACTGAAGCTCTTCAAGGCAGGGCCAGGCCTCCTCGCCCACTTGTTCCTGGCTCCAGCAACATGTAAGATACCAGATCATCCCCTTTCTGGTTTACTCAGAGGCCTGCTCCACTTAGATGGAGCCTTTTGCCACCTCCTCCAGCCTCCAGGGCTTATGCTTCGGAGACTCTGTGCCCACATGCCACTCCTCCACAAGTAGGCTGCCATGGAGAAGCTGCTGGTTGTGTTTATGCCCTTGATACAGTAGTACACAGTAACTTCAAGTTCAGCCAAATTGGCAAATTAAATAAGGAACAGTCCCCTTCTCAGATTCCATTTCACTTTATATCTTATTTACCACAGATGAACTAATACAGAGAAATGAGGAAAGAGAGGTGTGGGGGAGAAAGATGGAGGAAAAGGGTAGCCAAGTTTGTACTTTAACTAGAAAAAAAAAATCACAATTATCCCAAGGAAAAACATAATTGTAGATAAGAGCACATGCTCAAAAAATAAGGTGGTCCAAACCATGTTAACTATTAAATTTGTTATCTGTCCACATAACCTCTAGATTCTTGACTTGTTCCATTCTGCTGGCTCTTTTTACCTTATACCTATTATAATTCACCTGCTAAAAGAAGAGCTTTGAATTCCTGTTAATATGTCTGTAGGAAAATCTAAGGTAGAGAGAAAACTTCAACTCCTCAACCACTCTGGGGAACTTGGCTCTCTAAGGAGACATTGTTTTAAAACCAAGAACAAGCCAGAGATCACCAAGATTAGGTTTCACTCTTTGCTTTCCAAATCCTGATCCCTAATCCATTAGAGCTAATTTTCCATAATCCCTTTTCTGTATACACTGGGGCGTGAGGTGGGTTTCTCTTAGATGGAAGAAGAGTCAGGACATGGGTCACATGAGGAAGGAAAAGGGGACCCATTTCGTGAAGCTGCCAAAAATAAGTTCATGCCAGTAATAGCACGTATGATACAAACAACTCCTACATGCAGAATCATCATCTGTATGGGAAGTTGCTTATAAAGATGATGACATTTAAAGTTTGGCATCTCAGCAGTTTTTACTTTTGATCTTGGAAAATTGCCCAAAGTAAACAAAACATCCACAATCTGGCTTGCTTGCCATTTTAATTACTGGGGGGTGGGACAGGGCAGGGGGAGCACTTTGCCTCTTAAGCATGTGGTACCAGAGGCCTACTTTCTGATCTAGAAATCAACAAAATGGATGGAACCCCAAAATCTGTGATTAAACAACAGCGCAAACTTTGCTACACAGTGACCTTTTTTAATGCTCCAAATCCAAGCTTGCGGCAGATTCGGTTTGACAAATTTTAAACCTCTTAAAAAGAAGTCTGAAACAGAAACTCCATATGCTCTTAATTACATTTGCCCCAAAGGTAAAATGAACACTGCTCTGTTCCTCACACAGCTCCAGTTAAAGCTGGATTCTCACTATGCTGAGCCATTCTGACTCAAAGTGAAGGCTGGCTGGCAGCTCAGGTCTCTCTCACCTGCACTCAAGAGGCTCTGAGGGTGGCCTGAGGGCAAAAGGAAAGAGGCTAGAGTTCTAGAACAGCAGTTCCAGGGGAGAAATAGGGCCTTTTTGTTCTGGGTAGTTGAGGTGAGTGGTATGAGGCAGAGGAGGGAAGCCCAGAGAGCTGAGATAAGTGGAGACAGGGAAGTTAGGAGGACTGGGAGGAGATACTTTGAGGACAACTAAATGTTTCCTCTGCTCTGGAGGAGAAAACACTGAAGAGGAAGTAATGGACATTGCTCCTTGAAGGCAGGCAGGCATTGCACATTCAGGCTAGGCAGTAACATTGCCACTGAGAAGAGAAGCCCAGTCTGGGTGCAGAGTTTGACCTATGGCTCCAACAATCATGACACCTTAATGAAAGACAGTAGATCAGATCATCCCTCTTCCTGATACGAAAAGAAGATTTTAACTTTTTGATGAAACTGAAAAAGAAATATCCTAAATTGCCAGACAATCTTGGCACCAAAAGTATGAAAAACATAGCTTTAGTTTTCCCCCACCAGCCAGCAGATGTGTGAGAAACCACTCAGGTGTCTCAGCATGAGGTCACTCTTTGTGTGTGAAGGGGCTTGAACCCAAGACTGGTTGCCTTGTTGATACTATACATTTGTTACCTTGGGTGAACTCACCATGTGGGAATAAGGATTCAGACAGAGCTGGCTCTGTAGGTGGTTGGGAACTGGATTGGTTCTGCAGTATATACTTTGGTAGCTTTAGCAACTGTTCATGGCGGGTGTCTGCTCTCCTTGGTTAGGGTCATGGCAATACCTGCGGCTGAATACTTTGAATATCATCCCTCACTGAGATTCTGTTATAAAAATCAGGATATGTTATTAATATTTTGATCATTCCTTGTATAAGTGGTCATTGTCACATATCTGAAAGTCAGTGCTTGATTACAGAAAATTCAAACACCAAACACCAAAACAAATTAGTGAGCCCCACTAAACTACACTTATGTTTATAAGAAAATTAAATTATATTTACTCACTTCTGCCTTTGGGAACTGTAGTGAATACCTTAATGGTATGATGGTCTTTAAATATGTCAGCCTGACTAGTCTATTATCCCAAGTTATTTAATCAAACAGCAATATCAGTGTCACTGTGAAGGCATTCTGTAGATGTGACTAAAGTCCACAACTAGTTGACTTTGAGTAAGGGGGATTATTCTAGATAATCTGGATGGTCTTGACTCAATCAATAAGTTGAAAGGCTGTAAGAACTGAACTAAGGCTTCTCTGAAGAAGAAATTCTGCCAACAGACTGCTGCTTCAGCCCATGCCTAAGATTTCCAGCCTATCCTTCCTGATGGCCTGTTCTATGGATTTTGAACTTGCCTGGCCAGCTTTCATAATTGTGTAAGCCAATTCCTTGCAATAAATCTCTTAATATATATCTCCTACTGGTTCTGCTTCTCTAGCTAAACCCTGACTGATATACATATGCAGCCTGGATGCCCCTTCAAGACTGAAGGATTTATTGCTTCAGCTATTGGGAGTGCTGCTAGTAGAAGCCATCAGCTATTGGCCATCTTCACCTTGCCCTGGGTCATATTCCCTTCCCAAGGAATCGTGCATCTAATGATGGGTTGATATCAGGTATAAAAGCCTAGTCCCCTTGCTTTGACTCTGGATAACTCTGAAGGGCTGTCTGGCTTTAGAGCTCCCCATGAGCTCAGCTGAGGCCTTCAGTGGGGCTGCATGACAGCAAACTTTTCCCTCGGCCCCAGCCTCCTTCCTCCCCTTCCTCACACAGGTACCAATTCCAAGATCATTGCCTAATAAACCTCCAGTCTATCTACTTCCCAGGGAGCCCCACCTGTACAGGGACTTTTTTCATTGAGTTTCCCTCTATGTCTCACATCTTTGAGCTTCCCTTTTCATTTTTCTCTTTCCCCTCAGCACCTATAATCTAGGCTATCCCATGTTTAAAAGAAACTCAACCAAAAAACATAATAAGCATTCCTAAATTCTGTATCATCTTCAAGTGAGGGCTGTTTTTTCCTACATCCAAATTTCTTGAAGAACTAAATTGACCTTGTTTCTACTTTGCTTTCTAAATACAATACAGTGTGCCTTCAGCCATTATTCCTCCTCTAAAATATATTTTATTGAGGTCCCCAGTGACCTCTATTTATTAAAACCCCATGGGCACTCTTCAGCCTTCCCATGCTTGACTTGGCTGTTGGCAGTGTGACCTCCTCCATCCTTTCTTGAAACTGTTGCCCAGCTACAATAGCATCCATGACTTTCTCTGCCCTGGACTTCCATTTCTCTCTCTGGCTATTCCTTTTAAGTCTTCTTTACAGATCTCCTTTGTCAGTGAGTGAAGCCTCTTCTCAGTCTACACTCTCTCCTGGGATGAGTTGGCCATATCCACAGTTTCATCGACCACCTATGTGCTGATGACTCCCAAATCCATATTCCCAAACTCTTCCTCTGTCTTGGGCTCTAAACCCCATATTTCCAAGTATTGAATGTTTCCCCATGAATTTATTGCCTTATCTAACACTGAGCTCCCTCTCACACGTTTCTCCTTTCTGAGCTAATAGCACAACACCATTCTTCCCACCAACAGAGCCTGTGACGATCCTCCACTCTTCTTTCTCTCCCATACCACCCACTGCTCATCTATGGTTTCTTTTTCTTAAATAGTGAATTCTTAAAAGTAGCCTTACTTCTCCCATTTTACTACTTTATTTCATAACTTTATTATCTCATATATTTCACAGAATAAAGAATAGTGCCTACCTAGAAGCTGAACCACCTAGGCTCAGCTTTAAAGGGCTCTGCTTTGTCCTTCTCTGGTCACATCCCTAATAACATATCAAGGAGTACCCAGGGCCAAAGAGACATTGCCACCATGGGCCCACATACCCTAATTCTAGGCCATATTTCTATACCCAGGACTGTAGATTCCTTGTTCAAATGGCCGAAGCCTGCCTATGAAGGATTATTCTGTAGATCCATCCTCCCAAAAGTATACTGCATCACTGGAGTACACATCTGAAAGCTTGAAGGTGTTCAAGACACAGCTGCCTACAGTGGAGTAGAGGAGTAGGTGGAGGTTGTATATAGGGACTGGATGGTCTACATATACACATGTGCAAAATCCCTTGTGGTTCTAGGCTAAGGGAGAATAGAGGTGAGCTATGAGCCTGAGGCCTCTAATTATACCTTCTCCCCTAGTGACACAAATGCCACAAATGTTGGGAGGAGGGTGTTGGTTATGAAGCGTGTCTTACATGTACCAAGCTACATGTATCATGTATCATTTTACATGTGTTTTACATGTATCAAGTGTGTTTTACATGTATCAGTGGGAATCAAAGATGAACTAGACCTAATCATTGCCTTGGTTCCTCAGTGGCTCAGTCAGTTAAGCATCTGACTTTGGCTCAGGTCTCAGAACCCTGGGATCAAGCCCTGCCACGGGCTCTCCACTCAGCAGGGAGACTGCTTATCCCTCTCCTTCTGCCCCCACCCCCTGCTTGTGCTTGCTCTCTCTCTCTCATATAAAAAAATAAAATCTTTTTTTAAAAAAGGAGTTCAGAAACATACAAGAAGGGGAACATTATAAAACTAGATGAAGTCCATTTTAGTAAAGGCATGTTTAAAGAGTTGTGTGAGGAGGGAAAATCAAGCCCTGCCAGGTAATGTAGGAAGCGTTCCCACTGGGGATCACATTTGAACTGGAAATTAAAGCTTGAGAGTAAGTTTTCCAAGCTTGAGGAAGCCATGATAGCAAAGAAAACAGCAAATATTCAAGAAATAATGTATACTGAGTGAGCTGCAAGCATGGGGTGGGGAGATGGCTAGAAAGGTAGCAAGGACTATCAAGGACTATTTATCAAGGAGCTTCTTACTTTATCCAGAAGGCAGTGGGGAATCTAATGATTTAAGGCAGGGGACCGATATGGTCCTGTCCTCACATTTGAAAGACTTATTCTCTAGACTGGCCTCTTAAGGGGTCTCACCTCCACAACTCCTTGAGAATCCAGCTACCACCCTGCTGCCAAAATGATCCTTCTAAAATACATTTTGGATGCTATCATTCTTCTGCTTCTTCCCATTGCCTACAGGTTAAAGTCCAAACTCTTCAGTATAGTTTGCAAGGCCCTTTATGTACTACCTCTTCTTGCCCTCCCATTCTAATCTCACATCACTCTCCCACATGCTTCTTCTATCATAGACATACCCAATGACTTGCCCCATCCAGAAGGCACCAAGATCTCTGATTACTTTGCATCTATGCCCTTCCCTAACTTGTTGGCCTAAACTGCTTACCTTTCAAGCAGCAAGGTATAGAGACAAGAACACAGTCCTTGATATAGATTGATCAGGATTATATCCTGGCTCGGCCGCTTCCTGGTTCCACAACCTTGGGCAGGTCATTTAAATTCTGAGCCTTGGCTGCCTTGCCTCTTTTATGGACATAACACCCATTTTCTCAGACTACTGTGAATATTAAATGTCATAACATAGTTAAGTGCCTGGCATGAACACAGCACGCTCCCCTTGGACTAAGCCCTCTGGATGCCCACGTCCATTAAACTGCAGTCTTTTCCTACAAGTAACCCCAGTTGTGTTTGCCCATTTTACATACCTGAAGTGCACCTTGATCCTTTGCTCTGACCCCAGCCTGGTTCCTGTCAATATTCTTCATTCCAAGGGATATCCTATTCCCCCAAGCCCCAGCCACTGGCTAATGTCCTGCTCCAAACTCAGGGGATCCCCTGGAAGCACAATGACCAGTTGGACACTGCCACTTGAGGATCCACCATCTCCATGATCACACTAGCCCCTGCTTGGAGGCAGACGGTAACACCATTATAACCAAGTATATTGCACCCTTTGGGTATAATTTTGATTTGGTTACTCTTCACCTAAGAAGTTGTCTTAGCTCCTAATACCAAGTTCAGCCTCCTTCCACCTTATCTCCATCTCCCCACCAACCAGCAAAGGGTAAACTCCATGCTTTATGACCCATAAAGAAGGTATAATTTATCATTCAAATAACTATGGTTTTGAGACTAAAAAGGCAAAAAAGGAGTTAACTGGATGTGTGTTCACCAATACACAATAGCATTAGTCATTTCTTTGGGAGATGCAACAGTGAGACCAAGAAAGAAATTTCCTTCTTTATCCTATTTCCTCCATGGACTGTGATTATATTGCCTTCAGCTGTAAAGATGTCTATCCTAATTTTAGTTTGTTTTACTCAGCTCAATCTGTTGTTGTGGTTCACCCAGAGTAGCATCCAGTCACTAAAAGAGAGAAAGAAGAACAGTGTTCTGCTGCCTGAAGTGCCCAAGGCAAAGAGCAGCTCCTGGCTGCTTCTGCCAGGGAGCTCTGCTGTGACATGGTACCAACGCTAGATGTGGGTGGAAGGTGAGGCAGCTGCATTTTGTGGTGCTTGTCATTCTTATTTGACAACTGTTTGGGTTTTAGAAACTCTTGGCATTGGGTTACAACACCCCACCCACTCTCTTGGTAACTACCACTTGTCCTCCCTATAAGAGGTCATGCCAACTCTGAGATGAGGCAAGGCCATGCTCAGCAGCCCTGGATGGCTGCTGCTCTGGCATTTGAAGGACTTTCTCTTGCATCTGGTCAGACCCACAGCTTCCTGTGGCCCTCAGAATCAAGCACTTATGAGGGGCGTTCTGGGATCAGAAGGCTGACTCTCCAGAGACTGGCAACAGGAACAGAAACTTCCTTCTGCTTTTAACAAGTATATTGAATGCTGAAATGATCCTTAGTCATGTGCATTGCTGTGAGAGTCTATGGGTGTGCACTAGAGAGTGTGAACACATTTCTTCTGGCATTTGATAATGCATCACCATTTAAAGGAAATTCCCTTCAGCCCTTTTATTTCACCATCATGTAAGGCCTTGAGCCAGCCCACTGCATGGATCTCTCATGAGTAGGGTGAAAGAGAAAAAAGGAACCAGGCCCACTTTGCCCTAGAAGCATGACAATAATCAGAGAGAAAGGGTCCAAAAATGTCCGGAGGGGCTCAAATATATGTATTAGTATGTCTCCCCATGTTCTGCCTCAACCTCAACTTTGAGAATTATCCCTATTATCTGCTTAACTTCTAAAAAAATAAATAGTAATTACTGAGCAGCTGCTGTGTGCCAACAGTTTCTAATGTACACAGTCACCCTCTAAGCAGGCACTACTGTCCTAACTTGACAGATGGGTACACTAATGCCCAGAGACGAATAAGTGGTGAGAGGCAGGAGTCAAAGCCTGGTCTCTCATCTTTGAAACCTGTGCCTTGTACACTGTACAGTATTCTTCCCAATTTTATGCTGCAGACCTCTGGAACAACAAAGTGATTCAACCCTCCAGATAGTCCCTCCATTATAACGACTGCCATTACGGGTAGAACAGGCAAGGACAAAATCTCTACCTCCTACCTTTAAAAAAAATGCATACTTGTTTGTCCTGGGAAATGGGGAGACAGTGGGAGTATTCAAATGAAATTATGGGGATGTGATAGCCTAAGGAAAAGACACCCCAAATCTTTGGATGTTTGCTATTTAGATTATTATTGAATTGCTGGGACCCCAAAACATGCTCAGAGTTAATCCCACAAAACTTCCATTGAGGAAAATGGCATTCGAATGCAATTGATGAAATGAAAAATTCTGTCATTATTAAAAATTCTCCACTTGTTTCAAAGACTATTTTAGGCCAATTTATGGGTGTTTGAGATTACAGAATTCATAAAACAAGGCCTTGAATCTAGAATCTAAACTTTTCCCAATAGAATACACCTGCATTGGACTATTATTAAAGTGTAATATTGCAGCCCTTGCTCTAGTGTAAATGAAATCATAGGAATCAGTGCCAAGAGCTACCATCATCAGAGACCCTTACAAATTTGATGAAAGGCAAGGGAAAGGGAAAGAGAAGGAAGGGGGCTCGCCTTACAACACAGATTCCAGGATCAAGGGAGGACTGTGTAACTTTCTGAGCTATGCCCTCTCCGGGCCAGGTCTGGTCAGTTCTTGCCAAATGTTTTCAACCCAATGAATCAAGGACTGGCCTTTTCCGTTCCAGCCTGTGGGAATGTGCCTCTGATTTTATAACAGAAGTCAGTAGAACAATGAGATTTGCTTTTTGAAAATTCGCTTTTAGACACCAGTCCTGCAAAAACACCTATTTCTACTGGCTCACCAGTGGAGCTCTTCAAATTTTTATGTATTTTTTTTAAACACTGGGTTCTTGGTAAATAAATATACCTAACCTCTCCATAACCAGAATCAAGGCACCCTCCACATTTGGAACCCAAAACCCGGGCTGAAGACTGCTGTTCTGATTCATACATGGGTAAGGGCCACGTAGAAAGCCTAGAGGTAAGCAAATAGACAAACAGAAACCATGGAAGTCAAGTTTGCCTTTGGGAACTTGGCCCAGAGCTGATAATACAGTGCCTAAAAGCTTGCGCTCTGGGGGGAGACAGGTCTGAGTTCAAATCCCAAATCAAACACATAAACAAATTACTTGAACTCTTCAAACTTCATTGTCCTCATCTGTAAAATGGGGGTGTCAATGGCACTAATATTTGATTTGTTGTGAGGATTAAATGTAAAAAAAAAAAAAAAAATGCACAGAAAGTACCTGCCGCAGGGAATGTAATAAAACCATACTGTATACACACAGAACAATGCTAAACAGAGAACTCTATGTCCACCGAATGAATGTGGTACTGTGTGTGGCCAACTCCAAAGGGCTCGCTCCGATTGGCTTTGTTGCTGCCTTCCTCCACCTGCTCACAGAAACGTAGTCAAGCGACTTAGAGAAAGCCAGCTCCAGGAGGGCCTCTAGACGTAACTGACCAGGAAGCTAGAAACAGTGATCCTTCTACATTCTCTAGACTCAGGTTTGAGGCAATTCTGGTGATACACTCTGGCCTTGACTAGGGGCACAGCAAGCTGACCAAGCACCAGCCACTGACTGTCACCTCCTCAGAAGAATTTGCAGTCTTTTTCTAAGTAATTGGTCAATTAAATTATAAATGCATGAATCTTTTTCTTAAAACATATAGATTTTTATTACTATTTCAAAAACATCCCAGATGTGTAAATACAATTATTTATAGCCTTGTAAAAACATGTGCCAGATGATTAGAAAAGACGGCTGGTTTAGTTTGTTTTATGCTCACTCTGGTACCTCATGTGGTTTAGAGCTATTGCTTTCTTTCTGTTGTTAGCAACTAAGTATTTTCCAAATAACCAATTATTAGAATTGAGCCTGTTTGGTTTAATACACATGCACAGAGAGTTGTGTATACAAATACAATTTGAATGTCCCTCCATGGGTAAACATCAGGAGCTATCACAGTTGGAGTATTTGTTTCAATGCTTAAGTTATAGTTATGTGATCTTAGGCAGAAAATTTAGCTTTTCTGGATATCAGGTTTCTGAAATATAAATAAGTAGACCAACTTAGGTCCACAGATGTGTTTTATTTGGCCAACATTATTTTAGAAATGTGAATGACTTTTCTAAGCGTGCACTTTCCAGTTCCCACAGCTTAACCACCCCTAACATGGTCCAGCTGACTGCCTTTTCACATTTGCTTCACTTGCTCGGCTCCTGAAAGCATTTGGACTACAGATCCTGGATGAGATGATCCAGAGGGCTTTCTCTAGCTACGAGACTCTGCTATGCTGATTCTATCGGGTTGCTGAATTGCTTAATCTCTTTGTCTGAAGAGTAAATAAAATCCTCATTCTTCTACAGTTAGGCTTGTGGGTTTATCAGGAACAACTGAAGCATGGCTCAGACAAAAAGAAAAATCATTATTTTCTGATAGGAAATTGAAGTTAAATCTCTTTGCAAATATTTTTGAAGATCCCTGCCCTTTAACTCTAGATTCTTATCTGCAAGATATTGTATATTTCAGTCAGGCAACAACAACTACCTCTCCTTTTAAAGATTTTGTACCTAAGACTCTCCCTGAAGTTTGTCTTTCTTCCTTTGTCTTTGCCTCTCTCATTAAGGATACTGGACAAATATCCCTGACAATTTAAGCTCTGGATGTAACAAATAGAAATTTAAATTGTATGATTAAGTATTATGATTCCACAAAAGGATAACCTGAGCTTCTAGTTGCTTTGGGCTTACAGCCAACAGAAATTGAGCCAGACCCTCCTTTCGAATAAAGGCTTGAGCACCCAAGCTAGAACTGAGAAGGGCAGAAAGGTTTTCGCTAGTAGTTTTTCTCAAAGAATGCAATACCCTTCCTGTCAAACCACACTTAATGGCTCTGCCATACAAAAGCCATAGGTTTTATTGACCCAACTGGAATTCTACCGTGAGAGCACAATCTGTCCCACCTTAATCTCAAAAATAATACTCTTGAGGCAATGATTTCAATTTTGTGTCCATCGCCAAACTGATGGAAATTGGGGACAGTTAGCTCAACTTCCTTCACCTGAATCTTATTCATTATTGATAGCAGAGCCACTGCTCTGAAACTGACAATAGCCTGAAACAATGTACATAATCACCTAGAGATTGTATTGAAATGCTAATTCCTATTCATTGGGTCTGGAAGGGGACCTGAGATTCTGCATTCTGACTGCTCCCAGGTGATGTCCAAGTTCCTGGTCTATGACCACATTTAGAGTAGCAAGGACCCAGAGAGCTCTGCTTATTTCAATTAGATGTTTATTTGCTTCTCAGTGCTTCTTTTGTACTTATTTGGGAATACAAAGATGCATGTGACATATTTTCCTCAAAGAACTCACCATTTAGTGGAGGAAGGAGACACATAAATATCTAGCTATGATATACATGGTATTGTTACAACAGGAATAAAGAGAGAAGTCAAAGAGAATGAGAAATAAAATTATAACTACAATCAATGCACAAACATTCCTATTTCTATGGATCGCCCTTTCTTTTTTTGCCTGTGCATGCTCCAACAGGAAAAACAGACCTGTAACATAAAACCCAGATAAGACTCTTCTTAAACTGATATTCCCAAGAGGTCAAGTTTTGAACAAACTGCATATTAGCAGACATTTTCAAAACAGTAATTTTCAAAAAGGCAAAATCATGAATCTCCTGCAAATACAAAATTAATGTGTGTCAAATATTTAACATTGCTCAAAGAACATTTGAGAAGCTATGTATTTATAAGTAATGTTAGGATAAGATTGCTGGGTCAGATAAAAAACTGGTCAATGTCCAACAGAGCCATTAACTGTAAGATTTTAGGTCGTTTGTTCTATGAGACAGAAATTATTTGTATCTCTAGCAGATAAAAGCCTACTAATTAGCATCTGCTTCTCTAAAGTTGTAAAACAGCCCAAACAATGGAAAGCCAAACCCAGCTCTGAAAGAATCTCTGGTATTCTCTTTCCCTTGTTCTCAAGTTTCAGATAAAATTTCTGATTGTATACGCAGCCTCTCGAAAATTAACATGGGAGAAAAGATCTCCCTTCACCTCAACCACTCCTAAAATTGCTCCAGGATCTGAATCTTCCTCTAGTTTATTTGACTGGATCTCATTCCCAGATAAAATGATCTACATTAATAATAATATCTACAATTTACCTGGGTAACAGACTATGCGTTTTAGGTACATTACCTCTCTCAATTTTCACACCAGCCCTTAATGTAAGTAGAACTATCCCTACTTGAGATTGAAGAAATAGTCTCAGGGAGGTTAGATGATTTACCCAAAGACACTCAACTCATGGCAGAATTAAGGATCTGAGATGAATAATCTAATTGAGAATGAGCCTACCCTCTGGAGGAGTACTTCCTGCCTGCTAGCCACCCCCTCTGGATGAGGTCCCCAAGAGCCTATAATATGGTTTTTCTCCTTAGAGTAGGTAAGGGAACCCTTAAACAACAAGCAAACACTGGATAGGGCAGAGGGAAAAGGTAGTCTCTATCACAAAAGAGCTACATAGGTCCAGGCAGACAAGGGACCGCAAAATTAATCTAAATGGTCACTTCTATTATTAGAGTTCCCTTAGACATTTGTTAAAATGCATTCTCCTGGGCCCCATCCACACTTACTGAGCAGAAACTCTGGGATGGAGCTCAGGAGTCCTCAATTTTTAACAGTTTCTCCTGGTCATTCGGTCTGGAAACTTTTTGTCCCAAATCACTAGTTCTTACCTGGCTTCACATTAAAATCACCTCAGCACTTCTCAAAACAGCATGCCCTGGCCTGAGATCTGCATTTTTTAGTGCCTCAGGAGATTCTAAAGTAAAGCTAGGATGGAAAAACCATTGTTTTAAAATTTGACGTTTCTCAAACTTCAGTGTGCGTTCAAATCATCTGGGAATCTTGTTAAAATGCAGATTTTGCTGCAGCAAATCTGGGGTGGTCCTGAGAGTCTACATTTCTTTCTTTCTTTTTTTTTTTTTAAGATTTTATTTATTTATTTAATTGACAGAGAGAGAGACAGCGTGAGAGGGAACACAAGCAGGGGAAGTGGGAGAGGGAGAAGCAGGCTTCCCGCGGAGCAGGGAGCCCGATGCGGGGCTCGATCCCAGGACCCTGGGATCATGACCTGAGCTGAAGGCAGTCGCTTAACCAACTGAGCCACCCAGGTGCCCCTGAGAGTCTACATTTCTAATAAAGTTCCTGGTGATGCAGATGCTGCTGGTCCTTGACACACTTTGAGCCCGAAGGTTTTCCATCACTGATTCTTCACTTTGGCTGATCATTAGCATCACTTATGGAGACTCTGTTAGTTTCCCATCACTGCTGCAACAACCTACCACAAACTTGCTGGCTTACAACAACACGAATTTATTCTCTTACAATCCGAGAGGTCAGAAGTCCAAAATCACTTTCACTGGGTCAAACGAACATGCCCGTTGGGCTGTGTTCCACCTGGAGACTCTAAGAAAAAATCTTTCCTTGCCTTATTCCAGCCTCGAGAGGCTGCCTATGTTCTTTGGCTTGTGGCCCCTTTGTCCATTTTCAGCCTCAGTTTTCACTGTCATTCCCTCTGCCTCTGACACTCCCTCTTACAAGGAATTCTGTGATTATAGCAGATAATCCAGGATAATCCCCTCATCTCAAGATTCTCAATCACATGTGCAAAGTCTCTTTTGCCATGTAAAATAACATTCACATACCTACTCTTCTCAAATGATTCCAAAAACAGAAAAGGAAGGAAAACTTCCAAACTCATTCTATGAGGCTGGCATTACCCTGATTACCAAAACCAAATAAGGACTCTACTAAATAAAAAGAACCATAGGCCAATATCCCTGATGAACATGGATGCAAGAATTCTCAATAAAATACTAGCAAATCGAATCCAACAATACATTAAAAAAATCATTCACCGTGATTAGATGGGATTTATTCCTGGGTTGCAAGGGGAGGTTCAATATTCACAAATCAATCAATGTGATATACCACATTAATAAAAGGATAAGAACCATATGGTCATGTTAATAGATGCAGAAAAAGCACTAAGTACAACATCCATTCATAATAAAAACCCTCAACAAAGTAGAGATAAAGGGAACAAGAACATACCTACAAGTAATAAAGGCCATCTATGAAAAAAACACAGCTAATAGCATCCTCAGTGGGGAAAAATTGAGAGCTTTTCCTCTACCTTCAGGAATAAGACAGGGATGTCCTCTCTCACCACTGTTATTTAACATAGTACTGGAAGTCCTAGCCTCAGCAATCAGACAACAAAAAAAATAAAAGGCATCCAAATTGGCAAGGAAGAAGTCAAACTTTCACTATTTGCAGATGACATGATACTCTATAAAACAAACAAACAAACAAAAGACTCCACCAAGAAATTGTTAGACTTGATACATGAATTCAGTGAAGTTGCAGGATATAAAAACAATATACAGGAATATGTTGCATTTCTATACACCAGTAGTGAAGCACAGAAAAAGAAATTAAGGAATCAGTCCCATTTACAATTACACCAAAAATAATAAGATACCTAGGAATAAACCTAACCAAAGAGGTAAAAGACCTGTACTCTGAAAACTATAAAACACTGATGAAAGAAATTGAAGAGGACACAAAGAAATGGAAAGACATTCCATGCTCATGGATTGGAAGAACAAATACTGTTAAAATGTCTATACTACCCAAAGCCATCCATACATTTAATGCAGTCCCTATCAAAATACCACCAGCATTTTTCACAGAGCTAGAACAAACAATCCTAAAATTTTTATGGAACCACAAAAGACCCCCAAATAGCCAAAGCAACTTGAAAAAGAAAAGCAAAGCTAGAAGTACCACAATTCCAGACTTCAAGTTATATTACAAAGCTGTAGTGATCAAAACAGTATGGTACTGGCACATAGATTAAGAGAACAAAATAGAACCCAGAAAAGATATGGTCAGCTATGTGGTCAATTAATCTTCAACATAACAGTAAAAAATATCCAATGGGAAAAAAAGTCTCTTCAACAAATGGTGTTGAGAAAACTGGACAGCTACATTCAAAAGAATGAAACGGGACCACTTTCTTACACCATACAAAAAATAAATTCAAAATGGGTGGGAGACCTAAATGTGAGACATAAAACCATAAAAATCTGAGAGGAGAACACAGGTATAACCACTTTGACATCGGCCATAGCAACTTCTTTCTAGATACTTGTCTCCTGAGGCAAGGGAAACAAAAGCAAAAATAAATTATTGGGACTTCATCAAAATAACAAGTTTCTGCAAAGTGAAGAAAATAATAAACAAACTAAAAGGCAACTGACAGAATGGGAGAATATATTTGCAAATGACATATCTAATAAAGGATTAGTATCCAAATATATAAAGAACTTAAATAACTCAATACCCAAAAAATGAATAATCCAACTAAAAAATGATCAGGAGACATGAATAGACATTTTTCCAAAGAAAACATACAAATGGCTAACAAACACATGAAAAAATGCTCAACATCACTCACCACCAGGGAAATACAAATCAAAACTATAATGAGCTATCATCTCACACCTGTCAGAAAGGCTAACATCAACAACACAAGAAACAACAGGTGTTGGCAAGGATGTGAACAAAGGGGAACCCTCTTGCACTGTTGGTGGGAATGCAAACTGGTGCAGCCACTGTGGAACACAGTATGGAGGTTCTTCAAAAAGTTAAAAATAGAACTACCTACAATCCAGCAATTACACTATTAAGTATTTACCAAAAGCATACAAAAATACTACTTCAAAGGGCTATATGCACCCCAATGTTTATAGCAGCAGTATCTACAATAGCCAAATTATGGAAATAGCCCAAGTGTCCATCGACCAATGAATGGATAAAGAAGATGTGGTACATATATACATTGGAATATTACTCAGCCATAAAAAATGAAATCTTGCCATTTGCAATGACGTGGATGAAACTAGAGTATTATGCTAAGTGAAATAAATCAGAGAAAGACAAATACCATATGCTTTCACCCATATATGGAATTTAAGAAACAAAACAAATGAGCAAAGGGGAAAAAAGAGAGGTAAACCAAGAAACAGATTCCTAACTACAGAGAACAAACTGAGAGTTACCAGGGGGAAGGTGTGTGGGTAATGGGTTAAATAGGTGATGGGGATTAAGAAGTGCATTTTTGTGATGAGCACCAGGTGTTTTGTGAATTTTTGAATCACTATATTATACATCTGAAACTACTATTACACCGTATGTTAACTAACTGGAATTTAAATAAAAACTTAAAATAATATTTACAGGTTCCAGGGATTAGTATGTGGATATCTTTTGGGAGTGGAGGGCATTATTCAGCCTACCACAGAAAATTTCTTTGTTTTTAATTTTGAAGCCTGGACCCCACAGTAAAGATTCTCATGTGTTTGGTTTAGGGATGAGGCCAGGGCATAGGCTATTAAAAGATAATGATAGTGAGGCACAGGAGTTTTGACAAACACTATTCCAGGTGGACCAGGGTGCACTGCTGCTGGGCCTCCCATCTCCCTTTGCCACCGATTTCTCCCTGGATTTCCACTCAAAGACCCCAGCACATAAACCTGGGCCTTGAAGGAAAGGCAAGGAAGGCAAATTTTGGTTCTTCCTCCTCCTTAGGAGGGCTTTGCAACTAGAAACCAGATTCCTGCCCTTTGTCCCAGGAAATAAAGACATGGGGCTGCAGGCATGGGGTTGACAGAGTGCTTCTCCCTGAACAGGTCTTGCATGTTGGTGAGTTTCTTTTTAATTTGGCATTTATAGTATTCCCAGCCACTTCTCAACCCTTATAATTACAACCCAGAACTCACTCAAGTCTCTTCAGCGAGGGTTTAAAAGCTAAGAACTCTCTTGAGACAGCCAACTATTAAAACTTCATAGCCTTTTACAAAATATCAGTTGACAGAGGTATTATGAAATACTGCCTAGTATAATTAAAATTACACTGCAATTGTCAACACCCATGAGTCAAGCACACTGTGTGAAGTGATAGTCAGGATCGCACAGTCTGTTCCCTAGCTGGCTAACCAGGCCTGGGACTTTCCTAATTCATCTCCAAAGCCTGAGGGCCTTGCCATCAGCTACAAGCTGCAAAGGCCAGCCACTTCACCAGAAATTGAGCAGGCCCTGCTTGTGACTTCTGCTCTAGGCTTCACATCTGACAGGAATGCTGGCTGTCTACTATGCCTTCCTGGCGGACTTCAGGAACAGCTTTGAACAGGGGCCAGGTGTTCCATTTCTCCTTTATGACTTCAGCTACAGTGATAAAAACAAGCCTTTGTGACTCTCGGCATGACTACTTAAGTGTCTGAGGTGAGCATGGTCTGGACTGACATCCTTAAGAATATCGTATCTCCTAGTTCCGTATTACCACCAAACTTCTCCAAGAAATGGTCTCCAGATGCTTCAAATCCCCCAATATTGTAGACTAACTTAAGCTACCATCCTCTCCTCTACTCCCTTGAAGATCACCAATCCCATCCTTGTGGCTGACTCCCATTATCTATTCTCTACTCGCACTCTCTTTAAGCTCTGTTTTCAGTTTCATGCTGTGACCCTTGCTTTTACAATAAAGTCCAAATTTCATTCTGAGGGCCGACATCTTTTGGCCCCTGCCTACGCTTCCAGTCTTATCTAACATGCCTCTCCTCCTCAGTCTCCAGTCCCCAGTCTCCCTGGCCATCTGCCAGCACTTCTAGCCTGCTGGACTCTTCCCTCTGCCAGGAAGCTTACCTCACCCTTTTTGTACACCCAGGTTCTTCTCACTCCTCATTTTAGCTGAAATGGCATTTGGTAAAAGAGGTCTTCCCTAACCACCCGTCTAAAAGGATGACGTGTCCTCTATCACAGCATCCAGCTTATTTTCCTCATCACTTGTATTATTTGAAATTATTGATTAGTTTATTTGCTCACTTGCTTCATCTGTTTTATCCAGGGGATGGTGAGCTCCATGAGGGTAAGGAACACATCTTTCTTGTTCATCAAAGAAGATCTAGCAACAAGAGCTGGATATATAGACTTATTGACTAGCCCACTCTGTATCACTTCTCCTCCCTTGGCTCTGAGGTGTTTTGTTCTTCTGTTCTTCCCCCTGAAACTCCTTTCCTTCATCTGTCTCCTTCACCATTTCTTAAGATTTACCCTCGGCCCCTACTCCTCCTGAGAACTTGGTTCATTCATGAACAACCTCCTCTTCAGCTCTGAGAGCTACATCTCCATCCCACTACTCCCTAGTGGCTGACATCCAGCTCTCAATGTCTCATTTTGTTGTGCTAGGCATTTCCATCAGGGTGGTCAACTTTTCCCCTAAACCAGCTTGTCTCCTGACTTCCTTATTTTTCTTCATGCTATCTCTATCTCTTTGGTCATTTAGGCTTGGAATCTCAGCATCATTTCTAACTCTCATCCTCTACCTTCATTCAGTCAGATAAAGAGCTAAACAATAGCTACCCATCTACCTCTGCCACTGCTCCTGTTCAGACTCACATCACCTATTCCCTGGACTATAGAAATCACCACTGAATGGATTCCCAGCAACAGCTTCTCCCCACCATGATTCATCCTTCTGTCACTGGATTAATCAACATGAACTCAGCTTCACTGTATGACTCCAAAGCTCAAAAACTTTCAATGGCTCCCCACTGACTACAGTAAAGTCCAAACTCTTTAGCCTGACAATCAGGCCCCAGGTTTCCTTTCTCACTGGCTATTACTGCCCTATCTGAAGTTTCCTTGTTCTAATTAAATAGTGTAACTTCCCATTTCTATTTCTCATTCCCTCTCTGAATTCTCCCACCTCTGATTCTTTGCTTCTCCCATTTTCTTCAGCTGAAATGCTCTTCTCCATCTTCCTCTGACAGACTATTTCCAAGGATATTTTGTCAATAACAATTTTTTTTCCTGATTTCTGTCCAGCAAGAGTGACTACTTCCTCCTCCTGACTGGCATGGCTACCTTTTATGCCACTTTTCTGTGAACTTTAGTTATTTGTATACCTGTCTCTCTTTCAGACTATATTTAAATTTTATGAGCATTAAAAATACTATGTATTAACCATCATCACTCCCCTAATGCACATGTGCATACACACACACACACACACACAGAGGCATGTTAAGAGTCCTAAATAAGAGTCCAAAATAGTCTGCAGAGAACTTACTGTCATACAAGAAAGGATGGAACAAATTTATATTATACAGATGTCAGAGTAATGCTGTGGCTTATTCTCTATAGAGCTTGGACCTAACTAATCCTAAACTAAACTAAAACCTAAAAAGCCCATGTGATCATCCTCCCAACCGTGATTATACTACATCCTTCTGGGATGAATTTATGGAAGTAAACCAGTCTAGATCTAGAAGAAAATACACGGTTTACCTAAGAGGTTAGACATAAAGCCTGAGTGAGCACAGGCTTCATCAGTACTGACCCAGTGAGGTTGTACAGGCAGGTGTTTCTGCAACATGACATGGAGTGTTTACCAAAGGAAGCTGGGGACTTTCACCAGCAACAAATGGTTCTCTCACCTCTGAACTCATGTGGCACTTTTCCCCCATTCATCTTTAGGAAACTTAATCAGAGGACGTGTCAAGTAATCATTGTAGTCCCCAGTGGCTAGCACTCACCTGACATATAGCGGACACTCAATATTTCCTTGAAGGAAGAATGAATGAATGAACTTCTCTATTCCCCTCCCACCTGGGAAGTCCCTATATTCTAATAATAGAAGATATATATTTTTTCCCCACTAGTGACATCCCACCTGCAGCCACTACTGCTCCCTTGGAAGCTTTTCCAGGGACCTGGCCTTATAAGGCTCCTGCTCCACAGAAAAAGTTTGCCTCAACCTAGAGTTCGGTATGAGGGTAATGAAAAAAGAAAAGAATTTAAAATCAAAGTGACCTAGTGTTGCATCCCAGTTCTGTGTCCTTAGACCTATGTTGTCCAATATGGTAGATACCAGCCACATGTGACTATTTAGGTCTAAATTAATTCAAATTAGATAAAGTTAAAAATTTACTTCCTCAGTAGTACTAGCCACATTTAAGTGCTCAGTAGCCACATGAGGCTAGTGGTTTCCATAATGCACAGAGTAAACAGAATGTTTCTAACACTGCTGAAAGTTCTACTGGACAGTACTGCCACAGACAAGTCACTTAACCTCTTTGGAGGCTCAATTTGCTCATTTGTGAGCAAAAAGTCAATGAGACTAGATGTGACCTGAAGTTTTTTCTTCTTCTGAAAATTTTGGAAAGTCTAGAATCTATGCCTAAGCTCCTTTGAAGCTCTAGAATACAACTGGTTTACTAATGAATAGAATAGAAAAATGGCCTGAGAATAAGGACAGAAGTTCAACCACCCAACAAGCTCAAGGCAAGACTTGGGGAAAGTGGAGAAGTTAGTTCTGGCACAGTGCCTTGAAGCTTGCACATCTCTCAAACCCATCCTCAGCTTCAAAAATTAGATTCAGCTCTTTGGGTCTGCTCTCTGCTAGGAGACAGCTGATTAATCTGATCAACTAAATACCACTGCATTTTAGCATTGATGCCTAAAGGGTCCAAAGTCACTGCTCACATGCTGCAGGGCATGAGCAAAAGGCAGGATTTAGCAGAGCTCAGAGCTAGCCCTTGATCTGTTACTGCCCGTCCAATTAACTTTTGACAAGTCACATAACAGGACACAATTTACTTATGTATAACATTACGTAAGTCTATGGACTCCAAGGACATCCCCAACTGCAAGACTCTAGATTATAGCATTAGATTTTCCAAACAAACAACAGGCCGATGGGGAAGTTGCATTTTGAAGGTAGAAGGAAAAGTTTGCACTGGCTTTAGGCGAGATTAGCTAGGTTGTCCATGGAGAAATGGGGAGAGGTAAAAAAAAAAGGGGGGGGTATTCTCCTTCCTGAAGCCTTAGGCTAGGTATAACAGAACAATCTGCCCTTGTTTCTGGTTGAGCTCCCTCTTGGTGATGAGTCACATGGCGGAAAAGGTGTGTTGGTGTCTGCCTGCCGTGTCTGGTTAATGTAACTCCTTATATGGTACTTGTTTTTCTGACAGGTGACATGTTCCCGGACATGGAGCTTATTTTAAGTCAGTTCTTCAGGTGACACTCACCTATCTTCTTTTATTTTGTTTCACAAATAACCTTTTCATTGGAAGTTTCTTTCTGGAAGTGTCCAGCTTCCAGAGCCCCTAGTACCACAGAAGTAGCTCAGATTCAGGAACCAAAGCTAGGGTCCCTTGCCCTCCCGCAAACAGGCCCATGTTCTCCGCGAAGAAAGCATTATGAAGGCGAGAGTGTATCCTTATTTCATGTATGAGGGCCAGTTATGTGTCACGGCCATGATATGTTCCTTACCACACTGTCTCTAAACCTTACAACTGACCTGCAAGGTAGGTATTATTACCTTCCCTACTTTACAGATGAGGAGAGTGAGCGTAAATAACTGACCCAAGGCTACTTAAGCAGACAATGGCTGAGCTGAGACTAGAACCAGTTCTGGGAGGCTTCAATACCCCATGATGTAGTTCCCAAAAGACTAAAGCCCTGCTAAGAATGAATGAGTGTAAGATCTAGCCATTTGAAAGTTTGAGGAAAAGCCTAGGAAAGGAATATATTAGTTTCTTATGGCTGCTGTAACAAATTACACAAATTTAGTGATTTAAAACAATACAAATTTATTCCCTTAGAGTTTTAGAAGCTAAAAGTCTGAAATCAATTTCACTGGGTTAAAGTCAAGGTGTGGACAGAGTTGGTTTCTTCTGGAGGCTGGAGAGGAGAATCCATTTTCCTGCGTTTTCTAGCGGCATTCCTTCTGTACATCACTCTAACCTGCTTCGGTCCACATCTCCTGATTACTCCTTTGACTGTCTTGCTGCCCTCTGGTAAGTGCCTCTGTGGTTACATTTAGGGGTTACTCAGATAATCTGGGATAATGTCTTCCTCTCAAAGTCCTTAATTTACTCATATCTCCAAAGTCTCTTTTGCCAGATAAGGGAACATATTCACAAGTTGTAGGAATGAAGACATGGACACCTTTGGAGGGGAGAGGCATTTATTTACTACCATAGAGGATTTTTCATTTACCTTGAGAACTAGGGGTAGTTGTTGGAAGTATTTTTCAGTTTCCTCCTTCAACTCTGCTCAGGCTTTTTCTTTTCCCCTTGAGTGGGAAGCAAGTCAAAACAGATCCCAGAGGTCATGAGGGGGTAAGAGGAAAAGACCCTTCCTTGTATAGAAGCTGTGGGTAGATGCACCCAAGTCTCTTCTTGCCCCTGTGTACCACATTCCCCCTGGGGAGGAGGTAGCAGGAGAGTAGGAGGTCAGTATCATCGAGCAGCTGGTGGCCTGAGGGTAGATAGATTATCTTTGTCCACCGGGGAAGACTTCTCACATGGAGGAGGCCCCATTCCCTCCAAACTGTCCTCCACCCTCACACTCTGACCAGGAGAAAGAGCACCTAATAGCTTTATCTACCTAGTGTCCCATTGCACTTGGACAGTGTCCAGTTTCCTTCCATGATCTACACAAAGTCCCACAAGATGAAACTCCTGCCCACATTTCCCACCTCAATTTCATTCCACTCCCTTCCCATCCACTGTGTTCCAACCACACTGGCATGGTTGACAAAAGGGAATGTTCACGATTTCAGCAAAACCAGCCAGTATTTTTTCTGGTACTGCCTGAGGATAGGACATGTCTGCAGTGGTTCAATTAGTCAACTTTAATATTAGAGTCATGGTTTCTACAGTGCATAGCTTTCCTTGAAAACAGAAATCTTATCTTAGCAACCAGCCCCCTAACAGAATTAAAAATAT
Organism: Mirounga leonina; assembly: GCF_011800145.1. Taxonomy (NCBI): domain Eukaryota; kingdom Metazoa; phylum Chordata; class Mammalia; order Carnivora; family Phocidae; genus Mirounga; species Mirounga leonina. The sequence continues at coordinate 32,396,591 of NW_023270426.1, forward strand.
TAATGTATGTAAACTAATACCTTTAGGCCAATCAAGTTGTAGCTAGAAACTATTTGAAAGTCTTCTTCCTTCAAAGATTAATATCTTGCAAAACTGCTTTTGCATTATTATCCAATACACCGTGTGTGGTCAGAGGGTGGATAATATTATTATCTTCACCTTATAGATGGGGAGACAGTCTAAAAAAAGAAAGTCAAACCACTTTTAAATGACAGTCCCAGGGCAGAACCCAGTCTTTCTGACTCAGAGTAGACTACTCTTCCCTCTGAGAGCTGAGTTTCAGAGGCTTGAAGATAAATTGATACGGTACATTGTAAAGGACAAAAGCAAATAGAAAGGTCCATAAAATGATAAACAGCACAAATTAGCTATTGTTAATTGGATGCTAACTAAACACAACTAAAAAAATATGTGTCACTGTAGAGTTTGGCTTGGCTGAAAGAGGCAGAAATCAGAAAGTAAGAACTTCCCACGGAATCCCAGCCTACTTGACCTACTGCTTTCTGCCCATATGCCCTTCATCCCCTTCCTGGCACTTCACCTACTTCCTTTTCAACTCTTCACTCTCACTCTAAGGTCAGGACAGCAGCAGAGGCCACTGGGAAATGGGAAGGGCAGAAAGGTTCCTGAAACTATCCTCTCTCCATGTCCCACCCAGTCCTAATAGCCCTTCTGAAGGCTGTTGATTAATCTTGGCCAGGTAGTCCCTTGAATGCCAAAGGCTAGAGGGCAAGAACAGAGGCTCTTCTTTCAGGGTTTTCAATGGAATGGGCCTTCCTAAAATATTTTCAGGGGTGCCTGAATGTAAACTTTAAAACTTGGGCTAGTAGCCAAATGCTATGTTTTCTGTTTCCAATGCCCAGAGCATAGAGGGGAACAAGAACTCTGCTCTCTGACCAACAGCCTCCAACACTTACACCATCTTAGGCAGGTCAAAAACTTCTAAGCCTTATTTTTTTCATCTGTGAGATTGGAAGAATACTAATAATCACTTTTAGAGATCATCAACATGAATTAAGATAATGTATAATTCAGAGCAGTTTCTCAATAAGCTAGAGTTATAGAGGTCATCATGCCCACCATCTTGAATATAGTAATTCTCACTAGAAATTTATTCAATAATTGAATGAATGATACATTAAGTCAGGATAAATTATGTCATCAACATTGCACACATGAACCAGAGATCTGAAACTCAAGTCCTGGCATTCTACACTCCCTTCTCAGGGATAACTTTAATCTTCAGGACCCAGGTATAATGCTCACCGTGGGGATAATGTGGATTAGCAGTCAGACTCACTAAGCCTTCAAGAGGATCCAAGAGCTCCTTTTCTGACCAGGCTACAATCATTAATATATATCAACCAGTATTTTAAAAAATAGTTTTGAATAAAAAAATACCACTAGTATTTTTTACTTCAGTAAAATTTTGTTTCCACAGTGCCTGGGTGGCTCAGTCAGTTAAGCCTCTGCCTTCAGCTCAGGTCATGATCCTGGGGTCCTGGGACCAAGCCCCATATCAGGCTCCCTGCCCAGTGGGGAGCCTGATTCTCCCTCTCCCTCTGTCCCTCCACCTCACTCATGCTCTCTTTCTCTCTCTCTCTCAAATAAATAAATAAAATCTTTAAAAAATGTGTTTCCTTTTAATTTATTTATGTGTATTCATACACATGCATGAGTATAGCATACTGAATTTAATGCTATATTGTTCCTACTGTGGGTTGTAATCCAAAAACTTTAAGAGACACTATTTTTGAATGGGCATAGCTTTTGCCCAATCTTCATAGAGCAACAGTTACTACTGATTGTCTGTTTTCCCGACTTTTTGGTTGCGTACTTTGACAAGAGGAAAGAGCAACAGTGAGTGTGAATATGAGAACCCAGAGTTTGGGGAAGATTCATGCTCTCAAGCTCCCTGCCTAGGTTAGTTACCACATCCCATCTTCAGGGAGCAGCGTTAATGGTACATTTTAACTAGTGGAACCACTGAGTGACTTATGCCTGGGCAATTAAGGTCAGTGGGGATTTGTCAATGACCGTGTGCTACCACTGCCATTACCCCTGAGTATGGCACAGGTTGGACTTCAGAGAAAGATCACAGAACACAATGTTCTCTTATATTTCTTGCCCAGCAAATCATATCTCCAATTCAACTCCTGGCATTTCCTGAGCTGTATGGGAGTGCTCACTGTGCACAAGGAAAAGCTCAGAGCAGGAAGAGGAAACCTGTGGCAGAGCTAGGAAGCATGCAGGCATTGGGTGATTACCTATCCCCTTGTAAGAAATTAATTACCTCCCCTGGTAATGTCCATAATTATTCCATGCAGTACCTTAACACACAGATATATATTCATGTTGGTTTGCATTAGACAGAGCCTAAGGAAATAATCCACCTTTCTGGGATCATAAAGAAGACTACTTAAGTTAATGTGAAATTCAGGGTAGTTTGATGATGAGAAAAGATCAAAGGAGCTTTCTTAGGGTAAAGCAGTAGTGCTCAGGGGATAGAGCAATGGCCCAGGAGTCAGAAGGCCTACCATGCAGTCCCACTAACCAAATTGGTCTCTATGACGTACCATAACCTCTCTGAGTTTCAGTGTCCTCATCTGTGAAATGAAGGAAATAGTATAGGTTATGAGCCAGAGAGAGGAGAGGGTACATTATTTAAACCAAATTAAGGGGCACCTGGTTGGTTCAGTTGGTTGGGCCTCTGACTCTTCATTTTGGCTCAGGTCATGATCTCGGTGGTGGGATTGAGTGTAGCTGGACTCCGCCCTCAGGGGGGAGTCTGCTTCTCTCCTCCCTCTCTGCCTCCTCCCCCACTCACACGCGCTCTCTCTCTAAAAAGTAAGTAAATAAATCTTTAAAAAGATAACTAAATAAAATAAATCAAATTAACTGTTTATTCACTGAAAAAATATGCATGAAGGTACAATACAGAAAACCCATCAAAATAAGGCAACTCTGACTGAAGCAAAATGGGATGTCTAACCCCACCTGGATTACTTCTATGGTACATAAAATTCTGGTACACAAAATTCTAAGACAGACCCCAAGATTTCTAGCCCCAGTGTACATACACTCTCTCCTAGATATTCAGTCAAACGCTAATCTGAGTATTGTGTAAAGGAATTCTGGAGATGTATTTAAGATTCCAAATCCACCAAACTCAAGATAGGAAGATAATTTGAGTGGGCCTGACCTAATGATATGAACCCTTCAAGAATGAGTTTGCTCTGGCTGATGGCCAAAGAGGAAGACAGAGACTTGAAACACAAGAAAGATTCAACACATCATTGATGGCTTGAAGATGGAGGGGACCACATGGCAAAGAATACTGGTGGCCTCTAGGAGATGAGATCAGCCCCCGCTGATGGCCAGCAAGGAAACAGGGAGCTCAGTCCTATAACGGTAAAGAGAATAAATTTGGAAGTGGACTCTTTCCCAGAGCCTCTAGAGACCTCAACCCAGTCAACACCCTTATTTAGCCTGTGACATCCTAAACAGAGAACTCACTCATGCCATGTCAGACTTCTGACCTATAGAACTATGAGCTACTAAGATGGACATTGTTTTAAGCTGTTAAATGTATGGTAATTTGTCACATAACAACAGAATTCTAATACACTCCCCTCATCCTATGGTGGCTGAAAAAGACCTCCACAGATGGCCATCTACTTAGGAGCCCTTTGGAGACCTCAGAACTGGATTGTCCCTACCATCTCTCCTGGCTCCAAGTTCCTACATTCCCCCATTCTACTTCATTCTGAGAGCAGATTTATGGAAATCATATTTGAAGCTGTGAGCTATAGGAAGTCTTCATATTTTTTGGTCTAGTGACTTAGGAACCATTAGAAAGAAATGTGAATTGCTAAGCAGTAACTGTAAACATGGAACAGGGAAATAAACATTTTTCAGGGTTTGTATAGTCTAATGATACTGAAAACATTGGTACTCCATAGAAGCAAGTTACATATTACACCTGGGCAGGCAGCTGACTGGATGAGTTTACCTTCTACCTAAATCTCTAATCTTAGAGTGCCAGAGGAGTTTATCCTTTGTTATCCTGGTCATCTCATGAAGGTATTACATTGAGAGAGAGGAGTCAGTCCACCTAGGCCACTCACAACAAGAACGAGAAGAACTTGGCCTAGGAAGCTGGTGGAGTCCATCTGTATCCGTTGGGTTGTTCCCTTTGAATGTTTTCTGACGCAAAGGAGGAAATTCATAAGTGACTTTAAATCTCACCGGTGTTCCAATGAAAACAGGAATATTGCCCGTGGAAACATTTCCTGACTTGGAAAAATAGTTATGACCTCTAAGACCCTAGTTATCTCCATCATGTCTCAATACTCCCTTTGGTGAAATTCTCCTTTATCAATATGGAGAGACAGCATAGTCATTAGAGACAGAAACTTGGGTTTCAATCTTAGCTCTGCATTTAACTAGCTGTATGTCTTAGATAAGTTACACAATGTCTTTGAGCTTCAGTTTCCTAATCCACAGGAATGAATAAGAGTAGCTCACTAAAACAATAGTGCTTACTTCATAGAGTTCGATTGAAAATTGTACAATATAACATACACAAAAGATTTCATACAGTATTCAATAAATATCAGGATGGTTGTAGTAGTTATATTTTTATTTTAATTTTTCCCTTAACAGTTTCCATATGCAAGCTCTACTGGAGTCACTTCTTTCCTTTTGGGAAAACTTTATTATCCTGCCTCTGGCCTTGTACTCATTCGTGCAGAATTTATAAAATGCCTACAATATAGCCAGGACCCTTCTAGTAACCAACATCGTGACCTACAAGAAATAACCCTTATTCTCTAGCAATAATTCTCTGGCTTGTCAATAACTGAAAGGTTTTGTTGGAGCATTGAGGTTGAGAAGTTTCTGTAGGTATAGAGAAGCTGCCTTAGGAAGCCTTGACTAGCACAGTTGAGTGACAGAGACTCAGCACTTAAAACAGCTAACAGAAAGCCACTTATATTGTTTAAGAAATAGAGCATGGTAGTGGGGGAGTGTCCTTTGATGACTAATCTCAGGACTAGTCAGCAGCGTGCGGGGTGCTCTGGTGGGGAGAGTGGAGGGAAGGAGGTAGTGGGAGGCTGCTCTCAAATGCCTTCCAACAGGGATGAAGACCTTTTCTAGGGAAGAGCTTCTCAAACTGCAATATGCACTAAAACCCCATGGGAATCTTGTAAAAATGAAGATCCTGATTGAATGTCTGCATGGAGTATCTCCCAGGTGATGCTGATGCAACTGGCCAGGGACTACACTTTGAGTAACCAAGACCTAGACTCGAAGAGTCGCAGCAGAAATGGAAAGAAAGAGGTGTACACATCAAAAGGTTTGATAGAAGTTAGCGTTTGATGAAGTACCAATACATGCTACAACATGGATGAACCTCCAAAACATTGTGTTCAGAAAGAAGCCAGACACAAAAGAATACATATTATGATTCCACTTACATGAAATGTCCAGTAAAAGCAAATATAGAGAGACAGAGAGTAGATTAGTAGTTGTCTAGGACAAAGAGTGGAAGAGAAATGACTGTACATGGCATGAGGTTTTTTAGGAGCTGATAAAAACGTTCCAAAATTAGACAGTGATGACACTTGTACAACTTTGTAAATATACTGAAATAATTGAATTGTGTCTAAAAATAGGTTAAATTTTATGGTATACAAATAAAGCTGTTAATTTAAAAATGTTTAATAGGGAAGTTTGTGTTTGAAGCATAGAAGATAACAGACAGGATACAATACAAGAAAAAACTAATATGTTAAGCCTGTGCCACAGATAGGTTGGTCCCTGCTCTCTCTTGCAGCAAGTGTAGAGGTGCTTGGACCTGAGCTCAGAGGTAACCTAGGTATTTTAGACATAAAGCTAAAAAAAGTCCTCTTAATGACCCCAAATCATACCTTGGTTATAACTACCCTCACTGTAGGGTAGTAATCTGGAATGCATCAAGGAAAAAGACAGAAATCATTGGAACATAATTAATGTAATAATATAAATTGATGGCTTACACATTAATTTTTTAATACTTATTCTCTATCCAGATCCTAGTAACATCCCTCTGATTGAAAAACTATGTATCTTCAGGTTTCCAAGCAGAAAGTTGTACATAGAAATTGCATGGCTTTTACCACAATCTTTATACTCTAAACCTGAAGATTCTAGGTCAGTATGGTCCTAGGACCAGCAGTATCAATATCACCTGAGAACTTATTAGAAATACAAATTCTTAGTCTCCACTCTAGACTTACAGAATCAGAAACCAAGGGTGGGGCCCAGAAATGTGTTTTAACAAGCCTTCCAGGTAATTGTTTACATGTTAATGTTTGAGAACCACTGCCCCAGTTCATGTCCTTTGTATACTTACCAGCCCCACTTGGGAAATATGTCAATTCAAAGATAGGAGCTACAGTGCTATAAATGCAGAAGTTATGGCAAATATGGAGCATGAGGGAACCACTTCTATCTTCCCCGTCTGTGCCAGTCACCACTGATCAATCACTGCACTCTCACAATGAGCCAGGGCAGCAGGAGCCTTGGGTTAGTCTTCCTATTTAGAAGTCTGGGAGGAGACAATTCCACCAGATGCCCTGTACTAATGTGAGATTAGGTGAGGGAGGCTAAAGTAGATTAGAAATTGTAACATGGAATAATTTGGCAGAAGGCAAGAACCTGATATAATGTCACTGATTCCCCAGATCTTAGGTGGTATGTAGGAGATTCACAATTTCCTATTGCCCAAAGTGGGGACATGTACTAAAAAACTGGTGGACCAAACAAGGTCTGGAGTTCAAAGAAATAAATTCACAAATTTCCAGTACCTCAAATCCAGAATTAATGGCAAAGCGTCAGATGTTAACATGAGGTCTCCAAAGTCCAGTGGAATCAACCACGTCTGTTAGAAACCAATGCAGGTTGCCAGGGGACCAAGAAGGAAAAGCTACAACCCAGTAGAGGTCAGAAAGGACCTGGAGGACTGCTCAAACCAAGGACCCATCTCCCAATGGCCATGTTCAAGAAGGGTAAGCTTCCTTCTACCAGAAGCCATGTGGAGGAAGGAGAGCTACCAGGGGGTTTCCTCGAGAAGAGAGAGATGGTCCTGATAGGGAGTTTGAACTCTGACACAACCCATTATTTACCCAAAGCAGACAGATGTAAACTGGAAGAGATTGGGTTATCTGTGAGACTGTAAGCTAGATAGCAATTTTAGATCAATTACAAGAAATAAAGTTAAAATGTTTTGGCAAGCATCTGATTTATAACTGTTAATAATGCTACCTATCAAAAGGTATTCATTCAGGTATATTTATTCTTGGATGAGTGCCTCTTGTTCCAGCTGAAACAAATAGGAGTGGGAGGCAGAAGCAAAGGTTGGCCCAGGCCTTGGAGAGTTAACCAGCTCCAGGTTTCAACATGAGGTGCCCTTGTCCCATTTCAGAATGCTTTCCCTTCAGCCTAAAACGTTTCGACAGTTAGTGCCATTTGGTCCAGTCACACACTCACAGCTGGTAACTGGAGAAGGTGAACATGTGTTTCCAACATTCACTTTTCATAGAATCATTAGGTCAAAGATCATCTGGCCAAATGTTCTCATTTTACAGATGAGGAAACCAAGGTCAAAGAAGCTAAACTAAGCGTAGAAGGGCTATAGACAAGGCCAGACCTAGAATTCAAATTGCTCTGACTCCAAATCTACTGCTCTTTCTACCACATCGAACTGTTCACAAACCAGAAATGATGGATTCCACACACTGTAGCTATAAATCAAAACCCAAAGATTCAAAATATATCTTTCTTTAAAGTACCTATTTATGTTTGTTTCCTTTCTTCCTGCATTTGTTTTGAGAGATGTTAAGAGTCTCCTGATGAAAAGCTATTCTGAGAGAAACTAAGACAAAGCGTCCATGATCTATGGCTGCCAAAGTTAGCTCCTTCACAGCTGTACCAGCACATTGGAGGCTGTGAGGCAGCTAAGCTGTCTTTGGTGCTGTATTAAGAGGTGTGAGTGCCTGAAATTCTGCAATTCAAAAGGGCTTTCTGGGTAGCAGCTGCCTTCTCAGAGTCTTTGAAGGACCACCCTGGTTTGACTGAAGGAAGACTTTGCATGTGTCGTGGGGCATGACTTTCAAAGAGGGCCAGAATCCAAAGTCTTGATCAGTCTATGGGAATGTGGACAAATCTTACACAGAATTTGGTGACAATGTGGGGCATATCTTATTTCTCCCATCACCTACAGAATTTTGTCTTTAATTTGTATGGGGAAGAAAAATGGAAATCAGAGCACTACCTGGATAACTTAATCCAAAAGCACATGCTTGCTTTAGTCTTCTGGAATAACTATTCAAGAATCAATTCAGTTACTGTGAAATGAATGTCATGGGAGCTGTGCCTGGCTCAGGGTACCAGCAACTCACATTCAAAGTAATCAGAACCTTCCCAGTTACCCAGAGCAAGGGATCCTAAAACCCCTTCTTTGTCAGCGACAGTGAGAGAACCATCTCCTTAAATTGCATTTTCAATATTGATTTTATTGTTGGCTGCTACCGTTTATACGTTTTTTAAATTTTTCTCTCCATACACAGGGCTTCTTCCTCCACAATAAATGGCAGAATGAATAAACATGGATGATTTTCTTCTTTAATTCTGAAATATGTCCCTGACTTCTATTGGTTAACAGGAGGGAGGCAAACAAATTCAATAAAGTTTACACTAAGTCTTGCTTGTTATCTGCTACTAACTTTATGATTACTTTTGGCATAGAGGCAATGCATATCTAACTCTGCAATTAATGGCAATTCTGAAAACATCTCTACTACCAATTAACATGCGTCAGATTTTCCACATTTTGAGATGAGAGGTTGAACAATATTATGTTTGTCTAATGGTAAAGTCTATAGATATTTCAACATCGAAAGTCCCTTAGCAGATATGAATATTGCCTTGCTAATGCCCAGAATTTCAATTTAAAATTCTCATATTGGTCTGAACAAAACTGCGAAACCTTTCTCTCCTCTTATGTAAATATTCCTTTTTTTTCTAGAAATGAGAAAAAAATAAAACACACACATGCACATATCTCAACCCTTTTCCTTTTCCTCCCCTATTGCCTATTCCCATTACTCTACCCTTTAATGCTGGGTGGGCCAGTTGTCTTTACCCATCATCCTATTCCAAGTCCCTGGAAGGAGGTTTGGGAAGGTTGATCTCAGCTGGAAGTTGCAGGGAGGGCAAGCAGTATACGTTTGCTTGAGTGGACATATTTCCTAGACCCAAGTTCCTTTATCTGCTCACTTGCGCTGTCCTTCCTTACACAGTGTGGAAACTAAGGTTTCTGGTGGGTCCTGTGGAGCAGCTCTCAGCTCAGCCACCAGCAGAAGGGCTTCCAGGCATATACACACCTCAAGAGCTGAATCCTTGGAAGAGATAGTACCATGATAAAGAGGAGAGAAAAGAAAAACCACCCTAGGATATCAGGGCCAAATCCCTAGTGGTAAAAGGTTATATACCACCATCTGCACTGGTGGCAAATAAGCAGATGCATTTTACAGAAAGACTCACATTTGTTTCTAAAAATTCTATTGCTTTTTTTCATAGACAATATTATTTGTACAAGTGAAGCTTTTTTTTAAAATCTCTACTCTGACTGATTTTCATGTGAGAACCATATACTAAGGAATTTAGAGCTAGAAAAGATGTTAGCTCTCATCCAGCTGAGCACTCTCATTTCAACAATAAGGGAAATGTAGTCCAAAAAGCTTAAATAGTTTTCCCAAGTTCCCAGACTAGAGGAGCTACAGTTATAACTGATTACAAATTACAAGCACAATTTTTTAAAAGAATCATTTTAATTCTTAATAAAGCAATACATGTTGAAAAAGAGGTAATAAATGATAGCATAGAAAAAGGCAGAGTATCATAGTAGTGTTAAAAACAAGACAACAGACCCAAAATGGAGTCACTTATACTAAATCTCTTATGTTTATGCTAAGCACCACACTGAGACTTACAGATTCCACTCTCCCAGACATGGAATCTTAAACCGGTCAATCAGGAATCTCCTAATCAGCATTAGTTAGGTAATCTGACTGACAGACCCCTACCATCCTCTAAATGAAAGTAACTTTGCAATAACCAACCCATTTTGTGCCTAATATAACTTCCTTGTTCCTGCTCCCTTCTATCAGTGAAGTCTTCCATTTTGTGTAGCTTCTCAGAGCCTCTTTCTATCTGCTAGAGTGGATACTGCCCAATTCACAAATCAATGAATAAAGCCAATAAGATCTTTACAATTTACTCATATGAATTTTGTTTTTTAACAGTGGTTAAAGCATAGATAGACTCTGCAGCAAGCGGATCTAATTTTAAGGCTCAGCTCTACTATGTATTAACCATGTGTCCTTGGAAGAAATTACCAGACCTCTTTTACTCTATTTCCTCATCTGTAAACATTTGGATAATAACAGTCTAGCAGACAATTAGTAATCGAATCCATCGCTTCCTTATTTGTAACAGAATTCTGATCCTGGTGATGAGAGTAAGGGGACAATTCCCAAACTATGGTCCTTAAGGAGGCCTGGGGCAATTTCGATATGTACCAATGCAAATTACTTATAAATACTCTCAGTCAATAGCCCTGTCTGTGCATGGGTTTGAAAATGTTTTTCCTCTGGCTCAAAACTGCTCTCTTAACACTAAGTAATTTTTTTTTTCAGTTTTCCACCTTCTTCCTCCATATGCTTCAGGAAAGCAATGAAGCTTGGATTTGCCTGGAAGCCGACCATGGTGGTCCCTTTCTCCTTGCAATGGATGGCTGGTTTAGGCATGGACATGTAAAGCAATTATGTGTACTATCTTGGGAAGTGGAGGGCTTCTGGGAAAGGTTTATAACAAGAGACCCATTGGGGAAGAAACACGCTGCCACGTGTGGATGTGATGCAGCAGCTATCTCAGGACCACGGGCGGAGCTTGCTTGAGGACCACCAGCCATGTGAACATTGGCAGAGCAAGAAGACAGAAACATTAGATCCTGATATCTCTGAATTTATCACCCCTGCAGCTACTCTACCATGGAATTTCTTGCAATGTAAAGTAATAAATTTCTTTGTTTTTTAAGGCAGTCTGATACTACTTACAGTTGAATGGATCCAAATGGCACAGTAGTATTTATCATATATGGTTACTGTGAATAGTAAATGATAAATGCAGTAAGAAAATAGTATACACAATCAAGCACCAAAAAAGTAATAAATACTACTTTCAATGTGTTTGCAGTTATAATGATGATGAGAGAATATAAAGTGAAAATAAATATCTCCACATTTTCTCATCCTTTTCTCTAGTGACAAAAACTTGTTAATAATTTCTTGTGTATCTTTACATCAATTAAAAAAAATAAAATACTATACATTTTTTTTTCAATTCCAAGAGATTTCCTATAAGTGATGCCCATAGTAATTTGCCAACTCAGATGAAAATTACCTCTAATCCCAAAGAGTGTGCTTCACTTAATAATGGAAATGTGGAAATACTGCCTTATAGCTAAAAACACTTGGTTTTTCAAAATCCTACTTTTAAATGCAGAAGAAAAAAAAACATACTTAGACATATCAAAGGACATAAATAACCAGCATAGCCTGCCCTCATGCACCTTAAGAGCCAGATGCTAAGAGCCAGGGCCTGACCACCCTGACAGGAGATTTTTGTTAGAACTGAGTTTTACAGTGTCTGTGGAAGCAGAGTGGCAGTTACTATATGGGACTCAGTTGAATGTCTGGATAGCAATGTCTGGATCTGTTTCCAAAGGAATGCCATACTAAGTCAAATTATCATCGGGACACAGGTTGTAGCTCTTATACTCTAAGGCCCATGCACTATTCCCTGTGGTAACCAAGTGGGGCACAGAAATTCAACCAAAGTTCAGAAGACCCAAGAGGAAATCACCAAGAGGGTAGATGAGAGAAGGCTGACCATCAGCCAAAATTTCCTCTAGAAATGATGGGCAGTCAGAGAGCATTTCTGACTGACTGAGATTTAGAAAAGTGAGGGTCCAAGAAAATCTTTTCTGACTTCTCTTCCCTTAGAATTTGTAATAACAAATATTCCCTCTAAGCTTGATAGATCACAGAAGCATAAAAATGCTTGTCCACTGAAAGGACTACAGGAGTGATTAAAAATTTCCCAAAGGTCAGGGCGCCTGGGTGGCTCAGTCAGTTGGGCGACTGCCTTCGGCTCAGGTCATGATCCTGGAGTCCCTGGATCGAGTCCCGCATCGGGCTCCCTGCTCAGTGGGGAGTCTGCTTCTCCCTCTGACCTTCCCCCATCTCATGCTCTCTCTCTCTCTCTCATTCTCGCTGTCTCAAATAAATAAATAAAATCTTTAAAAAAAAAAAAAATTTTCCAAAGGTCAAAACTGCCCCAAAATTCTGTTTTTAAAATGTGGGTTGGGAAGCACTTCCTGATACTTCAATGCAAGTAAATCTACTATTTGGGTAGAAATGTGGTATAATGTGACTTTGGAGTTAAGCCGAAGGTTCCTACCCCAGCTGATCATACCAGAAGTTTTGGCTAAAATGCTGACACCAGGACCCTATGCAAGCTAACAATTATATCAGAATCTCTAGGACTGGGATTAAGCATACGAAAGTTTGTCGATATTTATATATGTGTATATGAGTTTTCTAAGCTTTTCTAACTAAGTTAGGGGTGAGAATTCACTGAAGTAGGCCCAGAGTTAAACCCTGAATTCCCGAATCTAAATTGTGTGACCATGGACACATTATTTCCTCTCTGGGCCTCAGTCTCCTTTTCTGTAAAGCAGGGATTATAATAGTATAATAGAGTAAATGATGCATGTAAAGAACTTAGCCTAAAACTCGATAGGTCACGTCAGGTCCATCCTCCCTATATGGGACTGTCACCGCATTCCTCTGCAGAGTGAGGCTTGCACTGGCAGAAAGAACCAGTAGGTGCAGCAGAGTGCTGGGGAAGTTCATTGGGAAGAGAAAGTGCCACTTTCTCTTACCTTGCCCATCAACTGAGTTTGTGAATTCCTGGAAGAAAGCAAGTGTCCTGAAATAGCCACTTTAAGTGAATACATTAGAAAGAATTACACATTGAGGCAAAAAAAAAAAAAATTCTTCTCTTCTCCCTACTGGCAGTCATACAAGATGATGAAAGGTCTACCACGCCCTGCTCTGGACCTCAGCCAGCCTGTCACAAATGTCTACAGGCAGTAAACAATCATCGAGGTGACCCCTGACATGACAGATACAGAAAAGCAAGAAGGACCAATGTTCACCTGGCTCCAAGCATGACCAGTGAGGTGCCATTGACAATAGGCCATGATTTTCATGAGATTTAATGTTGTGTGTCTATCTCTACCATTATATTTAGGATCCTTGGGAACCAGGAATGATATATATATATATATATTTTTTTAACAATAGCCCCTTACTGAGAGCCTTCCAAGTACCAGGCATATATATACAGGTATATCTAATTTATTACATTTAATATTCACAACACTGAAGGGAGGCACTGCTGTCTCCCACTGTGAAGAAGAGAAACCTAAGGCTTAAGAAGGTGAGTAATCTGGGGTGCCTGGGTGGCTCAGTCATTAAGCGTCTGCCTTCAGCTCATGATCCCAGGGTGCTGGGGTCGAGCCCTGCATTGGGGTCCCTCCTCGGCAGGAAGCCTGCTTCTGTCTCTCCATCTCTCTCTGTCAAATAAATAAATACATAAAATCTTTAAAAAAAAAAAAAAAGAAGGTGACTAACTTGCCCAAGTTCACATAAATCTTGAGAACAGCCAACTTTGAATCCGAGTCTGTGTCTGGCTCTAAAGATTTTATATCTCAGCCTTTAAAAAGTGCTGGACATATAGTACACCCTAATGTTTGATGAATGAAGGAATTTGTTTCCTCCAAGAGAAAAGCAAAAGAGCTGAAAGTCAGCATCCATATCACCCTTATAATCCCCACCAGCCCTTACTGATTTCTTCTGAACCACGGTAAGGAATAAATCCACCTAGGGAGCAGCAAGATTGCTATGGATTTTTTTAATCAACCTGGAAAAATTAGACTTAGTGATTCATAGTTTTATTTGAAACATGAACATAAAACTAACACATATATATCTGTCTTACCTCCCCAACTTGACTGCGTGCTCCTGAAAATAGAATTATGCATAATACAGTTTGCATTAATCCACAAGCCTAAGCAGAAATATGTGTCATTTTTGAAAAGGGTTCAAGGGCTGGCTAAAACCCTGCTGTGAACTTGGCCTTTTCTCAACATATTTTATCCATGTGGAATCAAATTAAAATGATCATTAAGAATAGCCTAGAAGAGGGGCGCCTGGGTGGCTCAGTTGGTTAAGCGACTGCCTTCGGCTCAGGTCATGATCCTGGAGTCCCGGGATCAAGTCCCGCATCGGGCTCCCTGCTCAGCAGGGAGTCTGCTTCTCCCTCTGACCCTCCCCCCTCTCATGTGCTCTCTCTCATTCTCTCTCTCTCAAATAAATAAATAAAAAATCTTTACAAAAAAAAAAAAAAAGAATAGCCTAGAAGGGGAGAAGTCACAAATGGTAGCATAAGGCATGGATGTGAAAGCTCAGAGTAGCCCTGCCAGCCTCTTAGCTGTGTGATGGTGGAAATTTTAATCAATATCACCTCTGAATGTCTAGTCATCTCTAGCACACCTCACTGGCTGCCCACTTTCTCTTTTGCTGCCTCCAAAACCCCATCTTTAAAGATAAGTTAGTTCTACAATAGGGAGAGGGGTATGAAGAAGAAGCAGGCTACATGAACATAGAGACAAATTTGGAAGCATTAAATCAGAGGAATTTTGCATTTGAAGCTCCTTAGAAAGTACAGAGTCAGGCCTCCTGGTTTCACAGACAAGTGAACTAAGACTCCAAGTTAACAACTGATATGCTCATGGTCATATAATCAAAGTAGCACCAGGGCTGGAACTTGAGCCCTGGCTCCTGGTTCCTCTGCTTTTTTGACTCCCCTAAGTTATCTCTTTACAAAGTCAGTAAGAAAAAAACCTACAGACTGGCTGGGTATAGACAGGAGGCTGCCCAGGGGCAGGGTGGCAAGGGCAGTGTGGACAAGCAAGCCAAATACAGGCTTGCCTAAGATGCTCCACAAGAGCATCTTCTGGGAACATGATCCCCCCACCCCCCCACCCCTGCACACACACACACAGAAAGTTAGGTCAAGGTCCATTCAACTGGTCACTGAGATTTCACAAAAAGGTGGTTCTGACCATGTGAACTTGGCTTCATTAGCTACTACATGGATGAAGTAAGTTGATCAACTACAGTCAAGAAAACCCAAGAATCCAAGTTTTCAGAAATTGGAGCCCTCCTATTTCCATATAGTCAAATCTAAAGAGAAAAAAAAATGGTTTTCAAATTCTGGATTTCTCAAACTAATCAGGAAAGGTGTTTATGATGCCAACACACACATATAATTATTCTTCTTTACTGCCAGATAGCAACAAAAGAAAAATGGACCAAATACTCATGTATAAATGTGAAATTTGTAGCTTCATAAATCTGAAAAAGCAATAGCTGCACAGATTATCCAGAAGAAAAGAAAGCTTTCTTTCCTTAAGCCTCAAATACTTAAATCTCTTCTTTATGAAATTCTGTCCAATTTAAACCTTTCTTTGGTTGTCCCAGAATAGCTTTTTCTGGTAACCGGTGTCAAACTTGGATGTGTGTTACTTTAACAAATTCCCTCCGATTAGTAAACATATTTCTCACTCTAGTTCACTGCCAACGGTTCCCTCTATCAAAGAACACACCGAGAGTAGGTCTCACTCTCCTCACTGGCAAGTTTCTCATGCGTGAGCTGCCTTGCTGATGAGCCATCAGCCTTTTGATGAGCTAGGCCTAAATGGTACCAGAAAACCAAGCACACAGCCAGAGTTGGTTGGCCCGATCTGCTGCTGATTGCACCTGACTGCTGCTATTTTGGAGGGGCATGAACATCCAAGATGAAGCCATTGTCAGTACCTGCCTGATCTTGAAAGAGCTTAGCCAGCCACATATTCTCCTGTTTTTCCTGCAAGACCAACTCTCATATATGATCTTGTAGTTTTGTTTATCTTCTGGCGCCACAGGTGTCAAACTCTGTAGCATAAATCCATTCCTGTTATAAGATACACAATGCACCCGGTGAAGTTGGCACTGACCCCTGAACCAAGTCATCCCATGTAAACTTTATGCCTTGCCTCCAGTTACAGCACACTCACTCAAATCAAATCCTTTTGGGGTCTATTCAGAGTCATCCAGTGAAAAGTCAGCTTGCACAGTGGATCACAAGGACACGAAATTGGCCCTGCTCCTAGCCCACTCAAACCATTTCTATTGGAGTGGGAAGGTGGGGATTTTCTTTCATACCATGTTTACAGAGGTGTTCTCTGGGAGATAAGGAAGTACCACATCAGGAAGCTAATGGAGTTTTCATAACCTCAAGAGAAGGCAAATCATTTTGGATCGGAGACCAAACTCTTCAAATACCAGACTTTAAGTTCTTACAGATATTTTTACTTATGTTCATTTTTGATAGGCAGTTTTGTTGTGTTTTGAGCTTAAGCCATGATAAATGACCCTCCTTGTGTTTTCCTTCTCCAGATTACATCAATATTAGATACTTACTATGTGTGAGGCCTTTTGCTTAGAGGTTTAAAAGTAAACGTTTAGGGGCGCCTGAGTGGCTCAATTAGTTAAGCATCTGCCTTCAGCTGGGTCATGATCTCTGGGTCCTGGGATCAAGCCCCGCATCAGCCTTCCTGCTCAGCAGGAGCCTGCTTCTCTCTCTCTCCCTCTGCCCCTCCTCACCCTCACCCCCCACCCCCCGGCTTGTGCATTCTCTCTCTCTCAAATAAATCTTTTAAAAAAATGTTTATCTTCTGCGATCAGGCTCTTGGTCTTTCTAAGCAAGTGCTCTGCCTCTAATGGAACCACCAAAGAGACAAAGAGTGGGGATAGAGAAGAGTGGGGCTGAGAGAAGGGATATGCAGGCATGACCTTGGAGATGATATTCTCAGAGAAAGAACTGGAAACTCGCAGTTTCTTCATTTCCCTTTAGAGTACTCTATGTTTTTATTGCCCTACTTTGAATCTAGTAATTTTGCCCTGTCACACCTTAACAATTGGGGGATTCATATTTAAAACAGCACTTTCTTTAATTGTCCAGAGTTTATTCTCTTTCAAGCTTCAAGAGAATACTTGGATGAAGTTGTCTGTGTACACACTATTCTAAACTGTCAAATGATAGAGACTATTCTTTCACCATATATTCCAGAGTATGTTCTTCTCTCCAACTGACATTTCAAGTATCAAAGGCTAATTTTTATTTAACAGTCTTGATGATGCCATTGCCATTGACACTGAGCTTCTATGTGTATCCTCATCTGCTTCTTTGCTGTACATAGACATAAAAGTTGTAGATTCTACAGTCCTACTCAAAACAACACTGACCACATGATGCCTTGTATTGTCATTTATCTTTTGCATGGATGTCCTCCATCTCCAACCAGATTGGGAAGATAAACCAATCTTCCCAACTTTAAAGAAGATAGTCCAGTTTTTCTACCTCTTTGAATACTTGGTCTCTACCTCAGAGCCCAGATTCTACTGTTCTTGATGGTCAAGACGCTAGTTAAACCAAGTGTTTTCCAGATTTGAACTGCAATGTCCTCTCTCAGATGTCATATGTCTAAATCTCAAATCTGAAACCTCCAGAAACATCTCCTTCAGAAAAGTGATCAAAGAACTAGAATATTATTAAGTTGGGAGGAACCTAAATATTCATCAAATCCATCAACTTCGTCTTAGAGTTGATGACACCGAAGTCTTCTTGAAAGGGACTTGAATAAAATCTCCAGTGACAATGCTTGGAATTGGCTATTCATCGACTTAACTAACCTTGGCAAAAAAAATGTGGAGATGAAAAAAATTCTAGGCCTTTTTTCATGCCCTGAGGGAAAGTTTCAACACTTCACTGGGTGATAACAAGAATAAATAAAAGCCATTATTTGTATGAATAGATTGTCCTTCCAAGGATCTCAAAGCAGAATGTTATTAGGGGAGAATTTTTTTCTAGCCTTTTAATGTGGGGGCTAATAGCATCTCTGTAATGATTAGAGGGGAAGAAACAAATATGCCTGCGATGTGCCTAGCACTGTACAGTGTACTAAACAGCTTCACTAAAAGAGTACTTTTTCTTATAAACCTCAAGTGTTTGATAAACCTTTAAACAATACAGGAAAGTCCTCCCTTTTAAATTCAATACAATGGATGGAAAAAAGTAGATGGATTTATTTAATAAATATTTATTAATTAATTTTACTAAATTATTTACTAAATAGCTAACTAGTAGGCTCCAGGACCAGACCCTTATTTGAAGGATTCAGGAGAGAGTTCCTGCATATGAAACTGCACTCTCTAATTGCATAATGAAAGTGTGATTTTTTAAAACTTACAAGTATTATGGTAGTTTTAGAATACAATCTAGTTAGCAGCAACATAAATGGGCACAAATATTTTGAAAAGCATTTTTGAGACATGTATGAAGAGTCCTAAAAATATTCATGTCACCTGATTCAGCAAGTCTACTTCTGAGAAACCATCCTTAGGAAATTAACCAAAAAATAAAGTTTTAAGCCCAAAGTTTTTCAAGACAGCATATTTATGTTAGCCAAAGATTAAAAACAACCTCAATGTACACAAATAGGGAAATGCCAGTAAATTATGGTATGAACACTCAATGTGCAGCACCTGGGTGGCTCAGTCAGGTAAGCATATGCCTTCGGCTCATGATCTCAGGGTCCTGGGATGGAGCCCTGTGTAGTAGGGCTCCCTGCTCAATGGGGAGCCTGCTTCTCCCTCTCTCTCTGCCCCTCCCCACCGCTTGTACTCTCTCTCTCAAATAAACTAAAAAAAACTTTAAAAGAGATTTTTAAAAATTATGCTATGAACACTCAATGGTCAAGATTTTTAATGACATGTAAAATGTTTATGACAAAATATTAAGTAAAAAGAGCAGGGTGCAAAAATATATATTGCACGTGCATAACAAGAGACTTGAAGAAAATACAACAAAGAAAATACAAACAAACAAAAATATTTACAGGCAGGATTCCTTTAATCTTTATTTTCTTTATACATTTCTATGTTTTCTAAATATTCTACCATTAGTTATATTCCTATAAATAAAAATAATTTCAAGTTTAAAAATCAAAAAAAAAGAGTAAACTCAAATAAGTGATAAAAGTATGCAAAGGTGAATCAGAGCTATTGCTTCTTCTTGATTCTACACTTATTTTACTGAATGCAGGAGTAAATGTATGAGTGAAGGGAACATCTGTGCTTCAGAATCAGCATGGCTGGAATAGCAAATCTGATTCCCTAGCATCAAGAGCAGAGCATGCTCTCCACTTGAGCTAACCAGCCACAGTATTACCAGAGAAGTTACTGCTTTAGTTTTGTAAACTTTGACAAGCATCTACTGTACATAAATTAGGCTGGACTAGTAGCTACTGAGACTATAGGAGTAAGTAGACATGATTCTAGCCCTCAATATTATGTGGGTAAGACAGACCTACATGAGTGATCATAATTCAACACAGGTGTGCTAATGGCTCTGATGGAGGTAACTGGGAAAATGATATAGGAATGCAGAGAAGTAAGAAATGAATTCAGATACCCTTAGATGGCAGTGTTTTTTTGGTCCATGCCTAGAAATCTGTATAAAAACAATCCACTTTATTCAGGGAAACATTTTTGTCTAGTACATGGAAACTAATATTCTGTAGTCATGAGAATATTTTGCTTTTACAGTGTTCCATGATATTTTTAGAACATCTTTCAAGGTCCTAAAAGTACTTACTTTACCTAAATATTTACATATAACCTCAACAGACTCCTCTTACTAGGGTGGGAACCTGTCCCATCATCACCAATGGAGAGACAAGGACAAGGAGGCTTCTGTTGAGTCATCTTTCTCCTCATTGCTGTATACTTATCTGGAAAGTGGAGATAGGAACAGTCTCTGAGCCAGAATGGGAGCCCAAGTCTGTTCCAATGCTTTTCATCCAAGGAATTTTTCTGCTGAGGCAATTAGTCTCCAAACCTACAGAGCAACTTATATGAGACTTGATTTAAAAAATAGGGGTACCTGGGTGCCTCAGTTGGTTAAGCATCTGCCTTCGGCTTGGAACATGATCTCAGGGCCCTGGGATCGAGTCCCGAATTGGGCTCCCTGCTCGGTGGGGAGTCTGCTTCTCCCTCTCCCTCTGCCCCTCCCCCCTGCTTATGCTTTCTCTTGCTCTCTGTCAAATAAATAAATAAAATCTTTAAAAAATAAAAAATAATAATAAAGCCAGAGTTGGGGTCACTGGGGGAGGAACCAGAAGACAATTCTAACCAACCTACACCCCAATCTTGAAACTCTAACTCCCTCTGTTCCCTGACAGTCTCCAGCCTTGGGAATCATGGAAGGAGAAGGATCATGGGAAAGTTGATCTTTATCTGTCTAGGGAGCAGAAGAGCAATAAAAGCTATCAAAAACCTGAAACATTATACTTAACCGCCTTCTTCTTTTCCCACTTTCCCCTCCTTCCTCATTAAGATAACTTTTGGTGTAGGGGGGCCTTGGTGGCTCAGTCGGTTAAGCGTCACCCGACTCTTGATTTCTGCTCAGGTCATGATCTCACGGTGATGAGATCGAGCCCCATGTTGGGCTCCACGCTGGGCATGAAGCCTGTTTAAGATTCTCACTCTTAGGGTGCTGGGTGGTTCAGTCGGTTAAGCATCCACCTTCAAATCAGGTCATGATCCTGGGATCCTGGGATTGAGCCCCTGCTTAGTTGGGAGTCTGCTTCTCCCTCTTCCTCTGACCCTCACCCCTGCTGGTGCTCTTGCTTGCTCACTCTCTCAAATGAATAAAAAAAAAAAAAAAAGATTCTCTCTCTCGCTCTCCCTCTGCCTCTCTCACCCTTCCCTCTCTTAAAGAAAAAAAAAAGATACCTTTTGGTGTAGACAAACACAAAAAAGGAAGGACTCCAGTCTCTTAAGGAGTGACATTCTAATAAGATAAATCTCAGTCTGTGCAATGACTCCTTATAAACCTCTATCCACAAATACAACAACACACAGCCTTCTGAGACACCCACATGTTAACTATTTATGGATAAGGCTAATGAGAGTTAGTCCATAAAGGCTTTTAAAAAGGAGGAAAGATCTGAGTTTGAGCAGAGGCAAAACATCATGTTTATATTAAGTGGAAGTTAAAAATGCTTTATTCAACTTTGATTCAAAATCAAAGATTCTGAAAGTCTAGCCTTGGTTTCAAGCTAAGCCAAGTTCTGTCATTTTAATAATGCATTTTAGAAAATAAGGGGAAAATGGAGTAAAAAGGAAGTCTCTGGTCAGTATAAACACAAGTAAGATTGTGATGCTTAAACATGGTTCACTATGTCAAAATCTGCCCTAAATATTTTAATTCTCTGTGTGCTTGAGTGTCTGGGTGGTCTGAGCTCATAAAGTAGCCTCAGTGAAGACACAGTCCCTCTTCCGTTTCTCAAGACTCTGAGCAGTTGCTTACCAGCCATATTGTACAAATGACATAATGGCCAGATGAACCTTAGTGATACTGCAGAGTAATTACTTTAAAACAGTCCAATTAGCTTTAGTCTCATGTTTAGTTAAAATCATGCCCTTGGAAAGGTCATGTGAAAGACTCAGAAGAAATTAGTAGAGTATTTGATGAAGCCCCAGTTCTCAGAAAGCCATCAAGTCAAATGAGCTGAAACCACTCCGTCCTCCCTCAAAACCATGGGTGGACTTTATTCACCAAAGCACTTCTACCTGGTCAGCCCAGGAACTAATATAGCATTGCAGAAAGAGGTTAAATGAGCAGAAAACCCAGTGAATAAGCATCAAGCCTGTACTGTGCCTACAAAAAAGTCACCCTTGAGTAACACTCCAAATCAGAGAGGGACAGGATTTTCACATTCTGCCAAGGTATCAGCATCAGCATCAGCTTCTGCAACTGCTTTACTTATGGGCTTCATTTCCTGCCCAGGAGCCCATCCAGAGCCTTCTTTCTTCACCTACGTCTCTGCTGTTTTTCCTCATCATACCCTCCATCTGGGCAAGGAAAGCATGTCTATTTCTCCTCCAGCCCTATTTGATCTTTCCCCTCCAGTTTCTTCCATTCTTACTCCAATTAAGACTGCTCTTCTCTGTAATGACTCACCCTTGCAAGCCTGAAGGCTTGTTTTCCATTCTCTTGAGAAAGATAGGTGCTTTCCTTGTGGTTCTCTCCTCTAGAGGAATTCCATTCTCCCAATCAAAGACTGGAAGGTAAAACATGAATTTTTAACAGTCCCTGCAGGTTACCCTTTGGTAATATATGAGATAAGGTTATAAGCAAGTAGAAACATACAGTTTGCTAAACAATATGGCTGCTAGGAGACTAACAGCAGAGGGCCCAAATCATCTATAGAGATGGGTATTCAAATTTTTAATTTATAAATATACAGCAAATGAAACACAGTAAGAAAATTAAAGGATTATCGAGTTCTATAGGAACAGTTGGGGCTCTCTTATGTAGCACAATCAGGATCAGGTAATTGGTCAGTCAATTAAAATTCAGAGAGGGCAGAAGTACTGAGCTTTTGGCTGCTAGAAAGTAAGAGTATCCTGTAAGAGGGAATGATGAGTGTCAGGTAAGCTAGTGATCAGGTTAAGCGGAGGTCAGTTGATAAAGCTCTTTTTTTTTTTAAGAGAGAAAGAGTGCAGGGTGTAGGGGCAGAGGGAGAGGGTCAGAGAGAATCTTTTTTTTTTTTTTTTAAAGATTTTATTTATTCATTTGAGACACAGAGATACAGAGAGAGAGAGCATGAGCAGTGGGAGAGGCAGAGGGAGAGGGAGCAGCAGACTCCCGGCTGAGCCAGGAGCCCGATGTGGGGCTTGATCCCAGGACCCTGGATCATGACCTGAGCTGAAGGCAGACGCTTAACCATCTGAGCCACCCAGGCGCCCCCAGAGAGAATCTTAAGCAGGCTCCATGCCCAGCATGGAGCCCAACATGGGGCTTGGTCTCATGACCCTAAGATCATGACCTGAGCCAAAATCAAGAGTCGGATGCTTAACAGACTGAGCCACCCAGGTGCCCCTAATTTTTAATTATGTTTTTAAAGGATAAGTCCTAAAGTGAGTTTTTCAGATTTTCTATGTCCTCAGCAAAATCATTAGAACTCATTAATAACCAAGGCAAAGAACAGTTAATAAAATAATAAATAAATAACTTTGTTCCTACTTGAATTGAAAAAGCTAACCACTGAATTAAATTATGCTTTTTTTACAGGAGTCAGTAGAGAAAAAGCATTGTTTGAGCCTGGGTCTCCAGTATCATCTGTGAAATCTCAGTTAACTCTTCCGATATTCAGAGAACTGTGTTAAAAGCTAAAAGGTAGGGGTGCCTGGGTGGCTCGGTTGGTTCCGCAACTGACTCTTGGTTTAAGCTCAGTTCATGATCTCAGGGTCCTGGCACTGAGCCCCATGCGGGGCCTGCGCAGAGCACACACGTGTGCCATTTCTCTCAAATAAATAAATAAAATCTTTAAAAGAAGAAAAAGCTAAAAGGTAAAATTCAAATGTAGGTAGAAATTCACACCCTACTATTTACTTGAGAAACTAATGATTCTGATAAAGTTTGATTATCTAATGCTTAACATTAGCTAGAGAAATACAAATGAGAATTATGTGTCAGTTTGTTAATGGCTAAAGTGCAGAATTTTATCAGAAGAGATGAACACATATTGGTGCCTCTTCTTTCTCATCCAGGGAGGCTAAGAAGAAGGGAATGTCCTTGGGCTGAATTCCTTCTGGCCTCTATTTGATGCTCTCTCCAAAGGCATGGCTGGCTCTCTTATCTCTCTGGGGATTTATCTATGGGATTTTAACTCAAGCCTTTTCAAGACCCTTGGGCAGATTTTCTTTCTGGAACAATTTCTCCATTATGTGTTGGCTTCCTGATTTATTATTAAATCCAAACCTTATCAAAGGTGAAGGACCAAACTTTGGTTCCTTTATCTCTACATAATCATTTTTCCTGTCCTCTATTTCCTTCCCTGGAAACAATGACTCCTATACTCCATGTTCTTGAGACTCTGTCTCCTCTGAACATCTATAGGACTGAACACTATGAGTACCCCCACCATCTTAATTTCTATGGCCTAAATCCAAAAACAGTGGACATAATCCAAAACCATCAGCCTGTCAGAGACATTCCAACCAGCACACCCTATATGGCAGCCTGACATGGGTCCTTGAGGTCAATGTACTAGCTCACACTGTTCAGCCTTTCCCATGTGGAACATCCCCCACAAAGGCCATTCCAACTTAGACCCTTCAGTTATAAGCTTAGTTCCAAATCATTTGCCTTGATCCAGTTTTAGTACTCCATTCCATTGTCTCTGGATTCTTGCAACCCCCATCCTTTCTATGCATGCTCTTATTTGTATCCTCTGTCTATCCTTTAGAACTGATGCACAGTACCATCTTCCTGACTACAGCACTGGCTCAGCCCAATAACTGGGTTGGTTCTTCCCCATCCCTTACTGCTTAGGTAATGCCTGCCTTGCTTCTCCTGGCAGCTTGGTACCTTCCTAGGTCAGAGCCACTTTCTAGGTACAACATATTTTCTCCCTGATACAGCAAATGAAACACAGTAAGAAAATTAAAGGATTATCAAGTTGTAAAGGAACAGCTGGGGCTCTCTTATGTAGCACAATCAGGATCAGGTAATCGGTCAGTCAATTAAAATTCAGAGAGGGCAGAAGTACTGAGCTTTTGGCTGCTAGAAGGTAAGAGTATCCTGTACAGAGGGAATGATGAGTGTCAGGTAAGCTAGTGAGCAGGTTAAGCAGAGGTCAGTTGATAAAGCCTCCACTCTAATCCTCAATTTCTTTCTTTTTTTTTAAAGATTTTATTTATTTATTTGACAGAGAGAGGGAGAAGCAGGCTTCCCACTGAGCAGGGAGCCCGATGCGGGGCTCGATCCCAGGACCCTGGGATCACGACCTGAGCCGAAGGCAGACGCTTAACATCTGAGCCACCCACGCGCCCCTAATCCTCAATTTCTTTATAAACACTCACCA
This sequence comes from Mirounga leonina, assembly GCF_011800145.1. Lineage (NCBI taxonomy): Eukaryota > Metazoa > Chordata > Mammalia > Carnivora > Phocidae > Mirounga > Mirounga leonina. The sequence goes on from NW_023270426.1 coordinate 32,421,798, forward strand.
AAATTTACCTCCTAGCCTAAAAAGAAAGAACAATTTATGTTAAATAATCAATTTAATTTTATTATGACATTCCCTGAAGCTGTAAGTTCAGGGAAGTGGCTTCTTCAGAAGCTCTGTTCCACTCACCTGTGATTCAGAACAACTTCTAAAAATTAGCAGTAACCTTGACTGAAAATTTCTGCCAAATACAGAAGACATTAAGCACAAACAATTCAAATTCAAATCTCAAAGCAGATGGAATATGAATAATAAAAGTAATGTTTCACTAGTAACTCAATAATAGAATCATATGATTGGACCAATTCACAGCGGTAATTGCAGCTTGGTACGTTATTCGTTCATCTATTTGAAATTTTGGAAGAGACTGCACAGCACAGTTAGGAGGCTTTGAGAGACTGGAGCCCCTTCTGTTGTTTCAATAGTGCCAGCCACAGCATGTTTAAACAGTGCTGTTGCTAGCTGGGTGCCAGTGTGGTTTCACTAACAAGTATGGGCAAGGATATTTTTTAGAAACTGAAAATAATTTCTGCTAACTCTATCAACTTCTAAAACAAACAAAAAAAACCCTCTACTCCTATTTAGTGATTCTGTGTAAAAATCATCCTTATCACAAACATACTTAACTCAAAGACCTTACTGAGAAATCTCATGGTGGGGAGCTTAGAGCTATAATCAAAGCAATAAGTAATGTCTCCACTCCCCTTCCTTCACTCACCTACAGCCATGGCAAGTCAAAAAGATGGATTCTCAGGAGCACATTCAGATGAATCTGAGACACTGAGAGGAGATCTAAGTAAAGGTGTACTGCCTGGGAAACAGTTATCAACTGTTTGAAGAAGATGTTTGCTTTGGGGGTTTTGTTTGTTCATAAAAAGAAAGAGAAGAAAGGGAATGTATTTAGAGATGCATAAAGCCAAATCTATAGTATTTGCATGATTATAAATACTACAATGTATACATAAATCAAGTACCTAGATATGCTATGGTTTCTCCATTGCCAGCCCATAACAAGATTATTGATTTCATGAGAGCTAGGACATTGCCTTCTCTTTGCCATCATTCTCAGTTTTCACTGAGCTTTATTGATATACTCTACACAGGCAGCTGCTCAGTAAGTGCAGTACAGTGTGGTGGGTAAAAGCAAGCCAGATTGCCTGGGGTTCAAATCCCAAGCCTAACACTTGCCAGCTGTGACCCTGGACATACCACATAACCTTTCTGTGTCTTACATTCCTTAATTAAATGTAAAGCACTTAGAGGAAATGACTGGTAAATGCTCAATAAATACTGGCAATTATCATTAACTAACTATAACTTATTAACCTTTGTGTGCAAGTGACCCACTGACTGCTTCCTAGAAGAAGAGACTCTAATGAAAATGCAGCTTTCAATTAGTAATAGAGAAATAGTCTTTCTTCAAACTCAAGGACATGGTATCAGAACATGGATAATCTGGAGCCATCAAAGTTGTGTCCTCAGAAATAACTTATAGATACTTTATACCTCCCACTAACCATCAGAAGGGATGCCCTGTGGATCTGCAGGTCTTGGTGACCAAACGGAAAATACACTGATGTACAAATGTGAAGAAATTCAAATTGTAGTGTAGTTCTGTCCTTAACTACCTGTGTAACTGTGGTATAATCATGTTACCTCCCTGGATTTCAATGTTTTCATGCATATAATGAGAAGTTTGATCTAGCAAGGCTATCCAGTAGAACTTTCTGCTATGATGAAAATGCTCTGTATCTGCACTGTCAGGTATGGAAGCCACTAGCTACATGTGGCTACTGAGCACTTACAGTGTAGTGAATGCAACTGAGGAGCTGCATTTTTAATTTTAATTTTATTTATTTCTAATTAATTTACATTTAGTTTTACATAGCCACAGATGGGTAGTGGCTACCATATTAGATGGCACAGATAGGGTATTTTTTAAGATCTTTTCTGGTTCTAGCATTCTGTGATTCATAGAACTTCTCTAGGTAAAAAATGTGGAAAACAAGTATTATAGTGGATCTTAAAACTTAATTCAGTCTCTAGAGTCTGTATACTTTGGAAGGTGGTTAAAAGAGAATATATAAAAAGGGACCTTTAAGAACATAGGTCTTGAGAAGTTAAGAGCACTTCTGCCTGGAGAGAGTGGAGTATTCTAATGACCCCTCTCACCATGATATTTTCCAAGTCCTTGACTTTACCTGATTTGAAAGTCTCACTATATTTATTATAGTTTAACTCATTTAATTCCAAATAAGCCTGTTATACAGATATATTATTACTATTATTGACTTACAGATGAAGAAAGTTAAGGCAAAGAAATGTTAAGTGACTTGTCCTAGGCTATCCAACTAGAAATGAATGGGTGCACCAAGATATGAGCCCAGACAATTAACTCCAGAGTCTGCTTTTGTAAAAATGAAAACAAACTTCTTAATGAATAATAATACACATACAGAACAGTGCTCAAATCAAAAGTACACTTGATAAATTTTCACAAAGTGAACATACCCAGATCTTTTCCAGAATTTTCCAGCATCATGGTCCCATTCAGTCACTGCTCACCCCACCTCAACGAAGGTTATCAACTAGGCTGATTTCTAACACTATAGTTGGTAGAACATATACTTTAAACACTGCATTGTTTTTTCCTGCAGACAGTATTAGAAAATCACGTCTTTGTAACCAAGAGAGAAAAACAAATACACATTTATAGTTAAGAACAATAGCTATTTAGTGGTCTCAAATCCATCGGTAGTAAAATGGACAATCCATAGATAGGAAAGCTACTCATTCCCTCAATATGTATTTTTTGAGACCTACTCTATGGCAAGCACTGTGCTAGTGAGCACAGGTATTCAACACTGATCAAAACAGACAGGGTTCCTGCCTCATACAGCATTTAGTCCTTGGCCCAGCTCATCAACCAATGGTCAATTTAGAGTGGAGGGGCTTACTCAGTGGCCTTGGTGGTAGCTAACAGGCTCAGTGGCAATGCCAATGCTGGTGCCAGCACCTCAGAGAGGAGTTTCCCTGGCTTTGGTCCCTAGAATTTAAGCAGAATGCCCTTCGAGCCTCCTGGAATTTTGGAAAGGTGACAATTAGAGCTCGTTGCATAGCTTCACACTAAAAATAACTCTATAAACAATTTCTAAATACTGTCTTTATAAGCAAAAACTTGAGAAAAGCCTGCAGGCTTAATGTAACTAGAGAGATTACAACATGAGATGGGAAATGTGGGAATATTGTGTGGACAGAAAAAAAAGGCCACCAGGGAATTCCACCCCAGCTGATGAAGAATGATTGCTCTACAATGACAAGCAACTGAGCAACTCTCACTAATGTTTTCAAGAGCAAGAAAGGGGCTGATGTAAGACAGTGAAGAGGGGTACTTCCAACAAACATTCTAGGATATCCACAAGCAAAGAAACCAGTGACAGTAAGGGGAAAAAAAGAGTTTCCATGTGTTACTGAGAGTTGAGCTGTGACCTAGGATGTCTAAGTATGCCTGGGGATACTTCAGCCACTGTTTTTCCTCTGGCTCAGGGAGAATGTACATGGAAGTCAACTCTTAAACGCACCCGTCTTGCTTTTTCCAGAGTCAATTTGATCTCCCCCTTGAAATGCATATGCTAATATGACTCTGGGGAATTGTGCAAACCTACCAACACACCACAAGTTCAGCTGGTTAGACACTGTTGGGTTTTTTTAATGCTGAGAAAATAGCATGGGAACCCTGCAGGAACTGTGCCATCACTGTGTTTTTCTTATCCAAGCTCAGTTCTCACACTAGCTGGAGCTCTTGCATCTACTGTACAATGAAAACATACTGTGGGAACAACTGAAATTGCATCTTGGGGGAGGAGAAGGGGTACATTATCTCCTGTTATCCAACCCATGCTCTCCAACCAGTGTTACCCATCCTTGCGTCAAATCCACATAGCTAATGGAGCATGACTGGCCCTGAGGGCCCCAGTCTATTTATTATAAACAGTGAATGGGAGTAAGCAGTAAACAGGACTTCCCACCATGAGCAGCTGATTGGGGCTGTGCAGAGGGCTTGCAGGGAAACCCAAGTCCAGAAAGGGCAGCTAGTGTGCAGTGAACTGAAAGAGTGGCCCCAGGTTCTTTCCTGTAAATGAGCAAGAGGCAAACTCCCAAGAGCTCTGTGGTGCCAACGAAGAGCAGCCAGGATTAAGCAAGGAATTCTGCATGGTTCAGGAAGTTCTGCCTCGAAGAAAAGTCTGAGCAAGAGAAAAGTCACACTTCCAAAAAGAAAATGTTAGGACATCTAAATCCACAGCTCGTAATCTCTCCTTGCACTGATCTCAGCTTGAATACAATGGGACCTGGCAATCTTCCCACTTGGGTCTTGTGCCTTGACAAACCAGAGTGCAAAAACTAATGCTTCAACTAATGTGGAGCACACCCAAGGCTACTTTGTAAAGGTCTGTGCAATGACCTGCTTCCTGGAGCCTATACAATACTGGTTGGGAAGTTCCCAGAGTCTGCAAATGATAATTTTTTGCCTCTTTGGCTGAGAGACTGTGCTCTAAAAGAGCGTCCTCTTGGTTTTCTCTTCCTATGACCAAAATCTCTTTACTCTGCACCCTGTTCTTTTCTTCAAGGGGTTGGGGGCTAGACTCTTCTATTTACTAATTCACTCCTCAAATATTTATTGAGCACCTACTTATGTGTTAGGTACTTTTCTAGGAGCTGAGGATACAGCACACCCAAGACAGACGAAGTTGCTCCCTTCATGGGGATTATATTCTACTGAAGGAAAAGAGGAAAGACAAATAAGTAAATGCATCATTTAATATCAGGCAATGATAAGCAGCATGCAAAATCAAGAAAGCAAGCTAAAGAGACACAGAGTTATTTCAGATAGGGTGATCAGAGAAAGTCCAAGGAGATGGAATTTCAGCAGAAACCTAATGATGTAAGCAAGCCATATGGGCACCTAGGAGAAACATGGTCCAGGAATAGCATGGTAGTAGGAATAGAAAGTACAAAGGCTAGAAGGTGGAACCAGGCTCAGCATGCAGGAGGAACAGCAAGAAGACAAGTATGGCTAGAATACAAGAAGCAAAAGGGAAATAACAGAAAATGGTATCAGCATCAGAGAGGAAGGCAAGTGCCTAATCACCTAAGACTCAGGTAAGGATTTTGCATTTCATTCCAGGGGAAAGAGAAGTCATTTGAGCATGGTTAAGATATGACCTTTATTGCTAAACTTTGTGACTCTCAGTAGCCCCACTCAATCCAGTGGCCCCACAGTAAGACTGAGAACCAAAGTTCTAGCTGGAGAATACACAGCCAGTGAGGAAAAGAAAAAGACATAATGCCACAGCAGTTCCAATGGATCAAAGCTCAGATGTGACAGCAAGACCATGAGGATTCTTCAATACAATCTCCTGCCCTCTGCCCTTCACTTTAAAATGGCCCAGTTGCTACTCTTGGGATCTGGAGAAATTCTGGGTCCATCGTATCTGTACCCTGACTAGCCACAGGTCCTTCTCTGGCATTCTCATATGCCTGTGCTCAGCTTCCCACTTCCATTGCCCGCTATTCCCACATGCACCCAAATTTCCTGTCACAGTGAATTATGCATCCTCCTTGACTGTGTTATGCCTGTATACCTGGAATGTGCCCATTATTCTGTCACAAGTGGCATTCTCTGCCTTGTATGCCTGAGGAAACACCCACTCATCCTTTAAGAGTCAGCTTAAATAGTATCTCTTCTGTGAAGACACACTGTGTTTCTGTTTATATGAATCACGCTGTACTGGAGTATAGACATAGACCACGGATAAGAATAAATTATCCACACTTGCAGGGAAAGGTACCAATTTCAAAAGATGCTGTTCCTGCTTGCTGGGTGGAGGAGGTACCACACCCCTGGGATAGAAGAGGTAGACCACTCTAAAGGAAGATGTGCTGCTGGTGTCCTTCATCAGAGAGGAGGTCACTTCTGGGGTAGGAAGAGGCAAACCGGGGGCGGGGGTGGATTTCTTAGGGACTGAGGAAATTGGGTTAAACACTCACCCTTGGAAGCTCTGAACTTGTTCCACTAGATGGGGCTGAGCTGATCCTGGCCACTGGGGTTAGGCAGGGAGCTGGCCCAATGTGCTTCCGGGTCTGTGTGCCAGTTCTGTCCTGCTGGAGTGAATTGGTGAAAAGAACAAAGTTTCTGCTCCCCGAGGTGAGGACTGTGAGGAAGGTTGCTCCTCTATCAATGAGGAAAACAGAGAAAGCAGAATTGGATGGCTATCTGTTCCAGCTTCCCACCCCCACCCCCCGAATGAGAGTATCTAGTACTATCTAACCCTTTTGCTACAATAAATACCTTGGTGATTCTTGGGCATCTGTGGGGGAGGAAAACTGGGGAAGGCTGGAATTCCTACTCTGCGGGACAAACAGAGGTTTAGGATTGTTGAACTTTAGGCCACTGATGTGGATAACATCAACAGACCCAATACCTGCAAGACTGGACTCGCAGGTTATGTCATTTTTGGCTTCTCTGCTTCATTCTTCAAGAACAGAGAAGGCATGTTACCCATCTCTTTTCTCCTACAACAATCAAGATGCCTGGCACTTAGTGGATGCTCAATATATGTGCACTGAACAAACACATGAGTGGGTAAAAAAGGAAGGGGAAAGGAGATGAAGGAGGGGAGGGGAAAGGGAGAAAGCCAGGCAAAACTGGCCATATGGGAAGCCATGTGTTCAGACCAAAGACTTGTATGTTTTCTAACACTTTGAGTCCATAAAGGCAAGTGCTTCACCTGTAAAACCATATACCACTTTTGGTCTTGCCAGAAGAGGTCTTTCCATATCATTTATAGAAGAAATGCTTACCAACCTATTCTACTACTACTGAAGCAGCTTCACAATTTACTCGTAGATAATCATTGACTAAAGAATATGTGTTTCCTTATATGTTTAAAAAAAAAGAAAAAGATAGTAGGAAGGGAAAAATGAAGGGGGGAAAATTGGAGGGGGAGATGAACCATAAGAGACTATGGACTCTGAGAAACAAACTGAGGGTTCTAGAGGGGAGGGAGTGGGGGGATGGGTTAGTCTGGTGATGGGTTTTAAAGAGGGCACGTATTGAATGGAGGACTGGGTGTTATATGCAAACAATGAATCATGGAACACTACATCAAAAACTAATGATGTGGGGCACCTGGGTGGCTCAGTCGGTTAAGCGGCTGCCTTTGGCTCAGGTGCTGATCCTAGGGTCCTGGGATCGAGTCCCATGTCGGGCTCTGTGCTCAGCGGGGAGCCTGCTTCTCCCTCTCCCTCTGCCTGCCTGTCTGCCTACTTGTGATCTCTCTCTCTCTCTGTCAAATAAATAAAAAAAATCTTTAAAAAAAAACTAATGATGTAATGTATTGTGATTAACATAACATAATAAAATAAAATAAAATTTAAAAAAAAGATGTGTTTCCATCAAATGAGATGTTGCTGCCCTGCATTATGGACAGTCTTAACTCAGAAGAAAGCAATCAGCCTAACAAATAGTAATCCACTTAAATTGAGGTTAAAACCCAAGTAGCTCCTTGTATAAGATCAAAGTTGCTGAAATTCCAGAAGGGCAACCAAATTCTGAACTTCCCATTGACTTTGTTTAGCAGCTAAGAAGATCATAATTATTATTTTAATAACTGGGAGGAACAGTGGGTTTTTGTTTAAAAGGCATGAGTTTGAGCCCTGACTCTGCCTTCATTCAACTGTGTGACATTGGCCAAATCATTTAGCCACTCTGAGATTGGTATCCTCATCAGTAAAGGGAAGATAACAATAGTTAACTATTGTTGCTGTGAAGACTAAACAAAATGGTACATGTGAAATAACTGTGAAGTACTGAACACAATATAAATATAAGTCATTTTGGATACAGTTCTGTTATTAGAATAACAATGGGATAAACCAATATATTTACAACCTATTTACTTTATTGTTATAATTAAAGAATATAGTCAAGGGACAACATTAGATTTTTGGCAGGAATGTGTATTCTAATCAACATGTATGAAAATTCTTGAGATGTTTTCTTTAATATCATTAATCAGAGTTACAGCAAGTGAAAGAGCCCCTGGGAGAAACATAAAGCCTCTAAGAGTGAAGAGTATTTTTATAATTTATTGCCTTTCATATTTTGCTTTCCAAATCTGCCTCAAAATATTAGTTCCTCATGGCCATTCATACTTTGTAAAATTTTATCTGGCCAGAAGAATAAGGTCTTTCCAGGCATAGCAAGGTCAGAAAGTATAAATACAAAGATGGATAGAATTGATGACATAAAAATCCGAAATGTCAACAGAGCAAGAAACCAAACAAATAAAGCACAGTTGAAAGACAGATTACAAAGTGGGGTAAAATGTAGCAAACAGAAAAGAGAAAGTGTCAAATTCCTGCATTTATAAGTTTTTAGTACAAAGATTATAAACAATACAATGGCAAGAATGGTCAAATGGCATAGAAAGATAATTAGTAAGAGAAGAAACAAAGATGACCAATAAGAAGAATGCCTATCTCCCTAGGAATTTTTTTTTAAGTTTTTATTTATTTATCTGAGAGAGAGAGAGAGAATGAGTGGTGAGGAGGGTCAGAGGGAGAGGGAGAAGCAGACTCCCCACTGAGCAGGAGCCTAATAACAGGGCTCAGGGCTGGATCCCAGGATCTTGAGATCATGACCTGAGCCAAAGGCAGACACTTAATCCACTGAGCCTCCCAGCCGCCCCTGATCTCCCAGGAATTAAAGGAGTGTAAAGTAAAACAACAAGAAGCTATTTTTCACTTATCAGATGGGAAAGGGTTTAAAAGAATGCTAATACCCTTTGTTGGCAAGGGTGTAGGAAGTGGGCACTCTCATTAACTGTTGGTGGGATTACTTTTGGTATAACCTTACTGAAGGGCAATTTGGCAAGACCCATAAAAATCTAAAATATGTAAACCCTTTGACCCAACTCTTTCACATCTAGATATTTATTCTAAAGAAATCATGAGACAAATGCACAAGATGTCTGTATAAAGTTATCTCTCATGGAGTTATTACAGAAAACTGGAAGCAACTTAAATATCCAGGGGATTATTTCGAATAAATGATGAAACATACATATAGTGGAATACTACAAACAATGATGTCAACCTAGTTACTGATGTGAAAAAGCTATCTGTAATTAAGAGACAAAACAGTAAAAACTATGAATCTGGTTATTGTCATTGGGTGAGATAGGGTTGATATTCATTCTATAATTCTCTCAATTGTTGCATTCATGTTTTTATTATACTAAGCATGTAATAACAACTATTGTTATATTAAGAGATAAAAGCTATTTCCAAAATGATTCTTTTTCAAAGCAATATAGCTATTTTCACAATAACTGTTTTACATCACAATATTTTAAGTATGACTTCCTTTTTTCTTGGAGGTCCCAACTGAGACATATTTGAGATCATTCCAACATAATATTCTCTCTAGGAGAGCGTGATTTGTTTTCATCCTCACAGTTTGATATGCTGACATAAAAGCTAAAATAAGAGTCAGCCTCTTTCTCCCCATCCCCCACCAGGAATTGTTGCTCCTTTCCTAATTTTCTATTGCTAGGACAAAATTCAGTTCCTCTTCATTGGATGGTCATGAAGATGAAAAGAGAAATCACATATACAACACTTAGCACAGTACCTGACAAGTAGTTAACACTCATGGATGCTGGTCATTAATATCATCATTTGTCTTAATTATCTGTTGTTGTGTAATTAATCCAGTTTCTGCAGATCAGGAATCTGGGGAAGGCTTGGCTGGGTCTCCTGGCTCTAGATCTTGCAGAAGGCTACAGTCGAGGTGTCAGCTGGAACTGCAGTTATCTTACTGATAAATGGGGGGAAGGATCCACTTCCAAGCTCAGTCAAGGTACTGAATTGGCAAGATTTAGCTCTTCATGGGCTGCTGGACTGAAGTCCTGTTTCTCAGTAAGATGGCCCTCAGTTCTTTGCCACATGAGCTTCTCAATAAGCCAGCTAAGAACAGGGCAGCTTGCTTCATCAGAAACAGCAAGTAAAAGGGCAAGAGAGAGTGCCAACATGAGGGAAAGTGCAAGCAAAACGGAATTCACAGACTCTGATAACCTATTATTGGATGTGACAGCCCATCACTTTTCCCATTTTCTATTCCTTAGGAGTAAGTCACTAGTCCCAGCCTACAAACAAGGGGAAGGAATTACACAAGGGAGTGAATACAAGGAGGTAGGGATCATTGGGAACCATTTTAGAAAGAGCCTACCATATTATTTTCCAAGGTTTTCCAAGAAAATACTAACATCTGAGAAGTATATTGTATGATTTCAGTAGACTTATACAAACCCAGACAAATTTCAAAGAGTCTAATTAGAGTTAATGGATCATTCTGACTGAACTATTACTTATTTTAACATGGTGATAGGGTTCACAGAAAGATCCTAACATAAGGGAAGGAGCTGGTGCTACAAAAGTCTTCTCCAGTATTTATATTACAAAAACAAAAGGGCTTTTTTCCTGTTTGTTTTTCAAATATAACCCAACTCTCTGCCCTCTAATAGACTCCTTAACTAACTTTTAAAGGGATTAGACACCACCTCAACTCTTAGGGTCACTTTCCTCTTAGAGCAAAGAAAGGTGGCCCCACACTCAAGTCCATCTAACTCACAGCCCACCTCTTGCTGTCTTCTGGTTCCTAATGGCCCTGGGGCTGTTGTTTATCTTCCCAATTCACCCCAGGTTATGAATACCCCATTTTCTTCACTCCTCATAGCACCAGGGAGACTTTGTCACTTGATTTCAGAGAGCAATTCAGTTTTTCTTGGGTCTTTCAATTCTCTTTCCAGATCATACCTAATACTACAAAAACAAAAACAAATGTCTTATCAAGAGAAGAATGGATAAATAAATTATAATATTATAATGGGACTACCTTCCATGTGTGGAAGAGCATACAGCAGTGAAAAGAAACTCATTGGACTACAACAACATGGATATATATTTTTTTTAATTATGTTGAGTAAAAGACACTAAAAAGTACAACTTTAGAATTTTACATGACTTTCAAGAATAGGCAAAACTAGTCCATGGAGATAGAAGTAAGAATAAATATTACATTGGTGGGGAGGTGGGAAACTATTGAGTGGACAGGGGCATGAGGTAACTTTCTGGAGTGATGGAAATGTTTTAGATTCTGATCTAGGTGATAGCCATATTAGTATATAAATATGTAAAAAAAAAAGTCTTTGACCTGTACACTTAAGTCTGCATTTTGTAATGTGGAAATTACACCTCAATAAACACTGAACAAAATTAAAATACTGAAAATGCTTTTTTCTAATTAGGCAGAACCTCCTACTCCACTTCCACGGAACACCCAGATAAACTTCAATATTCTACCATGTCCTGTTCAGAGAAGTATATCATCCTATCTTTCCCTGCTGGGAATTACTAAGTAATTCACTTATTCAACTGCTATTAATGCAGCATTCACTATGTCCTCTATAGAGCAGAACTGGATTTGAGGAGCCACAGCTGCAGAAAGAACTAACTACTTTATCCCTAGAGTACACTTGCCCCAGTGATTGGCTCAGGGCAGGCAGCCTGGGCTTGTGAGTGGAACCAGATGAGAGCCAACTCCTAATCATATACACAAACTTCTGGTTCAACTAGAAATTCAGGGGCGGGTGCCTTACATACAGACAGGTGAGTGAGTGCAGAGATGGGAGCGCCTTGCCTCCATTTAATCCCTTGTCCTTTTTCTCATGAGCGTGCTTGACAAAACATGTGATGAGGGATTAAGAGAGGGGGCTAATCTTGACAAACAGAAGGTTGCCAAACCACCTTCAAAGGAGTTGAGATAACTCAACAGGAATCATTTCTTCCCCAAGGAGTACCAAGGGACTGATGGCATCTAGGGTAGTTGTCTAGTTGAGGGTGGAGTCAGAGCCAGCATTGTAGATAAAGGAAGGGAGGTTAGTAAGACAGGTTTTCCAAGCACATGGGAATATGAGGTGGGGAGGTGGCTTGGTGCGTCTCCAGAGTCTGTGCCAGCTGAGGGTATTTGGTACCAAAGTTTTCAGGGAAATTCTCCTAAATATCTTCCAAGTTCCTATTCTTTGAAACAGAATTAGACCAGAATCCATTGTCAAAGGCACAATCAGCATCTCATTGGTGTTCACCAAAGATTGTACTCATTTTTTTTTCTAAATGAGCCAACAACCAAGGTTTGTTTTAGGAATTATAAGCTTTAATGTAGAGAAACAATGTTATGTATAAAACGTGGGTGAATCCCATTCCATTGTTCTTTGTTCACAGTCTCATTATCCTCAACTTCTAAGGATGCTGATACCTTCTCTTACCTTCAACATTTATAACCTTACACCAGAAATACCAATGACTTTTAAAATATTATGTATTTGTGGCATTTTTATAATGACGCACTTTGCTGTTTAAGACTTTTAGGAGCAAGCACTCATACACATGATTGTTTAAATCAGTTTATAATATAAACAGAAGTATGCACATAGACAGAATACCCTAGAGTTAGTAAAAGTAGGAGATTAAATAAACACATATCGACTTTAAATGAATATTGATTCCTTTAAAATAATACCTAGGAAGATACTTATTCCAACAAAAACTCCTCTTTGAAATTCTTCCTAGAGCTAGTTTGTCAGTGGCACATAATACAGGGACAGATAATAATCGCTTCTTGGCCTTTTGGCTAAGATCAAGTGTAATACAGTGACAGATAAGATGAAACTCATTATTTTATAATTACAACTTTCTTTAATTAAGAAAGATGTTGACCCAGCTTATAATCAAAATCAAAACCACCATTAAAGAGGATGATACACTATAACTGAGGCAATTTTAAAATATCCACGGTTCAAAAGTGTAATTTAAAAAAAAAGGTGTTGGGGCGCCTAGGTGGCTCAGTTGGTTGAGCAGCTGCCTTTGGCTCAGGTCATGATCCCAGGGTCCTGGGATCGAGCCCCACATTGGGCTCCCTACTCAGCGGAGAGCCTGCTTCTCCCTCTCCCTCTGCCTGCCTCTCTGCCTACTTGTGCTCTCTCTCTGTCAAATAAATAAATAAAATCTTTAAAAAAAATTAAAAAACAAATGTGGGGGCACCTGAGTGGTTCAGTCGGTTAAGTGTCAGACTCTTGATTTAGGCTCAGGTCATGATCTCAGGGTTGTGAGACTGAGCCCCACAATGGACTCCATGCTCAGTAGGGAGCCTGCTTGGGATTCTCTCTCTCCCTCTTCCCCTCCCTCCCCTCTCTAAAATAAATAAATAAATAAATCTTAAAAAAAAAAAAAAGTGTGGTAAGCAATGGCAGCAGTATAGATATGTGAAAACCTCCCAAGCTATTCTTTAAAGGAAACAAGACCTTTTGTGAATTTTTTTTTAAAAAGGAGAGAAACCCACCCAATCTCATTCTAGTGTTATCATTCCTCTAACAATGACTACATATGCACATTTAAACCATGTATCTCACCATCACTCTATGAATGAACCTTTTTAGTTTTTTAAAATAAAATTTATAAATTTTCCTGTTAATAAACTAATATCAATTAATCAAAGAGTTCAGGGAAACATGGAAGAATATAAAGAGGAAAATATAATCACCTATTATCCCACTACCAAGAGATTAATAATTTTAAAGGCGAATTTTCTACATTACCTTAAACAGGATTAGGATTAAGCTGACATGGCCCAGTTGGTTGAGAAATAACATTCAGGAAAATTTGCATTTATCTTGGAAAAACTGAACACTGGGGGGAGAAAATCAAGTTACAACATTCTCTCTACAAGTCAGTCCTCAAGTAATTAATGCCAAACATATGGGTGCCTTTGGTGTTAGGAATTCTTAGTCTATCATCTGAAAAAGTAGTGCCTTTCTCACTTCAGAAAGCTGTGTCTCACAGAATGAAACAAGCCAAGGGGTGTTTGTCTTTCAAGCAAATTGGGCTCAGTAAAGACAGAAGAGGAGGTACTATCAGCTTTTTCAATATAATTGGAGCCACTGAAACCTTCCATCCACTAGCTATGGTCAAATCCAAACAATCCTGCCAATATCTGGACTCCAGAAACAAAGGGCTCTACTCTTCCCAAGGGCCCTGAATTTACCTGAATTCTTGACAAAGAATTTCCAGAGTCCTGAAGTGTAAACCTAAGTTTACTATTAATTACTGTAATTGTGAGCCAACAGGTATGTGGCACCTGAATTCCTCCATCTACATTACTAGAAGTCCATATAAAACCAACTGAATATGGACTTCCTCTTTACCATCTTCCTGTATTCCTTTGGCCATGCTGATGCTCTTCCTCTGTGTCTCAGTCCCTGAGTTGAGTGCTGACTCTATGAATCTGCAGCAAAGTGGGGACTAGTGTGGGTTGGAGAGGCAGACTTCAGAGATACTAGCATACAGTTAAGGTTGAAGTAATAGGACTAGATCACATCTCCAAGGAAGAGTATGTAGAGTAAGAAAAGGGAAAGACCACGATGGAGACCTGAGGAACCCTTAAAGTCTGGAAAGACATGGTGACTAACAAAAATAGGGGACAAGGAACAGGGGCATGCATGATGGTATCTGTACTCTGAATGCATATTATGTTATCATTATTTGTTATAAAGATCTCCTTTATATTGAGTATCTCAATAGCAAGAACTTTGTCTTATTTATCTCTGGGTCTTCTTTAGCACCCAGCAGATGCTTAATTATATCTACAGAGGAGAGGGTAGAAGAAGGAAAGGGTAAAGGTAGAAAAGAAGGAAAAAATGGAAGAGATGGAGTGAAACTAGGAAGACAAAGGAGAAAACCAACCAAAGAGGTAATATTTCCACAAGGATTCCCTGTGTAGCCTGCTTGTTATACACAGAACTGTGGTGACCAAGTCAAGCTCTGAACCAAAAGAAACAGAGCAAGAAGCTTGGCTATAGAGTATTTCAATGCATATCCAGCAGAATTTACTGCTGAGGAAACTCAAGGCCAACTCCAGGGAAGCAGCCTCCAGAGCAGAGTCCTGCTCCCACTCAGAGTACCCAGTGCTTCTACATGTACATGAAAAAATAGTGGTAACTTTACTAAGGTCAAGCCTTCTGAAGTGAAGACATCTTCACTGGTTCTTTAGGCTGCTGAAAGGAAAAGCAATAAAATAGATCTTAGGAACTCAGCTGGCTCAGTACTAAAAAGAAGGCACAAGTGACTCAATAGCAGCCAGATAAATATGTGTTTACAATTTCCCACTTACAGTGGCTTGCAGGAGATAAGACTGGGAGGTCGCAAAGGGAGAGCAGAAAGGTGCTGCTTCAGAAGACATTCGTACTGCCCTGTTGGTGGATTCCCCACAACAATGGCAAATGATAGCTCCCCAAATGGCTGTGGTCTGCATCATCTAAAAACTCCTACTTATTTTCTCCCAACCAAAGTTTATCTCCACTTGACTTTGTAGGTCCTTGAAGCTAATAAATTACAGAACTACTGGCCCAGAAAAATATTTTTTATGGAAAGAATCTATTGTAATCTAGAGGAAACACTCATTGTCTGAATTCCAACAAACCTGTTCCATGATATGTTTGAGTTCTCACACTCTGCCCAAAACCAAGACATGTACCATGAATAGAAACAGTTTAAGGCCCTTGATCCAAGACTCACACTGTATTGCAAATTCAGTTCTCTACTTGGAAGGTTGGGTGAGGGACAGGGAGGTTCAGAAAAATCTTTTTATCAGGCCATATTTGAAACTCTTTGTTTAGTCTGAAGAAATCCAAATGATACAGTTCTTAAGATGCTGTACTTTTTCACTTTGGCTTTGTTTGTGTATGCTGCATGCACCAAAAAACTGTCGAAGTGCAAAACTCATTTCTAGAACAACTTAGAGCCAGCCCACACCAAACAATGAATTAAAATACTGTGTTGCTTTTCTATAGTTCCTTCTGAGCACAACATTAATTTTCTGGGTACTTATAGGAATTTCCTTAACAACTCAGTCAGATAACACTTGCCCCCATTTTCCAAATGAAAAACTATTTTGAAAAATGGCATAGCATAGCCTATTTTATGGGGTCCTCATTACCTATCCAATTTTCCCCTCCACTTACCTTCCTATCACTCCCCTCTAAGAGAGGCATGAAAAACCAACCATTTCTTTACAGCATGCATACATATACATACACAAGCATAGATACCCACTGTATGGACTACACTTTCTTATTTTCTATAATCTTGATACTCTGGCATTTCGGGTGCTGATCTTAGTTAAGACTGTCCCTCCCAGGACTAACTAATTCCTAGAGATAACACATTCCTTTCCTGGGAGTGAGCCTTTAATGAACAAACCAACCAATCCAGAGTCCATACTCCCAACCATCTTCTTCATCAAATTCTCAAACACCAAGCCAATGATCCCCTTGCCTTAAGTCACCCCAGGGCCAGGTACCAGACAACTAGGAACCACATTTATAACCCTGATCCCACCCAAATTATACAAATTATTCAATCCTAAACTTAGGGCACCTTCCCTGTTTCACCCATTTCTTCCCACCAAAATCCCAGTAAAGGTTCTGAGCCCTCTCTGCCTCCTAATTAATCCTGTTGTTTCCCTGTATGGCCTTGCATGGCCTGGTATGCTATGCCTTGTGTTTCTAAGGATCTGTAAGTATAAAATTCTTCCTCTGTAACAAACATTTCTGGGTCTGTGTGTCTTACCATACCTGATAAGAACCAATTGTGGGTACATTTTTAACATATCCACATTCTGATAAAACCCAATAACCTAAGTGTTTTAGAATTCACTCACTTTTACTAGGTCACCTAAAAATAGAGGGACAAGGATGAGAAATTCTAGTTCAAGGCTCTAATCACTAGGGAAGAAAGCATCCTCTAAGTACTATCTCAAATCTCATTCTATCTAACTGCAAATGAGAATCCTTACTTGAAGTGCTAGGCCTGTGAACATAGTTGTATTTTTATGAATCTGTTTACATAACGTGTATATACACATGTGCTGTGAGCTTCCCAAGGCCAAGCATGACAACTCACACATTTTTGCTTCTCCTAGCACAGGGAAGGATCACATTGCATAAACAGTATTTTTTAGTGATTAATATATGGCCAGTGAAGTTACAGTTTGGACCAAGTTGTGGATCTGTTACTTACTACCTTAAGCAAGAAGTTAACTCATGGCTCAATTTCCTCAACTATAAAATAGATATAATGATATGGCATACCTCATACAATTAAATTAGTAATATGTGTAATAAACTTAGCAAAATTCCTAGAATATAGAAAGCTTTCAATAGGGGCACCTGGGTGGCTCAGTCAGTTAAGCATTCCACTCTTGATTTTGGCTCAGGTCATGATCTTAGAGTCGTGAGATCAAGCCCTACATGGGTCTCCCCGCTAGGTGTGGAGCCTGCCTAAGATTCCCTCTCTCCCTCTCCCTTTGCCCCTCCCCCACCACTCGCACACAAGTGCGTGCTCTCTCTCTCTAAAATAAAAATTAAAAATTAAAAAAAAGGAAAGCCTTTGATATATATTTTCTTTTCTTTCTTTTTTTTTTTTTAAGATTTTATTTATTTGACAGAGAGAGACATAGCAAGAGAGGGAACACAAGCAGGGGGAGTAGGAGAGGGAGAAGCAGGCTTCCCGGCAGAGCAGGGAGCCAGATGTGGGGCTCAATCCCAGGACCCTGGGATCACGACCTGAGCCAAAGGCAGACACTTAATGACTGAGACACCCAGGTGCCCCTGGATATATATTTTCTAATATCATCATTGTGGTGGGTGCTTTAAAGCCACAGGTTAAATAGCACTTAAGACAAAGTCTCTTCTTACTATGGTCATATTGTTTACACCTACCTATCAGTTTAATTAGGAAAATAAAACAGAAAGAATATTTAGTAAGTAAGTTCTGTAAGTCAGACACTGAGCTAGACCCTTTGCTTTACTTCATCTAATCCTCTTACAAACACTATGAGGTAACATCATATCTGCCTTACAAATGAGGTGACTAAAGCTCAGAAAGACCAGTCTCTTCATGATAACCCAACTTTTAAGTAGCAGAGTCAGGATTTGAATAAAAATCTGTCTAATTCTCAAGCCCACTGGTCCTTGTTTCCTCCCAAGTAGAACTGAAATCCAACATCCTAGGAAAGTTCAATTATTATGGGAGCTCCTGGGAACTGGCAGAGAGCAGAGATAATATAGTGATATGCTCCTTAGCAGAGAAAATATCCAGGGTTGCCCCTTTGTAAACAAAAAACATGGGAATAGAGATACAAGCACTGAGAGGAAATATGAAAAGACAGAAGTAGATGAAACAAGTACTGGAAGAATTTAGAAATGAAGTAGAAAAAAAATTATAGTATCACAAAAATGAAGTTTACATTAAATGCAGCAATAAGGAGAAAACCCTGACACAGATATAGTAAAACACAGGAGGATGTGGTTAGAAAAGTGAGTAAAATAAAATGGAAGTAAAAAAATGGTTAAAAAAAAGTTCAGAGAAGAAGATGATAAATATGGAAGAAACTAAGAAAACATGAATGAAAGCGACATTCCTGAAGAAGAAAATCCAAATAATGGAATAGAAAAATATTTAAAGATACAATTCAAAGTGACTTCTACTCACTATCTCAGGTAGCATCCTCCTAGGACAAGTTAGTTCTTGCAGGGGAATTTTGTCATTCTCTACAGAGTTAGACCAAATCGAGCTCTTCTTCAAATGCAGCTCTATCAGCCAATCCCAGGACTGCAATGGTTTGGATAATAAAATTGAGTCCTCAGGTATAAAAGCTATATATTTTTCCCAAAAGAAAGATTGATCTACAAATTAAAATTAAAAGAAACAATGGATCGTGGATCACTACATCAAAAACTAATGATGTATTGTATGGTGACTAACATAACATAATAAAATTTAAAAAAAAATTAAAAGATACATCTCATCCCTAGGAAAAAAATATCAGAACAATTGTTCAACTTCAAAGATGAAAAAGAATCCTTTTAGTATCCTGAAAAAAAATACCAAGACACTTAAAGAGGGTGAAAAAAAACCAGTGCTAGAAAACAGTAAAGCAATGCCAACAAAGTCCTCAAGAAAAGAAAGTGTGACCCAAGAATTTTATTATCCACCAATACAATGTCCATACAAGACCTACACACAAATAGTAACAGCTTTATTTGTAATAGCCAAAAAATAAGAGCAACCCAAACATCAAATCAACAGCTGAATGGATAAAATGTGATAGAGTCATACCATGGAGTACTACTCAACAATAAAAACAATAGGTAAATGCTTCTGCAAATGCAGGAGTTCAGTGGCTATAGTTTTTCACTTGTGGAAGCTACTAGAAACAAAGTATTATTTAACCACAAGAACTGAAAGGCTTCATTAAAAGAACTGCTGGTTATTTTGTGTATTTCATCCAGTCAACCAAAGGAGAATAACTAGAACAAATATGGGTATTTATTTACACAACAGAAGGTAAATGTTATAAATCCTGGGAATGTATATGTGATAAAATTAATAACATGTTTAAGGTAAAGGAGAAGGGACGATATGTGGTGACTTCAGTACAATTGTGTTTGGCTCTTGTACAGTCAGAATTAAAGACCCCAACCACAAATCCAAGGGGTGGACCCTGGAAGCCAGGACACAAGGGGAAAGTTGTAAGTAACTATTTCCCATCAGACCTCAGCCCTGACAAGAAAACTGTGGTCAGAGGGCCTCAATGAGGGAACTCTAAGGAACTTACAACAGTGTCCCAGGAGAGTGTCAGTGTTTGGACATCTGTTGTCTTAGGCTGGATTACGGAGAAGCAGACTCTAAAATGAGGGTTCATGTGCAAGTAAGTGATTTATTAAGGAAGTACCCTCAGAGAATCTGGTAAGGGTGGGGAAGGGGTAGATAGGAAAGGGAAAGAGAAGCCGCCGAGGGAGGATACGATTTTCAGCATAGTCTCAGCCTCATGCTGATCTTGAAGGGAACTCTGGAGCATAAATTACATCTCAAGAGTTTGTCCCCTCTTGTACCAAGGGAGTAATAAGGCTTTTGTTCTCCTGTTCCAGTCACTCACTAGCTGTGAGGGAAAGGAGGAAGACATAAACTTCCAGACTACCAGGAACACATAGATTTCTATACTTTCGGGGGAAGAGACTACAGTAGCCCAAGGGTGTTCCTATAAAGAAAGTTGCAGAGGCAACCCCTCCCCCCCCAGCCCACCAACCCTGGAAGAGCCGAGAAAACAGGGTGAGTGTAGAGGAGCAGCAGAAGAGCAAGGCTGGGAAATGTGGGAAGGCAAGCTAAGCCCCAAAGCACATCTGAGCCAGAGCCAAGTCCCAGCTAGCTAGGGGGAGATGTTTCCATTGGGAAGAGAGAATGATGTTTTGATTTTAATCCACACTCTTTAAATGAAAGTGAGACAGTCTATTAATACCTGAAAGTGACTAAAAAAACTAAAGGATGTATCAGAGAATTCATCCGTGGGCAGGCAAGGAAACAACAGAGTAAATTTCAAGAGTTGGTGATGAGCAGAAATAAAGTTACTTGTTTATACCCTCCAACTACAACTCATTCAAAAAACTGCTTACACATGTGTGCTATATTTTGCTTATATTCACATAGGTTAGCTTTGGAAAAATACGCAACAAATCAGTAACAGCAGTTGCCCCTGGGAAAGGGAACCAGGTGACTTTGAGGCAGTCAATAATTTATTTAAAGAAATAAAATCATTTAATTTCAAAATCTTTTAACTAATAAGGAAAACAAGCAAACAAAATCAAATGGGAAAGTACCTTGAGTTCTATGCGCTACACAATAAATGAATAGTATTCTTGCACAAAACATTCACCTAAGTATCCTCACTGCAACCCAAAGTAAATGTGAATCACCTACCACTACACATCTATTAGAATGGATAAAATTACAAAGTCTGACCATACCAAGTGTTGGCTAGGGTGTGGAGGAACTGGAACTCTCATACACTGCTGGTGAGACTATAAAATGATGCAATCACTTCAGAAAACAGTTTGACAGTTTATTCAAAAAATTATACATACACTGACCATAGGATCTAGCCATTCTATTCCTAAGTATTTACCCCAGAGAAAAGGGAAACTATGTCCATACAAGACCTACACACAAATAGTAACAGCTTTATTTGTAATAGCCAAAAAATAAGAGCAACCCAAACATCAACAGCTGAATGGATAAAATGTGGTAGAGTCATACCATGGAGTATTACTCAACAATAAAAAGAAAGAACTATTAAGACATGTAGTATCAATGGCTGAGGGGATCTTAAGGGACAGACACTTTACACTGTTTCATTTTAGCCTCATGGGAACCCTATAAGCTAAGTACTACTCTGGTGAGTTGAGAAAACTGAAGCTTAGGGAAGTAAGCAACTTGTCTGGGCTCATACAGTTGGACATAGACCAAGCCAGTCTCACCGAGAGTTTTCACACACACACTTTACTCAGCAAAGAGTGCTCTGGGTTCCTTCAACCCATCAACTTCTTCCAGGTGAAACTGTACCATCTAGGAGATGACCTCCAAAAATGAGAAGGGGTTCAGAGTTTGTGGGGAGAGGGTAACTGTAAAGGAGGAAGAAACTTTTTCTTTTTACAGATAATGCTCCAGAGGACTCACCCTTTCTTATCACTCAGCTCCAAATTTTCAAGTCTTAATCTTGATGTGTCAGATCTGGGGACCCGTTCAAGTGCTCCCCAGAGAGGCTGCCCTTCTGTCTCAAGACACAGGTCCATACAAGCAGCAGCTCCACCTGGGCACCTATTACCAAAGCAAGCTGCAATTTGATATTCTCTTACTGTTTACTTCTGCCTTAATTACAGGGTGGGGGAAAGAGCACCTAAAGTTTGCCAAAAACTTCGGTGATTTTTTTTTTAAGTTCCTTCCTTTCTTTCCAGTTGTTCAACTCTGTTGGGAAAGGCAAAAGGAATGCTTTCAGAACTGAGCTCACTGCTGAGTTGCCAGGGTTTAGAGATCTCTGCAAAGGTCATTGTTTTCTCTAAAGGTCATTGTCTTTTCATGAAAACCCCGGCAAAGCATGCCAATGCAGGAAAACCACCAGCTTGCCAAATGTCCAGTGTCCCAGTCACCTGCTCTTCCTGCCCTAGGAAGGATGTGGATGATCTCTGGAGTAAAGACATCGGATTGGTTTTGTTCCATTCTTGCTCTTAAATCAGCTGCAAAATGCATGAACAAAGCACATACAGTACAATTCTCAGAGCCCTGTGCAGCCTCCTTGTCAAACACCAGCAGCTGCTGGGTGTAGCACAGACCAAGATAAGCAATATGACATTTGTGGCCATTCTACACTGCATCCTGAGTGCAGATCATTGTCTTTCAATGGAATTTCTGGGGTTTCAAGCCTTGAAGAATACCCACCAGTGAAAATACGGAGTGAGGGTGAGCTCTGGGCAGGGGGTCCTGGGTGGGGTGGGGGGTGTACAGCAGGAATGGCAGGCAGAATCAAGAAACCCAATCACGAGTTACTTGCTCTTTGGAAAAGCAGCTCTGTTAACAAGAGAATTAGGGCAGGATGATTTTGGCAAGCCTCATGTTATGTTAGCTGCACAAACTTTTCCTTTCCTCTTATGCAGCCTCTTAATAATTGGGTGGGAGCTTCTTTTCACATTTGACAAAGAGGCGATTCCTGTCAGATGTTTTTCAGAGGGGTTCCACCTTAGGTTTGCCAAGCACACACAATTCCAGATGCAACTCTGAGTCTGTTTAGTTTGAGAAGATTCAACTTTGCAGCTTTCTTGCCATTGGCAGGGTTTTCATTCTCTTCCTTTTCTCACAGTTTTCTCACATTACTTTAAGGGAATCTTACCCTTATCTCCACACCAGGTCTTCATAAAAAATATAATGGAGTGAAGAAAACATTCAGAGTGTTACCGGCGGCAGGTGGCATCTAGCTGGAAGCTGCCAAACCATATGAACGTGTCCTAATTAGAGACATTTCCCTTCCCCCACTGGGTGCCTCTAATTTACCTCTCTATAGGCAGATATTAATTTTCATACCCATGGTGGGGCTTGATGGAGGAAATTACTTCAACTACTTCCTTTCCATCTTCCTGCCTATTCCAATAGCCTCTTTGTCTCCTTCCCTTCCTCCCACAGCCCTGCTTCAGCCACCCATCAGCAACAAATACAAATACAGCTCAGTGGTGTTCCCGCATCTAAAAGACAGGTCCCCATAAACAGTCTGCATAGACCCCATTCCAATCCCTGCACCCAGGCCACTACCCCTAAGAGTGTTCTCATCACCATCTGAGGCTAGGGCCAAGATGGGTATTAAATATTACAGGGCTATGGTGGAGAAATTGCCCCCATACTGATCATGCAAAAAAAAAAGTAAAAGAAAAAATGAAAAAAAAAATCCTCTCCAAAGAAAATATCCCTAGAAAAAGTTTGTTTAAAAAAGGTGACGAAACATATAAAAACTTTCACTTAATATGGATTATTTAAATATATGTGTACATATCCTTTCCTCCATCCCTTTCATTCATTCATTTAATTTATACCCATTTAGAGTATATTATATGCCAAGCACCATTCTAGGCACTGGAAATTTGGCAGGAAAGAAACTAAATTCCCTGCCCTGGGATATAAAGAAAAAGTAAGTAAACAGGGAGACAGAAAGTGATGGAGACTGGGAGTTTTAGATAGGCATTCATGGAGGCCCTCACTGAGAAGGTGACAGCTAAGCAGAGACCTCAAGGAAGTGAGATATGAGCCATAAAGATATCTGAGAGAACACTCCAAGCAGAGGGGAAAGCAAATGTAAATGTCCTGGGGTGAGAGTAACCTTGGTACACTCAAGGAACAGCAAGGAGGCCATTGTGGCTGGAGTAGAAGGAACGAGGAGAAAGGAATAGGAAACAAGGTCATAGATGAGGGGACCATGATAGTGTAGGCTCAGAATGAGATTGGCAGACTCTGGCAAGTTCTGAGCAGAGGAGAGATGCCATCTAAATAATGGTGTAGAAAGAACTCTTTGGCTGCTGGGTGGGAAGAGACTGAGTAGGCAGGGACAGAAACAGGTAGCCCAGTTCAGAGGTAAGTGCAGTAATCCAGGCAATAGGTGATGGTGCTGGGATAAGGTGGTTAACAGTGGAGACAGCAGGAGAGGAGAGTTTCTGGATATAATGAGAAGACAGAGCTACAGGATTTGCTGATGTATTGGGTTGACTGCATGTTCTTGGTACTGAAACATCAGAAATGGGGGCCTCTTGAATTCTAGTGCTTAGGCAACGGGCAAAGACTCCATTTACTGAGTACCTGCTGTGTGCCAGTTGCAGCCTTAGGTACTTTCACAGAAACTTCTTCCTTATAAGTCTACAGTAGCTTTGACTATTTCCATTTCACAGATGAGGAAAGGGAAATAGATCTGTGTCAGCGTCAGCCAGAACCCAGAGCCCATCACCCTGAGCCCCTTATAGAGGGACATCCCCTGGGGGTGTGCAGAGCAGAAGGCTTGGTGGGTATCCATGAGCTCAGCAGGAGTGGGCACCAAAGTTAGGGAGACCTGACATCCTCCCTGACTGCTGCAGCTTCTCATCAGAACTCCAGGGTGGAGCTGCAAGTCCAGAGTGTGACCCAGCCCTGAGCTTCCTCACGGGGATCCAGGATGCAATTGCTAGGGCTGCAGTTGCCAGAGGTGGGAAAGCCTACTGGGCAAAGGCAGGAGATCTTGGTGACCCTTCCAAGCCCAGGCCCAGCTTTGCTGTACAGACAGGGAGGGCACCACCAGCTGCTGCCAGTAGTCCCTGTAGGCAAAGCTGCTGAAATTCAGACTTTCCACATTTTGGTCTCCACACCCCAAAAGTTTCAGCTAGCCATCCTGGGAGGAGCCCAGAGGTTGCTGTCTGAAGGCCAACAAGTGTTGTTTGGAGGAAATGGGCCCACTCAACCCGAGTGCACCTGCACTGGGCGTAGTGTATTTCTCCTCTGGTTGCCAGAGCAACAAAAACAACAGTAACTACTGAAACCCCCTTAACACCACAGCTCAGACTGACCCTGATCAACAGAAGCTATCTCTGCATCCTGGTCTCTTCCATGTTCTCCTGCCCACCTACACATCTCTGCTCTGATACCAAGAACTTACCTAATCCTTGCACTGAGCTGAAACTGTTCTCAAAGCTTGATAAGCTGCACTCTTCCTGGCACGAATGGGTTTCTCTGATCCCCAGACCCCAGAGAGAGGGTGGAAGCCTGGATCCAGGCATGGAGCACAATGTCCGTCTGAGGGAGGGCTCCCTGGAGGCTCTTCTTTGGAACTGCTACACGGGCTACTTTATTCCAAACCCAAGACAAATGTGCAGTCTCCCTAGGTGTGGCCATGGCTGCAGACTCCAGAGTTTGTGCCCCAACATACATGGGTCTGGCTACTTCCCTTATTAATAAATCCCATATCATGAGAGGAACTGGAGCTATAGGTTCAGCCATTTTCAAGGGAATTAGTATCCTCATCCCACACAAGGAAGGTCCTACTCTCAGAAGACAAGTGATTTATGGTAATTTCTGATACCAACCTATTCCTATGAAAGTGCCTGGGGAATGGACAGCTTGTCCTGCCTGTTAATTCACAAATGGGCATCATGAGCCACAGACATGTTTGCTCTGAAGCAAAGTATACAACCCCAGCCTCAAAACCATGGTTACAGTGTGCTTGACTGGCTCACATTTCCTCTCTGAGGCTGCAACAGAGCATCTCATGCTGCATCATGAGACTGGATACCAGGGTCCTTCCCTCCATTCTATTAGGATCCACCACAGGAATTATCCTGAGGGTGAGGGAAAAGGGTACCTCTATGTTATTTCTTTAGTTCTCTCTGAAATCCCACAAGTTAGATACAGCGTTTCCTACACATTACAAATGAGAAAATCAAAGTTCAGAGAGACTAAGTGACTTGCCTCAGATCACAGTAGCAGGACCAAATAGCAGGACCAAGACTTAAATCCAGATTTCCTATCCCACCTTATACTCCAGTGGTTTATTAAAGGGCTTAAAAAGGGGGCTCCATTTCTTGATTATTTCACACAATAAACCAAGGCATATATGCCAAGCCCTATCTTTTAAATTCTTTTTTTCAGCTCTCTATATAATGTCCTCTGCACTTTAATAGGCACTGAGATGAGTGACAAAATGAAAGAGAGCTCTTACTGAAAATCGACTTTCAGTTTCCATTCTTTCTACAAATTTTTGCAGAGAGCATCACTTATATACAGAACGCTTTGGAGATTACAATGCCATGATACATAGCCCCTCTACTCATCAAACCTGCAATAGGGCTGGGAAGATAAGACATGGACCCCAATAATTATCATTCTAAGCAGATATGGTTTGGGCCCCAAGAGAATGGTGCCATGTAGGGTACTGAGAGGTCCAAGGGGTGAGACATCACTTCTGTTTGACATAATCAAGGAAGGATTCCTGGAGGGGTGACTTTAACGCTGAACCTTAGCTGTCACACAGAATTTTCATAGAGATTGAGGAGTTTCACTTTTAAAAAACATCCAATTAGACATTATATTCAGATTTTTACCCCCACTCCCCAAATTTTGATATAAATAATAATAATAGTATTTCTAGTATCATTCTGCAACATGGCCCTTGACAAGGAGCATCTCCCAAGACAGAAAAATTACCAGCACCCAGAGAAATAGAACCAAGCAGCCCAGTTCATCTGACTCTATCCTAAGCCCATGCAAAAATGGGTGACAGACTTCCCCACACATTGTACCATCCTCTCTTCCCTCACTGTCTGGTGCCTGCCTGCCTACAGCAGCCAGTAAAAAGCTTGGAACTGCTGTGGAGGGCTGTGAAATCAGTAGGGCACTCATTTCTTAAGACAGAACAAGAAAGGCCTTGTACAGACAGTTGATTCCAGGACCATTTCCCCCAAAGACCAAGGTTTTTCTCCAATCTTCTACTATGATTTTGCAACTCTGATTCTTTCTCTTTCATTGATCTCCTGCATCTGTCTTGTACTTTTTAAAAAAGTTTTTATTTAAGTAATCTCTACACCCCACCTGGGGGCTCAAACTCAAATCCCTGAGATCAAGAGTCGAGTGCTCTTCCGACTGAGCCAGCCAGGTGCCCCTCCTGTATCTGTCTTTAACAGAGCAGATGACCATTTAATCCAGAAAACCAGTTTGCTACCATGGAGAAAACTGAAGGCACCAACCAAGCATGGGATGTGTCTGGTTTGTACTTAGTTCTCCCTAAGAAAGACCTTGTCCTTTCTCCATTCAATCTAATTATTTCATGCCTAGTCACTGAACTACAGCTCAAACAGCACCCTTTCAGGGAAACCATTTCCCCTCTACACACCTATAGCTAGGTCAGGTTTCCCTATTACATAGTCTCATTTTAGGTCTCTTTCCTACTTTGTAGTTATATGTTAGTGTGTATCTCCTACACCAAATCTTAATCTCCACGAAGGCAAGTCCTGCCTAAAATTATCATCATGTCGGACACATGGAAGGTACTCTACAAATAATTGTGGACCAAACCACTGAGTGGCAGCCTGACATAGTGATAAATGGAGTCAGACAGACCTTGGTTGGAATGTCAGCTTCAACACTTCCTAGTCAGACAATTAATTATACCTCACATATCTCAGCTTTCCCTTCTGCAAAATGAGGATAACAACACATATTTCACACAATTATTATGAGAAAAACATATAAGGGCATCTAGTCAGAACTCTGTAAGTGCTCCCAGTAATATCTGTTTCTTCACCTGCTTTATCAACTGAACTAGATCACCATGGCTCCCAGGGTACCTCTGACCTTGACCCTCAGGCCACACAGATTTTTTTTTTTTTTCATAAACCCCAAAGCCCACCCTAGAGTTAAAGATTAAAAAATGCTCTCTGGGGCTATCTGAAGCTGAGTCAAGAGGTTCCATTCCCCCTCTGTGTCTGTCAGGATTCTAAGCTGGCATTTAGAAACCAACTCTTGTTCATTTAAGCAGAAAAGTAGTTTATGAAAAGCATGGAAACTCAGAGTTCCTAGGACAGTGAGAAACCAGGCTCAGAGTCTGTCTACCAAGAACAACGCCCCAAATGAGGCCACAAGGCTGGTCCAGTGAGGCACTGCTGACAACACTACTGTGCGCAGACCCTGTAACAGGTGCTATGTGCATAGCCGGCACTGGACACTGGGTGCTGGCTCTGGAGCCACAGTTCCTGTTGCCTCTAGAAACTAAATATAGTGTCACTGCTGTCCCACCCTCACCAGAATGGGATCCACCAGGTGCCTGTTTTGACTCTGAGTCAAAGTCTAAGAAAGGTACTTCTGACTGGTGGAGCCTAGGTCAACCTGCCTAGAACCTAGCTGCAAAAGTAGGCTGAGAAAACATGAGTCTGCTGTGTTCAGCTTCTCCATGAGAGAAGGCTCTGCCTTATCAGGTAGGGAATTTCCCTCTAGAGGAGAGGTGCTTAGTCACTGTGATCCCAAAGGAATGATAATTGCCTGGAATGTGCCCAGGCAAATTCCTGTCTCCTGGGTTTCTCTACACCATACCCTTGCTAGCCTTGTGGACTGAGCACCCTAACTAACTGCTCCCCACATACAAGCATTTTCTAGGTGACTCCTTCCTGCCCCACATTCCTGTTGATCTAAAATATTTCTAAACTATTATATAAATATGAAATTGTTTTCATTCTCTAAATTTTACGTTTACATAGTACTTTAGGGAAGAGTTCTTTCTCTCATGTGGTCACCTGTGTCAATGTCTAAAATGGCCAGTCTTGGTGAACATTATGCTCTTAATATGGTCCTCAAAAAAAAGTATTCTTTGGAGGCACTTGGGGCTCAGTTGGTTAAGCATCTGACTTTGGCTCAGGTCATGATCTCGAGGTCCTAGGATCAAGCCACCACGACAGGCTCCCCAATCAGCGGGGAGTCTGCTTGTTCCTCTCCCTCTGCCCCTCCCCCTGCACATGCTCTGTCTCTCTCTCTCTGTCTCTCTCAAATAAATAAATAAAATCTTTTAAAAAAGTATTCTTTGGTCAAACAAATTTGAGAAAAATTCTCCTATGAGAGGCACAATGCATATTAGCCAACCAAAGGCTCTGAGAAGTCAATGAAATAAAGAAACTAGAATTTTTCAACCCAACAACCCCTGAAGCTTATCTAACTGCAAACCACCACCAGATTTTTATAATTGTCTTCATACACCAACATCTTGTCACAACTAAAATATGTTACAATAGAGATTCCACAAGACCTATTCCCAAGATTTTCTCATACGCCCTTCTTCTTGTCTCCTGCATCCCTAAATAAAATTATCCCAAAGCAAATGAATCTCAACTGGGCTTAGACAGGGGAACAAGGACAATGGGGGAGGCATAACACAAGATCCTTGCTATTCAAAGTGTGGTCCATCACCCAGGAGCTTGGAAAATGAAGGATCTCAAGCCCTATCCCAAGTTTTCTGGTTTTCAGAAAACCAAAATCTATATTCTACCAAGATCCCCAAGTGATTCCTACACACAATAAAGTCTGACCCACACTGGCAGAGATAATTTCTATGCCTACAAACTACAATTCCCTATAATGAACACTTAAGGAATTCAATTCACACTCAAATTCCCTTTACCAGATAAATCTGTCTATACTCCCAGGGGACTTGGTCCCTTTCCCCTTAGGATTTTACAGAGCTCAGCATTTTTTTCACAGGGAGGGCCTGTGGATTCTGGAACTTTAAGGAAACCTTAGCATTTTGTGGTTTGGCCACAGAGAAGCTGAGCTGACTTCTATGATCTTCTTTAAAACATCCTGTGAGAGCCCCTGACCCCCTGCAGTGAAGGATGTGCTGTCCACACCACTATCTCCTTGTACACCCAAGAGATACTACTAAAACTGGTTAGCCAGGATGCAACTAAAGGAAGTTACTCAAATCAGAGAGCTAAAAGCTATCAGTAGCTTTATGTTAACTGTGACTTTGGAAAGTCCCTAGGTAACCTAAGGACAGGGGCTGGATGCCAGCAGAACCAATCTCATGATTAGAGGGTTAGAACTTTCAGCTCTCCCCACCCGAACACACTCAATTCCCCAGGGCTCCAGGGAGGGAAAGGGGGCTGGAGGTTGAATCAATCTCCCAAGGGCCAATGATTTAATCAATCATGCCTCTGTAAAGAAGCCTCCATAAAAACCCAAAAAGACATTGTTCAGAGAGTTTCTGGGTTGGCTAACAGGTGGTAATATGGGAAGAGTGGCACTCAGAGAAGGCACAGAAATCCTGTGCCTTTTCCACATTCCTTGACCTATGCATCTCTTGCATCTAGCTGTTTCTCTGAGTTCTGTGGGCCACTCTAGCAAATTACCTGAACCCAAGGCAGGGTCATTGCAATCTCCAATCTATAGCCCATTAGAAGCACAGGTGATAACCTAGGATTGTGACTGGTGTCTGAAAGTAGGGAGTGAGGGGCAGCCTTGCAGGACTGAGCCCTTAATCTGTGGGATCTGATGCTGTCTCCAAGGAAAAAGTGTCAGAATTGAGTCGAATGGTAGAACACCCAGTCGGTGTCTAAGAATTGTTTGGTGGTGTGAGAACCCAACACACACACACACACACACACATGCATGCACACACAATGGAAACTGGAATCACGTTAGGGAGGAAAAAGGAAAATTATTTGTAAGTCAACCATCCCTTACAGAAAACAGACAGAGATATGACCATCAAATAACCAAACTCTGATATGGGCACTGAGGTCGAAAAAGACCACAGGCCACTGACTGATGCTTGTTCCAGATCCAACTGTGGGCTCACTCACCAAAGGAACATTATTGTTAATCACCACAGATATAAGTGTTTCCCAGATGAGATAACTTGTTCTGGGGACAGAGAGCACACACATTAGCAATACTAATAAGCTGAAGATAATTGGTGTTTCTAAACAGCAAGTCATATGCTTAAATGTATTGACTGGCAAAAATGTGCAATAAGATCTTCTTCTGAAATATGCTCTAAAAATCACTATAAATAACCAACAAGTGATTCTTCAAATTCAGCAACAATTCTCAGTTTCCTTAAGTACTTGAAGGAAGCCCAATTTCTATATCCAGGTCTGAGGATGGGCCACCAAAGCATTTAATGTAGGTCCCAGAAAGAGGACCTACCCATAGCTGATCTCATAGAGCTACTCAAGGTGTGGCCCATGGACCAGAAAGTCTAACATCACTGGGAGCTTGTTATAAATGCAGACTCTCAGGCCCCACTCCAGAGCTACAGAAAGAGATCTGCATTTTAACAAGATTTGCAGAGGATCCAGGTGCTCAATATAGTTTGAGAAGGGATGTTTTAAAATACCAGAAATATAAAGGGTTATTGCTCTCTGGGGTAGTCAGGGGAAGACAGATTAATTTTGTCACAGCCATGAAACAACTATAAAGGGACAGTGCTTTTTTGTGGCATTACTCACCAAGGCAAGAGAATGACACCTTTGTTCAAAGATCCCCTGACACACTCCTACTTGGATAAAGTAATGGTCCCAACTCAGTGGTGGACTCTTGAGGCAGGAACAATCAATTCACATGTCAATATACCTAAGGCCCCTACAAGAAGTCTACAATTGTGTTCAAGGGCTCACAAGTCCTGGGAGGTAAGCTTGTCTTGTTCTTCTTGTTATTTATGGCCACATTCATTAACTTTTAACCATAAACCATATCATAACCTAGATGTGATGGAAAATGCAATGATAACAGAATGAAGCATGGGATAAAGGATGAGGAGGGAAGTAGAGCTGGTATTATACAATTTCTGTAAGAATCATGCCATGACCAGTATGATGTGTGGAGTTTCAGGCTTGGGGTGGGTATAGAGAAAAGTAGAGAGGGGCTAACAACAAAAACTGGTTTCTGATTTTTATTTAATAAGTTGAAGCATGTTCGTAAGGCCCTCTGACTTTCTGAAAATTTCTCACAAGTTGTGATTAGAATGTGTGATGAAATAGTTTAAACTGAGGAAAAATATGTCTATACCAGAACACTTTTTTCATATTTTGAAAACATACCCAAGGTTTGTGTATAACACATAAAAATAGGCATATTTATTTATGTGACAGCATACTAACTCAATGTATGTCACCCACAGCCCACCTCCAACAGTGTTCCTTTGTCCCCATTTTGTCCTGCCTCTCTGAAAACAGCCAGAAAATTTACAATAGTCAACTGTATTAACATCATTCTACTTCCAAACCCGACAATAAGAAAGATAACTAAACTTCACAGAAAACTGGGAAAGAACTGAACATTCCCTTTTAAAAAGGTTGATGGTGGTTTTTTTACTTTTTGAGGAGTTCGTTTACATGGGGAAAAGGACTTTAAGGTTTAAGATTGCCAATCAGTGGTACTTATCCAAATTTTATCTTCCATATGTACTCATGTATCCTTCACTTCAAAATCCTGTCCCAAAATTTTCAGAAGAAAATTTAATTCTCCAATTCTGCCTCATCCCCAAAGGAAAACCCAGGCTCCTAGGGCAGCAGCCCTGAAAGGCTCCTGACGATAAAAGGAACTGAACAATGTATAACAACATATACCATTTGTATGGCCTTTCCC
The DNA here is from genome assembly GCF_011800145.1 of Mirounga leonina. NCBI lineage: Eukaryota > Metazoa > Chordata > Mammalia > Carnivora > Phocidae > Mirounga > Mirounga leonina. The sequence continues at coordinate 32,454,435 of NW_023270426.1, forward strand.
CTTTATAAAGCTCTTTCAACATGCATCATCTCAATATTCTGAAGAGGTATGAATTGTATTTAATTAAAGACTGGGTGATAGAAGTGGAAAGAAAGTTATTTTGAGGTTGTTCACATATCTTCGCCCCTCTTTTCAAGCTTTCAGAGCTCTATTCTAAAAGGTTAGGGGGTGGTAGGAGGCAATTATGTCTCTTCTCTAGCAGCTGCCAGAGATTACTGCCATCAGAGTAATTATCACCAAATAATTGTCCCCTTTCTTCCCTGATGACAGGGCAGAAAGGGAATAGAGACTCATCTGAAATAGATTTTGTACTTGGCTGAATACAAGTTGGATAGCTCAGGTCAATGGGCACCCACCCATCAGCATGATGCCTGCTGACCTCAGAGAAAAATTAAAAACATCTTATACAAAAGAGAAAAGCATCAAATGTCACCTGCTTGAGGTTAACCAGATTTCTTGAAGCTGAGCAACTGTAGTTTCAGACTAGAATAAGTGCTTATTTTAGCCTAAAATAAATTCTCCTTTGATGAGGATGTTTTCAGAAGGTGGAAACAAGAGGAGCATTTTCTGGATCCCTGAACTTTGACACAAGTACTTGGTTTATCTCTGTAGTGGCAGTTATGAAAAAGACAGTGCTAACAACTTCCTACCCCCCTCCTCTCTGCCTTTATGACATTCACAAGGTGGTTATTAGAATCATTTACTTGGCTGGTCTCTGGAGCAGTCACAAAGTCCAAATTCTCCAAGGGAGTCCTCAAAGTTGTCATAGGACTGAAGATAAGACAGGATATAATGTGAATGAAGAATACTACAAATTCAGTAGTGTCACTTTCAGGCTGTCTACCCAGGAATGCCCTAGACTGCTAAGAAATGAAGTGTTCCATATAAACAAACATTTATGGGCCATTCCATGCAGGTTAGTGGACAGGAACAAAGTAGAATGGATTATCAGAATCTTTACAGTCTGCTAATGTGAAGGTGGGTAGGTGGCCATTTCTTTATCTTCTCACATTGAAAGCCTTTAATTTCACCCAATAAATCTGCATTATTGCTTGATTTGTACCAGACATTGTGCTAGGGGATATGGGGGCAGGGAGGCACCTGAGGTAACCAAGACAAGCTCTCTACCGTCAACGGATTCACAGTGCAACTCATTCTTTTCTAAAGGAGGGAAAATTGCAACAAGACTTCTAAATTAGAAGAGGCACAGGATCAGAGTTTGAGATTTGCTTTTATATCTTGCTAGCTATGGTCCTTGGGAAATTGACTTTTTCATGCCTCAGTTTCTTCTCCTATAAATTGAGAATAATAATACTCTGACAACCTACCTCACAGGATTGTTGTAAAGACCAAATGAAATTAAGTATGCAAATCTCTTTATAAATTGCAAAGAATTATGCAAATGTGAGCATTATTATAATAGTGGGTCACAGTGAAAGAGCTATTAGAATCCTAAAAACAATGGCACCTGCTACATAAACAATAACCCCACCGTGCAACTCCCGTTTTCTAAATCCCCTAAAAATCAGCACATGAGAAAGGCAAGTCTGCTTTCCTTCAAAGACAAGAATGTATTATAGACATTTGTGTGGCCCTAGTGCCAAGAGCACAGGAGGTGCTCAAAAAACGTTGAAAAGACAGAATTGCTATTGATATGTGGCTCCACAGTCAGATTAAAGAAAAGGAAACCAAAAGGGCTCCCATGGCTGCTGCCAATAGGAAGACTGGGCTCAAGAACCATACATCTTCATGGTCCCAACTGCTCTTCTTATTTAATCATACAAATATGTCAGTAGTAATAGTTTACCACAGACCAAGTCATAAAGGATTCCTCTCCTCCTCCCTCACCACCATAAGACTTCTTGCTAGGAGCTTTGATTGTTGCTTAAGTTTTACCTAGACCATAAAATCATAGTAGGTAGCTTACAGACAATGTTTAAGAAAACTACGGAACCAAGAATTCTTCAATAATTGGAAGTCAACTTCAAAGGTACGAAGCATGAGTAGGAAGAGGATTCATTGTCAGAGTCTAGATGTGTAGGACCTAGCAAAAGGCCTGAAACACATCAAATGGTGGGGCACTGATTTTTGAAGAGGATAATGATAAGTGGAATTGTAGTGAACATACTTCCATTTTCGATCCTTGGACAAATAGCTTAAATCTTTTCATCTACATTTTCCAAATCTGTAAAATGTATATACCACCTTTCTCAATATACCAAAAACATAACAACAAACATCCATTACAAAAGGGGAGTGAGGGGTTAAAAAAGATCATTTAGGCTGATACTGAAATTGACCAGGAGGAAGGGTAGGTAGGTTGCTGACCCGGAGAAACAGTATAAGAACCTGACTGGTGATAGTAGGAAGCTGGCCCACAATGAAATTCCCTGTGTATAACTGTGAAACATATACCTGTAATCAGGGGATTGAGCTCATGATAGACCAAGTGTTCCTTATAAGAAATGTTCCTACACTACTACCACCAACAGAAAAACCCAGTTACATGTGTGAAAGGATCAACCAAGAACCCCTTTTTCTCGGCCCTGCCATCTTACACTAAAATTGATGACATTCTCTGAGCAGGACTCTCCAAGTGCAGAAAACCGGGGTATCAGAGTGGATCAGGTAAAACACTTGGCCCACATACGCTCCTTACTCTCCTTATTCAAGCACAGCTTTTACTTTTCCCCTCTGTCATTCTCCACAGGACAGAATATTGGGAAATTGCTTTAAAAGGGGAAAATTATCAAAAAGGGGGAGGATTATCTTAAAACTAAACATATTCATTTAGACTTGAACAAAGGTGGTTGTTTGGGGGGATGCACGAAAAGAAACAGCTTAAGAGAATGGAAAGGAAAATAGAAATAGAAATAAAGTCAGACCCCAAATAGTTTCAATCAAAAGAATTTACAGAAAGGTTCTCACATCCTCATCTCTATGAAGGCCAAGACAACCAAATGTGCTGATTTCAAGCTCTGTCCTATAGAATATGTCCATATAGGCAAGGCCCTCTTGGCCAGCTCCTGAATCCAGCCTCTCCAAACCCAATCATCTCACCTTAAATGACAGAATTCCAGGAGCTATTTCAAATGGCTTGGCAGACCTTGTTTTACAGGTAAGGAAAGAGGTGAATCGTGAAATGACTTGCTCAAGGTCTCAGTTCTGGTGAGTTAGACCTGAGATCTTCCAATACCTTCCACCTACTCCTACAGGCAAAAATCAGGGGACAATGTTTTGGTTTTTTTAATTTTTGTCTTCTGAGGGAGCTGGCTTCATTTTCAAAAGAGACTTCTCCAAGCTGTCAAACCCAGGAAAGGGATCTGCCATTATTTTTCAAATCTGTACACCAACAGTGCCTCTGTTACAGCACCTAACAGAATACCCTAAAACTTATTCCAGAAATGGATCTCATAACCAAATAAAACCCATCCAGAAAGGGACATGTGTACACACAGCAGATCCCCTCCATCTGACTTCTCTCCTCTCTTTATCACAGGCCCCTTGGCTCTGGGAGACTGACACACACACACACACACACACACACACACACACACAGAACTAAGGATGTGCTTAGACTTTGTGTTGACAGATAAGTATAAGTTTGAAGTTTTCTGTGGCTGTGAATTTGGAAGCCCTTTCCTCCATGACATCACATTCCCCCTCTGGTCATTTGGTCTGTCTGAAACGTGGGCTGTTTCTAGTCCTCAATGAGTTCCTTCACCTGTGGGTCAAAGCTTGCATTTCTACTTCTCTACTTTGAGCCTTTCTACAAGGCATTAGCTCCATTTCCTAGCCAGAAGTGGGATTTCACTCTCTCCCAATTCAAAAGCTCCACAGAGCCTCAGGTTCACCTACAAAATCCTTTTTCATTTCTTATGCACCTCTCCAGGTTATTCATTTGAGAGTAGAGGGGACAAGTTTTGTTTATTGACCTCTTTCTCATTGATGGCCTAGTCATCATCTCCTATACTTTTAACATTTCAGAGTCTTTGATTGTGTTCCCCTATAGCACTTCTCTAAGGGAAGGATTTAGGTGAAGTACTTTATTTGACTGTTGATCCCAAGAAAGCATAGAGAGGGAATGTAAAAGAGAAAAGAGAGGAAAACCAATAAAGAGTGTGTTAAGAAATTGTAGTTACCTCCAAATAGCCAAAGCAATCTTGGGAAAAAAGAGCTAAACTGGAAGAATCACGCTCCCTGATTTTAAACTATATTACAAAGCTACAGTAATTAAAATGGTATGATACTGACATAAAAACAGACACAAAGATCAATGGAACAGGATAGAGAGCCCAGAAAAAACCCCACATGTACCCAAAACCAGACAAAGACCCCATCAAAAAGGAGAATTACACACCAATATCCCTGATGAACATGGATGCAAAAATTCTCACCAAAATACTAGCCAACAGGATCCAACAGTACTTTAAAAGGATTACTCACCACGACCAAGTGGGATTTATCCCTGGGCTGCAAGGTTGGTTCAACATCCGCAAATCAATCAACGTGATACAATACATTAACAAAAGAAAGAACAAGAATCATGTGATCCTCTCAATAGATGCAGAAAAAGCATTTGACAAAGTACAGCATCCTTTCTTGATCAAAACTCTTCAGAGTATAGGGATAGAGGGAACATACCTCAATATCATAAAAGCCATCTATGAAAAACCTACAGCGAATATCATTCTCAATGGGGAAAAACAGAGCTTTCCCCCTAAGGTCAGGAACGCGGCAGGGATGTCCACTATCACCACTGCTATTCAACATAGTATTGGAAGTCCTAGCCACAGCAATCAGACAACAAAAAGAAATAAACGGCATCCAAATCGGCAAAGAAGAAGTCAAACTCTCACTCTTTGCAGATGATATGATACTTTATGTGGAAAACCCAAAAGACTCCACCCCAAAACTGCTAGAACTCATACAGGAATTCAGTCAAGTGGCAGGATATAAAATCAATGCACAGAAATCAGTGGCATTCCTATACACCAACAACAAGACAGAAGAAAGAAATTAAGGAGTCGATCCCATTTACAATTGCACCCAAAACCATAAGATACCTAGGAATAAATCTAACCAAAGAGGCAAAGGATCTGTACTCAGAAAACTCTAAAATACTCATGAAAGAAATTGAGGACGACACAAAGAAATGGAAAAATGTTCCATGCTCATGGATTGGAAGAACAAATATTGTGAAGATGTCAATGCTACCTAGAGCAATCTACACATTCAATGCAATCCCCATCAAAATACCATCCACTTTTTTCAAAGAAATTGAGCAAATAATCCTAAAATTTGTATGGAACCAGAAAAGACCCCGCATAGCCAGAGGAATGTTGAAAAAGAAAAGCAAAGCTGGCGGCATCACAATTCCAGACTTCAAGCTCTATTACAAAGCTGTCATCATCAAGACAGTATGGTACTGGCACAAAAACAGACACATAGATCAATGGAACAGAATAGAGAGCCCAGAAATGGACCCTCAACTCTATGGTCAACTAATCTTCGACAAAGCAGGAAAGAATGTCCAATGGAAAAAAGACAGTCTCTTCAACAAATGGTGTTGGGAGAATTGGACAGCCACACACAGAAGAATGAAACTGGACCATTTCCTTATACCACACACGAAAATAGACTCAAAATGGATGAAAGACCTAAATGTGAGACAGGAGTCCATCAAAATCCTAAAGGAGAACACAGGCAGCAACCTCTTCGACCTCAGCCGCAGCAACTTCTTCCTAGAAACATCACCAAAGGCAAGGGAAGCAAGAGCAAAAATGAACTATTGGGACTTCATCAAGATAAAAAGCTTTTGCACAGCAAAAGAAACAGTCAACAAAACCAAAAGACAACCAACAGAATGGGAGAAGATATTTGCAAATGACATATCAGATAAAGGGCTAGTATCCAAAATCTATAAAGAACTTATCAAACTCAACACCCAAAGAACAAAGAATCCAATCAAGAAATGGGCAGAAGACATGAACAGACATTTTTCCAAAGAAGACATCCAAATGGCCAACAGACACACGAAAAAGTGCTCAACATTGCTCGGCATCAGGGAAATCCAAATCAAAACCTCAGTGAGATACCACCTCACACCAGTCAGAATGGCTAAAATTAACAAGTCAGGAAACGACGGATGTTGGCAGGGATGCGGAGAAAGGGGAACCCTCCTACACTGTTGGTGGGAATGCAAGCTGGTGCAGCCACTCTGGAAAACAGTATGGAGGTTCCTCAAAAAGTTGAAAATAGAGCTACCATACAATCCAGTAATTGCACTATTGGGTATTTACCCCAAAGATACAAATGTAGGGATCCGAAGGGGTACATGCACCCCGATGTTTAGAGCAGCAATGTCCACAACAGCCAAACTGTGGAAAGAGCCAAGATGCCCAACGACAGATGAATGGATAAAGAAGATGTGGTATAAATATACAATGGAATATTATGCAGCCATCAAAAGGAATGAGATCTTGCCATTTGCAATGACGTGGATGGAACTGGAGGATATTATGCTGAGCGAAATAAGTCAAAAAGAGAAAGACATGTATCATATGACCTCACTGATATGAGGAATTCTTAATCTCAGGAAACAAACTGAGGGTTGCTGGAGTGGGGGGCTGGGTTGGAGGGATGGGGTGACTGGGTGATAGACACTGGGGAGGGTATGTGCTCTGGTAAGCGCTGTGAATTGTGCAAGACTGTTGAATCTCAGATCTGTACCTCTGAAACAAATAATGCAATATATGTTAAGAAAAAAAAAAAGAAGAAGAAGAAGATAGCAAAAGGGGAAGAATGAAGGGGGGGAATCAGAGGGGGAGATGAACCATGAGAGATGATGGACTCTGAAAAACAAACTGAGGGTTCTAGAGGGGAGGGGGGTGGGAGGATGGGTTAGCCTGGTGATGGGTATTAAAGAGGGCACATTCTGCATGGAGCACTGGGTGTTATGCACAAACAATGAATCATGGAACACTACATCTAAAACTAATGATGTAATGTATGGTGATTAACATAACAATAAAAAACCCCACATGTATATGGTCAATTTATGACAAAGGAGCCAAGAATATACAATGAGGAAAGTGTCTCTTCAATAAATAGTGCTGGGAAAACTGGACTGCAATATGCAAAAGAATGAAACTGGATCACTATCTTATACCATATACATAAATTAACTCAAAAATGGATTAAAGACTTGAACATAAGACTGAAACCATAGGGATGCCTGGGTGGCTCAGTCAATTAAGCATCTGCCTTAGGCTCAGATCATGATCCCAGGATCCTAGGATCTAGTCCCCCATCAGGCTCCTTGCTTGGTGGGGAGCCTGCTTCTCCCTCTGCCTGCCATTCCCCCTGCTTGTGCTCTCTCCCTCTCTCACACACACAAATAAATAAAAATCTTAAAAAAAAAAGACTGAAACCATAAATATCCTGGAAGAAAATATAGGCAGTAAGCCCTTTTACATCCTGGCAATGATATTTTGGATCTGACACAAAAAGTACAAACAACACAGGTAAAAATAAACAAGTGGGACTACATCAGACTAAAATGCTTCTACACAACAAAGGAAACCATCAACAAAATAAAAAAGCAGCTTACTGACTGGAAGAAAATATTTGCAAATCACTTTTCTGATAAGGAGTTAATATCTAAGATAGATGAAGAACTCTTATAACTCAACAGCAAAAAAAAAAAAATCTGGTAAAAAAGTGGGCATAGCATATAAAAAGACATTCCTCACTCTGAGGAATGTTCTACACAGACATTGTAGATGGCCAACGGGTACATGAAAAATGCTCAACATCATTAATCATCAGGGAAATGCGTATCAAAACCACAATGAGATACCACCTCACACCTGTTAGAATGGCTATTCTCAAAAAGATAAGACATAAATGTTGGCAAGGACGTGGAGAAAAGGGAACCCCCAGTGCACTGTTGGTGGAAATGTAAATTGGTGCAGCCATTATGGAAAACAGTACAGAGTTTCCTTTAAAAAAATAAAAAACTGAGCTACTACATGATATTAATTCCAAAAAAATGAAAACACCAACTCAAAAAGGTATATGCACCTCCAAGTTCACTGCAGCATTATTTATAATAGCCAAGATATGGAAACAATTTAAGTGTCTGTAGATGGATGAATGGATAAAGAAACTGGTATATATACAGTGAAATATTATCAGTCGATAAGCAAAATGAGTGAAGGGAGTCAAATACAAACTTCCAATTATAAAATAAGTAAGTCATGGGGATATAATGTACAACATGGCAACTATAGTTAATAATACTGTATTGCATATTTGAGAGTTTGCTAAGAGAATACATCTTAAAAGTTCTAATCACAAGAAAAAAGAAATTCTGTAACTCTGTATGGTGACAGATGTTAACTAGACTTACTGTGGTGATCATTTCACAATATATACAAATATCACATCATTATGTTGTATACCTGAAATGAATATAATGTTGTATGTCCATTATATATCAATTAAAAGAAAAAAAAAGAAGCTGTGGGTAACTAGAACTTACTGCCGTAGGAACCCTCTAGGAGACTGTGTAGAACATTCCTCAGAGTGAGGGCATGGATGCTGGGTTATTTGTCCAGCCAGGTCTGTCCCTCTTTGGCCAAAGGTTACTCCCCAGGTAATAATTCCCTGATACTTGAAGCCTAACCTGGGTGCCTCCAAGCTCATGTGTATGACCAGAGAATGCCCTCAGACACAGAGAAGCAAGAGGTTGTCAGTTTGTGCCCAGCTATCTACAGTTGAACCCTGAGGCACCTTTTACAAAGATAGTTGTTGCTGTCACTCAGAGCCCCCCGTTGTGTGAATTCAATCTAATTTAACATATATTGAATGATTATAATATACAATGTGCTACACTAAACTCAGGTAAATAAAAACTAATAAGACATAGTTCTTCCCCCTGGGGAACTCTAAGTCTGATGTAGGAGACAACCAGAAATAAAAGTCACAGTAGAATAAAGTAGACTATGGTAAGTGCTGTATTAAAGCCACATGATATGAGAGCTGGAGGAAGATGAGATTAATTTTAACTAGAGGGAAAAGGCTATCAGAGCAGTTTTCCAAAGCCAAAATATTTTAAACATATGCTAAATCGACAAACATCCAATTCCCACCAAAAGTAAGCGAAGAAACATTCTTTCACAGAGCCTCAAAGCCAGAAAACAGCAAGAAAATTAGGACCATTTTTTCTCAACTCATAGAAGGAAATGAGTCACATATTTCAGTATCATCCAGTCTTCTAGATGTAACATTTAAAATCAAATCACAAGAGCAAGAAACTCCTTCTGCTCCATATTTAATTGTGCATTTTAAGTCTATTCTCAAATGAGTTTTTTCTTTTTTTGAATTATTTCTTTTTTAAAATTCTTTATTTGAATTCAATTTAGTTAATATATAGTGTATTACTAGTTTCAGGGATAGAATTTATTGATTCATCAGTTGCATATAACACCCAGTGCTCAACCCTTAGTTGTTTCCTAGAGTTCAGTGCGTCTTATGGTTTGCTTCCCTATTTTCACCTTGTTTTCTTTTTCCTTCCCTTCCCCTGTATTAATCTGTTTTGTTTCTTAAATTCCACATATGAGTGAAATCATATGGTATGTCTTTTTTTTTTTTAAGATTTTATTATTTATTTAACAGAGAGAGACACAGCAAGAGAGGGAACACAAGCAGGGGGAGTGGGAGAGGGAGAAGCAGGCTTCCCGCGGAGCAGGGAGCCCGATGCGGGGCTTGATCCCAGGACCCTGGGATCATGACCTGAGCCGAAGGGAGATGCTTAATGACTGAGCCACCCAGGTGCCCTGGTATTTGTCTTTCTCGGATTGACTTATTTCTCTGAGCATAACACCCTCTAGTTCCAACCATGTAGTTGCAAATGGTAAGGTTTTTTTTATGGCTGAGTAATATTCCATATTGTGTGTGTGTGTGTGTACACACACATACACACCACATCCTCTTTATCCATTCATCTGTCGATGGACATCTGGGTGCTTTCCATAGTTTGGCTATTGTGGACACTGCTGCTATAAACATTGGGGAGCATGTGCCCCTTCGAATCACTATGTTTGTATCCGTTGGATAAATACCTAGTAATGCAATTGCTGGGTCATAGGGTAGCTCTATTTTTAACTTTTTGAGGAACCTCCATACTGTTTTCCAAAGTGGCTACTCAAATGAGTTATTAACAGTATTTGTGAGGCTCCCAAACTCAACCAGTATGCCCTTCTCCTGTTTTACCTGCAAGAGGCAATTACTTTCCATGTCCCCGCTTTTGATGGACAACTTTGGAATGAGGCTGAACTAGACCTCAGCAGTTTTTCAAACCCAACTGAAGAAAGTGGATGACTTCAGCATGAAAGACAAGGGCTCAGGCAAAGGAGTAGGGGTGGGGAGTAAAAGACAGATGGATGAGTCAGCCCACATTCATGGAAAGCTGGGATTTTATTGGGAGAATCTTAAGCTTTCATTTTGTGGTTTTGGGGAGCTTAACTCCCAGCTTCTAATTAAATGTATAAACTGTCATGAAGGTATTTCACAATTTCTTAGATCTGGAAGAGGTTCTTAAATGGGAGGAAAAAGGGGAGAAGTGTGGAGAAGGAATAGGAGTTGAGGTGACCATCTTGGGCCTCAGGAAGCTGCCAGCTGTCTAGATGCCAGGGATTCCACACCCCAGTTCCAATACTGGAGTACTACAGATGGAGAGGAGTGGTAATGGAGGGGTAGGGTGGGACCTTTTTTTCTTTTTGCCTAGGTCCTCTCTTCTGGCTACCTGGCTCTAAACTAAAGACTTGGATATGCAACTGGAGGTTTGGGGACAGAGCTAGAAGCAAAACTGTACCTCCAAATCACAACTCAAGTTCTAGGTGGTCACACCCCTGCCACTATCTCAGAAAGGAAATGTCAACGGACAACAACAGGGCAGAGTTGTGTGGGTCTATGGGAAAATGGCAGACTTAAACTGCCATCTCTTACTGTTACTCCTTCAGCTGTCATCTGGCAATATTCAGGGGGATACTCCTTGGGTTTCTCTCCTTTAATCCCCTGCAGAGTGACTCAAGAGCATTATCATGTCCAAACCAGCCACAACCCAAGCATTCTACTGCCAAAAGGAGATTTTGCCAAATACCATCATGTATTGTCCAAGGGTGCCGAGGTCCTGGGAAGTAATATGTATGTATTCTGGAGTGAGAAAGAATGCCATACGTGGGAAATCCAAGTTAGAAAGAAATTTGGGGTCTTGAGCACTTCCCCAAGGTTGTTCTGTGACTTAGATGCCCACTGTTGCTTAACAACCACAACAGAATAAACCCTAGTAGAGACAAGTACTAGATCATTGAAGTTTGATTACCAAAACAGAAAAGTTCTAGATTACTGGAATTTAAGATCCAAACCAGGCCAGTCTCCTTTTCTGCATTCACAAAACATTTTGCAGTGAAGAGTAGGAATTAAAATGATAACATGTATGATATGTGAAGACCTCTAATGTGCCAGCCTCTTTAGAGTCATTACCTTGGATCACAACAAACTCTGAAAGATAAATATTATCATCCTCTATCTTACAGGTGGGCTCTAAAGATCAAGAATAAGGAACTTGTCCCAAACTACAGGGCTAATAAATGGTAGAGCCAGCTCTGAAGCAAGCTCTGACTGACTGCAAAGCCTGTGCTCTTCCTACTCCCAACACACCATCTCTTTCCTGGCTTGGAACACACACTACTAAATATCTGGACATTTATGTCTGAGAAGCAGAGGTGAGGCTGGTTGTCAGGCAGCCCAGCATCTCTTTCCACAGTCTGTCATGGGAATTTAGCTAAGGTATTTTGCCCCTTGGACCTCAGTTTTCTCATCTGTAAATAATAAAGAAAATATTAACTACTTACTTCATAAGGTTGTTAAAAGGTCTAAATGATACATTGCTTGTAAAACACTTAGCATAACACTTAAGCATGTAGTCATACTGGATAAATACGTTTTTTTCAAGATACTTGATAAATGTTAGTGATTATTGTTTTTAGTGTCTGTACTCAAATGTCCCCCCAAGAGGACTTTTATTTATTTTTTAACTTGGGTGCACAAAATTAAATGAATTATAATCTTTGGTGTATGGCACATTCTCATCATTAATCAATGCATGGCCCGCTTTATTAATTAATTAATGTATTTATTTTATACTAAATACTCACAAAACTGCTACTCAACATGAGAACTATACCATTCACAGTAACTTATACATTTTATATATACAAGGGATTTCATAGTTACACAATATGTATCCTCACATATACCCCATACCATATTCAAAATATAACATTATATTGAAAGTACTTGATGTTCACTGAATAGATGAAAGAATCAATACATGCAATATTTCTTCACTCATCTTTTGTACAATGTAACTAAGTATTAAGACAGAAATCTTTTAGTCTCATTTGGGCTGAGGGACCAGACAAGTGACACCACACTCCAAAAGAAATGTGAGACCACAAAACTGGGTTTGCAAAGGCATTATCTACAAACCGCTTTTTAAAAAGCATTAGGCCCCCCAAAAAATAAAAAATAAATAAAAGCATGAGCGCTTTACCACATTAAGAGCACACGTTACTAAGTTAAAAGGCGGATGGGCATTTCAGAGAGGAGGGTTTTTGGAGACAACTATGGGTATGCCATTAGTCCCAGTCCTTCTCCAAGGGGGAGAGGTTGTGCATGCTTCTACCTTAGCTGAAGTCAAGGGAAGGGGGCATCAATGGTCCACTCTAAGAGAATGATACATGTGGCCTGAATATAGAAGCCACAGCAGACTGGTGTCTCTAATGGCTGAGACATGTAAAAGGCAAGTACTAAGAAGACTACTGTCAAATGGAATAAAAGAGGGATGACTGCATCATGACCGGATGGTGCTTGCAGACAGATTAGAAGAGCTTGACTGTCTCCTGGAGATCAGATATCAGTCACACGGGACATCTGGCCTGAGATTATCTTAGATCCTAAACAAGAGGACCGTCTGGTAGGACAAAGTGATGCCATAGGAAGGAGGGTCACCAGAGTCCCAAGGGGAGAAACTCTAAACTACCAGGAAGAGAAATGCATGAGCCACTGCCCACATGCAGAGACTATCCCTGCAGAACTCACAAAGATCCTCCCAGAAGAGCTGGCTTTAACCACCAGCAGGTTCTGATACACTTCGCAGTGTTAGTTAAGTAATAACTTTCCTACTTCTCTCTTTTCTTTCCCCTTGCTTCAAAACAGGAGCCAGAGGCAGCCTAGAGAGTAGATGAGAAGGGATGAGAAACACAAAGGCAGCACCGTGGAGAAGTCAAGTATCCCCCTTCTCCACGGCAGGTCTGAGTTTGGGGTGGGGTGGCAGTGACAGGGAAAAACTTAAACTTTGAAGGAAAGGTACATTTTTCATTATTACACTGAATTAGGCATAATAATTATTAAACTCAGACTGATTTTCTGACTAGGAGTGACCATAATACTTGTATGAGAGGTTCCAGCCTCCGAATGGGCTTAAAGAAACAGTGGGAGGAAACGAAATTAGCTCTGTTCTGTGTAAACTCTGTGAGTCTCACTTGCTGAGAATAATAGTTATAGTTGAAGGGGTTCAACTGAGATTCCCTAAGACATACCCTGAGCTCATCAAAAATTCTCATATCCAGAATGGGACCAGGAGTCCTATTTTGGATCTCTTCGTCTCCATCCATAGTCTCCATCCAGGGTAATCAGAGATTTGATTTGTGCCCAGAAAATGTTGGAAGACCCTCTAAATTTCCCTCATTGTGGTCAGCTCTGAGAAGCTCATTAGCCATTGAAAACAGTGGCTATCCTGCTTCCCTGCCAAGCTGATTGCGTGATGAAAACAAGCAGCCAGTTCCCTTAGAGATCTTACCACCTCCCTGAAATGCCAGGAATCACCAGAGCACTGGTCCTCCTACTTTGGAGATGTTCCCCAAATTCTGCCACCTCTATGGTTTGAGGAAACCTTCACCCACTGTCATGCTTCCAAACACATTTGCCTATTCCTCCCCTTCCAGAACTCTCTCACTGATCTCCCCTCCACGAGTACTTAGGGACAAACCTGTCCTCTTCCTCCAGGTTCTGCACTTGGAGGAATAAGGTGTGTAGCAAATTCTCCTCTACCCAGATCTATGTGCTCATCCTCAGCTCTGCATGCTTCACTCCTAAATGCCCTCATTTGCAGTCTTCTCAAGAGACCTACTTTGAGCTGTGTGTCACTTAGCCTGGAAACAGCCAGAGCCAGAAGTGGCTGGGGGGAGGTTTACATTTCCACCACCCAGGCACGCATGGCTAATGACTGCCTGGTACAAGAGGGTGAAGGCCCAGCTCTCTTGCCTCAAACTAGGACAAACTCTGCAGTTTAGACGTCAGGGCTCCTCTTGGCATCAGGCTAAGGATGAGACCTAACCCAAAGTCACACACTTGCTTGGGTTTTTCCTCTCAGCTGACCTGCTTCCTATATACTCCTTTCCTAATTTCTCCTCAGTACATTTTATTACTAAACCATTTGTACTTCAATCCTCTTCTCAGGGTCTACTTCCACAACTGACCTAAGGGGCTAGACTGACACACCTCCTAACTTTATACTGCAAACAAACTGATCCCTAAACAACACTGGAAGAGGGCAAAAAAGTAGGTCCCAGGTAGGAGAAGCTTGACGTACCATTTTACCTGAAAGCACCCCCAAACTCAAACAGCAAACCTCTTAAGTCAGAATGACTTCTTCACAGTGCCTAAACTCAAAGACATTAGTCACAAACAAATATTTATTCAAATTTGTTTTGACTCTCCTTCTTTGTTTTTAAATCTATTTTGACTGCCAATCTTTCCTTTGGACCTGAGGAGACTGAATAAACATTCCACTTAAAAGCATGCATTTTAATGCTGAATACCTATTCAAAGTTATGAGACCATACAGATAAGGGTCAAGTTAAGCCTAAAATGGAACTCTTAGTGAAATTCAATACCGGTTTCTTTATATAGAATGGTGCAAAGCTAAATTGATTGAAGTGGATGATAGAGTAATGTCAACAGAAAAATCAATGGAGGAACACTGTGCACCCACTTAAAGGACATTAACCCATAAAAAGACCTATACAGCAAAACTCATAGTCCTAAAACAAAAGAGGAAAAGGCAGCTTCTTAGAAATCTACAAGTAGAGGGCTCTGACTCCTGGGTGGGCCTCACCAATTCGGATGCCCCTGCTACTTCCTGATGCCCCACTTAAAGAACACTGATGAGTCACAAAGACCTCAACAGTCCCCTCCTTGACCATCTGGACAAGTCAGCCATGACTGTCTTCTGACTGTGCACAATGGCAGTATGACCCTCACCACTGCAAGCAACTTTATAGGAAGAAGAGAGTCAATTAGAAAAAATGATGACCATACCTCATAGCTCACCATTGCCCTGACCTTTTTCTCCCAAGTTGCTCACTACTAACAGCAAATACCCAAATTTAATTTTTTTTTACCCCTTTCCTGCAACATCTGAGTTAAAAGTAGTGGTGGGGCAAGTGTTGATGAAGACTTCAGATCTAAGAGTTGAAACCACAAGAAAATGTTTTTTAAATATATTTTCATCTATTGGGAAAAACATCAATGGAAGAACATTCATTGGAAGGCAAAACAGCTCAGTTAAAAGATTAGGTGCTAGAGACAGACAGCCCCTTCAAGTTCAACACCAATACATACCAGCTATGCATCCCTGAGTGAAGTTCTTCAACTATATCTGCCTATTTCCTCACTTGTCAAATTAGGAGAATGACAATAAAAGTACCTATCTCTTTTTGTGAGCATTAAAGGAGTTCATTCTCAGGCATTAAAGGGGTTAATTTTTGAAAATTAGACAAGTACCTAACACATGGTAAATACTCAGCAAATGTACCCTGTCAGCATTGTTGCAATTGCTGCTGTTATTTATATCATCACCATCTTCACTGTCAATGGCATCAGCCAACACTTTCCTGACAAAACTTGAAGCAATGCCTATCAACTGAAGATAAACAACATCTACCCTACCCTCTACTTCTCCAATATGTGACTAAATCACAAATTTTCTCTACATGTGTCTTCATCTAAAAGTCTATTCTGTAAAACTCTGAAGCCAAATATCTCCTATATGCCATACTATGCAATTCCTCTGACACCTCAGAAATTCAAGAGATTCAGGATAAGAAGACTATTTGTATTGGCTATTGAACACACAATAAGAATAGCATCAGTCAAATAAATCATTTCAGCACTTCTCTCCCTATATAGAGACTCGCTGCTACTGCTTCTTAGGTTGACCAGTGAGAGCCAAGATTAGGAATCAAGACGCTATCTCTAAGCTTAATCTTTCTTCCTTACATCTTGAGATCTCAGTGGTAGGCAAAGGCAAATAAGCTTGTAAAAACAAAATGGCAGCTACAGTCACAGTTCACCTAACTGTGAACTTCTATAAACAAAGCCAAAAATTGAGTACTTTTAACTTTTTTCCCTCCTGTTGTTCCACCAAGCTAAGATTATTTTATGCCAAATGACATAAGAAAAATGTGTCTCTCTTCTTTCATCCACTGCCTTCTTCAGTCAATCAAACATGCAGTCTCAAGAGTATCAGTGATCTAATGCTAATTTTCAATACTGATCTAATACTCAAACTGGTTTAACACCCAGTAATACTAATACTGGTCTAATACTCAAACACTGAAGCAGCATAAACAACAGTGTAAAACACCTGGTCAGGACAGGCTATATAATTTGCAGAGCTCAGTACAAAATAAAAATGTGGGGCACCCTCATTCAAAAATTAAGAATTTCAAAATATTGACAGCAGAGCATTAAATCAGGTGCTGGCTGCAAGGTTCCATGCTCATGAGGCCAGCCCTGCTCCTGGTCACAGAGCCGTCACCACTACCATGACCATTCTGGCCCAATATTCCTAAACCTGCCCCCGTCTGCTTGCTCAAGCCAAGAAAATAATTTTGTCATCACCCTCCACTAAAGTCTCACATGCCAGTAAGTTCATCTTCAGTGTCCTGGTCATCTAAACCCCAATCTTTTCAAAGTTCTGCTCAATGCAGTTTAGATAGAGCATGGCAAGGACAGAAAGGGCTACTCTTTCTGCTTATGTCAGGATATCAGAGGTGTAAGGTAAGAGAAGGATGTAGCAGAGGCATGGAATGTGCTTATGGGTGAAGCTTTCAGGTCCCGTCTCAAGGGACTCCCATTCTCCCAGTATTTTCCCTATTTATTGGCACTTCCCACTGCCCAGAAGATCTAGCTCTGCTATGTATAGCTCTGAACAGTTAGGTGAACTGTGACTGTAGCTGCCATTTTGTTTTTACAAGCTTATTTGCCTTTGCCTACCACTGAGATCTCAAGATGTAAGGAAGAAAGATTAAGCTTAGAGACAGCGTCTTGATTCCTAATCTTGGCTCTCACCGCTGTGTGACCCAGAGCAATCACTTCGCCAAGCTTCAATTTCCTCACCTGTAAAATGGGATAATGAGTACCTGCCCTACCTACCTCACACGATTACAGCAAGTCTCAAATAAGATACGGTATATAAAACCCTTGAAGCCAGACATGTGCCACATTCACTATTCTTCATTCTTATCTCTCCAAGCATAGTACATGGTAAGTATTCAAAAAATGCTGGTTGAATGAAGAAAAACCAAAAACCACTATAACATCAACAAGTCAACTTGTGAGGGCAAAGCCCACATCCATTTTCTATCCCAATATCAAAGGTTACAAAGTACCTTCCAAAGAGTATAAGACTTTTCCATTAATAACACAAATAATGTGTTATTAATGTCTCTCCTTCCTTTGGGTTTCAGAATTGTAATACGAGTACACAGTCACTTTAAAATTCTTTCCCATTTCCACTCTCTCCAATTACATGGTATCATGAGCCAAAAGATAGACCATGAGATCCTGATGTTGCTACAACTTGCAAATGACGCAAATTATCATTAGCAAACTGCTTCTGAAACTGAGAGCACTTCCCAAAAAGATCCCAGGAGAAACCGCCCACTCTAATGACAGTAAAGGCTGAGTTCACAGCTTAAGGAACACATCATGACCAACCTGTAGATGTTTTAAAAGCACTCATTATTGCTACAGCAGATCGTAGGAAGACTAAACCAACTGCACTTATCTGTTATGATTTTTAAAAAAATGCTACCAACGCGCTTCACAAGTGCTGCAAACTCCAGGCTAAATTGGTTGCAAGACATAAGCCATCAGTGCATTCAAAGAAATAGTCTCTGCAATTACCCACTAATTAACCAGCCCTAACAACTGGGAGCTAGTTGGAGAGGTTTAGGCTTGAATGTAAATGAGGGAGGAGGGAGCGGTGGAAAGAGATGGTATGGTATATTTGTTTTGTTTTGACTTCCTTGCAGACATATTTCGTTTACATAAATATTTGAAGGTTGGATCAGACAGGATTTACAGCAAAATGGTAAAGGAATGTCTTTACAAAAACTGTGATATGGTCCAACTTAGGTTTCAAGGAGGGGCAGCCATGGGAGTCTTTTTCAATATTTAATTTAATGTCCTGACCAGCGCCTCATACCGCTTAATGAATCACAGGTACCTCTGACTTAGAACGAGTGATCAGTGTTTCTATGGCTTCAGTTTTAGCTATAGATTTCAGAAGGACCAGACACTGCCTGGAGAGAGCTTGCCAATCTTCTGGTTTAAGAACTGCATGTGTGACCTTTGGCTGACCTTGGGTTCTGGGATTTGAGGGTTAAAGTTGTCTTTTGGCATTTGAGCCTGATTTTTTTTTCCTTCAAAAGTCTTTAGAGAAATAAAAGATGGCAAGCTGTTTCCTGTAGAAGAGTTAGTGGCTACCTCACTCACTGCCCTGTGAAAAACACTTCTTCAGGAGAGTACCTCTTTCTCAAGAGGTCTGTTTTTCTTTCTCTTTGAGCATCTAAATTGCAAAGAGCTTGTTTAGAATTAGCATGTTCTTCTGCATAAAGGCAGTTAAAGCAGAGGCAATGCATGAAATGCTAAAGTCTACAGGTTTTCAAGGTGAGAGTCAGACTGAAACTGGAACCCCACAGGATGAACCAAACAAAAAACCCTCACCTCCCTGGAACATGAATTTTCTTAGCACAAATTCTTCCCTCCTGAAGGCAGATGGTCGAGGGGCATGTGGGAACCTTAAGCTACATAATCATCTCTTCAGTAAACACATTTTTATTGAGGCTGATGTTTGATTACGGGTATACCATGAAATATATTAGCCTATTTCTGAGTGAAGCAAGAAAGCTTTCATAGAGAGGTTTTGTTTATATTCAATGAAAGAAGAGTCTGACTTGAAGTACTCAGATTTAATCTCTCTCTGAATTAAAATGGCTCTATTGTACTATAGCTGCTAGTGCTGTTAGGAAAGGTGAATCCAGGATTTTTGCCCAGCCATAGCATCCCTTTCTACAAGGGAGCTATACATGTGGCCACAAATAAATGAACATGCCTGGTTTATTGGCAGCTGTGCTCAGTGCAAAAAGAGTTTATTTTCCTTTAGGAACCCACAGCTGAATAATGTACTGGTGCCCTGGCTGTTTCATAACTCTCCATGTAATTAAGTAGTTGGCATGACCTTCTGTAGCAAGATAATAATAGGAGTTAAGCAAAGGTAGGGCTTGTACACAAGGACACTTTGGACTGCTCAAGCTCACAAATAAAAGCTTTCAAATAAATGCAAAACTGTCTTTCAAATTCGAGGAGTTTTCCCACCACAGTGACAACCCCCACTATACACACACATCCTGCAAGTGATCATGGCAAAACTTCTGTAACTAAAGAACTGCAAGGTATAATTCAAAAGGGGATGGGGGGAGGGGGCAGGCACTAGGTGTCATTTCTCACACACCACCCTCCACTATCCAGATTAAGGATGAATACCAAAACCAGTCATTTGCAAAAGGCAAATCAGTATAGACTGCCAAAAGTAAGGTGATTTTAAAAAAGAAATTATGATCTAAAAAAATGGTTAGAAGCACAAATTACATGGCCACTGAACACTAAGTAATTTAAAACCAAGATCCAGTAGGACAGATGTGCACCTTTCAATCTAAAATCTGAGCCCTGCTGTCCCCCTGAAAAGCTCAGTAAACAGGCAACAAATAGATACTCTCCAAATGCCTTCTCTTTCTATACAGGCATGCTGCTTCTCCCATCAAGATGTGCCTTCTAATTCCATCTTTGAATCTGAGCTGGGCTTAGTAAATGAATAACAGAACAATAAATATGGCAGAAATAAAGCTGCATGACTTTTGCCAGTTCATTAGAACCTTGCAACAACCCCTTGGTATTTTGGGACACTCATTGGTGGGATGCTTCCTCTTGAATGTTACGTAGCCTCCATGCTAGGAGAAGCCCAAATATCATGAGAAGTCACATGGAGGCACTCTGGTGAACAGACCCAGCTGGAACGCCAAACCAATAGTCAGCAGAACCTGCTGGCCATGAGTGAGCCATCTTGGATGTGCAAGGACAACCAACATCTGCCTGCAACTGTATGAAGGACCTTAAGCAAGGATGGCCCACCTGAGCCAAGTTAACCAATAGATCAGTGAGAGAGAACAATAAATTGTACGTGTGTGTGTGTGTGTGTACCAAGTATTAAAAGCCTTTGTTTATCTTTTGCTTATCGATTTATATGAAATGTTGTAAATTAGGGATATTAACTCTAATATTAACTCAGGATATTGCCTGACATTTCAATACCATACAGTCCCCCTCCTTTTTTTTTTTTTTTGCTATTTGCCTTTCGCCTGCAACACAGAGGTTTAGTTTTTTATTTTGATGTAGTCAAATATTTCAATTATATGCTTTTTTTTTAAATTTTATTTATTTATTTGACAGAGAGAGACACAGCGAGAGAGGGAACACAAGCAGGGGGAGTGGGAGAGGGAGAAGCAGGCTTCCCGCCAAGCAGGGAGTCTGATGTGGGGCTCGATCCCAGGACCCTGAGATCATGACCTGAGCTGAAGGCAGACGCTTAACAACTGAGCCACCCAGGTGCCCCTCAATTATATGCTTTTATGACTTCTGCTTCCATATGCTATTTTATAGACCTGCCCCACATCAAAACCATATTATTTGGCCATTTATGTATTAATTTAATAAATATTCACTGAGCACATAGCTTATGCCAGGCAGTCTCTGTGTTGCTAGGTATACAGTATGAATAAAATAGAATGCCTTTACTAAGGACCATGCCTTTACTAAGCTCACAGTCTCCTAAGGGATGAGAAGAATTTGAACACCGAACTGCTATAAAGAATGTTATCTGTAATGATGGGGAAAGTACTGGTTGCTATGCAAGCCTATAACACTTACAGGTTTCCAGGGAGCTCAAGGAAAGCTTCCTGGAAGAAGTAAGGTTTAAGCTAACTCCTTAGATATACGTAGGTAAGTAGGTAGGTAGGTAGGTAGGTAGGTAGGTAGATAGATAGATAGATAGATAGATAGATAGATAGAGAGAGAGAGAGATAGATGATAGATAGATCTTAACTTTACATCTGATACTTTGATCCATCAGTAGTTAATTCAAATTCAAGTAACAATGTACATAGGCAATATGTCATAAATGTAAACTATT
The DNA here is from genome assembly GCF_011800145.1 of Mirounga leonina. Classification (NCBI taxonomy): domain Eukaryota; kingdom Metazoa; phylum Chordata; class Mammalia; order Carnivora; family Phocidae; genus Mirounga; species Mirounga leonina. The sequence continues at coordinate 32,476,099 of NW_023270426.1, forward strand.
GTTTTTACATACTGGATTTCTATGTGTACTTGAGTCTGTTTCTAGGCTCTGTATCCTGTTTTAAAAATCTGCCTCTTTTTGTCTCATAGATATTCTCCTCATAATTGGTCTTTTAATTTCATATTGGGTCAAGATATAAAATCATTCATCTTTTTCCTACTGATGCTTTTTACTCTAAATTATTTTTCTTGATATGCACTTGTATTATTGTCATTCTATTATAAAATCACTTTGTAAGCACATTTCATAGTTTTTAACTTTTTAAAATATTTTTAAAAAATAATTTGTACTAAAAGTGTACATAGTATATACACACCACTGAATGAGGAATAATAAAACAGTATGCACACACCACCAAGCTCTGGGCTTTGAAGACCCACTGTGCTCCTTCCTGGACTATCTTCCTTCCACCCCCTTGAGTTAATCCTGTCCTGAATTACCATTAAACATTCTCTTGCTTTTCTTTATAGTTTTACTACCTGTGTATTTTCCTAAACAATATAGTTTTTAGTTTTGCCTGGTTTTTAACTTTTTCTAAACAGAATTATTCCATATGTATTTTTGTATTTTTCTGTAACTTTTTGTGGCTCTACATTATGTGTGTGTGTGTATGTGTGTGTTTACATATGTTGATGTGCGCAGTGTAGTCACTTAGCTTTTACTTTTTGTAGTATTCTATTCTTGATGGATATTTGTATTACTTCCAGATTTTTCTTAATAGGAATAATGCTTCCCTGAACATCTCCTGGTTTGTGTGTGAAAGTTTCTCTATGATTTATACACAGGAGACAAAGTGCTAGATCATAGGTTATGCACATACTCAGTTGTACTAGTTAATGCCAGATTGTTTTACCAAATTATATTCCCTCATTCTTTGAAAGTTCCTTTTATTCCATATCCTTGCCAACACTTGATATTAAACAACTTTTTAATTGTTGTTATTCTGGTAAATACGAAAAGAATGCCATTGTGGTTTTTATTTACATTGGACACATAATGAAGTTAATATTTTCACATGTTTCTTGGCTATTTGTGTTTCACCTTCTTCCAAAAGGACTGTTCATGACAATTGCCCATTTTTCTATTAGCTTATTCATTTTTTCTTAATGATTCAAAAGAGTTCTTTTTGTATTCTGGATATTATCCTTTTGGTTAGTGCCAAATGGTTATATGGGCAAATGTCTTCCCTTTCTTTACGAATAAAGTATCTTCTAATGAGCTGAAATTCTTGATATTAATGTAATCAAATATCTTTTCCTTTATCATTAATTTCTTTTCATGTCTCATATAGTAAATCTTCCCCTACCCTTAAGTCCCAGAGATAATCTCTACTTTTTCTAAAAGGTTTTAAATTTTGCCTTTCAATTTTTAAGTCATGAATCTGTCTGAAACTGATTTTTGTTTAAGACATGAAGAGTATTTCCCATTTTTTATCCTTCACAAAACAACCAGTTGTCTCCCCACTTTTAACTGAATAGTCCTTTCTTGCCTCATTGATCTTGCGCCCAATGAAAGTGACATATTTTAGGAGTTCCAAATTTATGCAGAACTCTTCAACCCCCCCTCTCCTTGATTAAACTCCAATTTTTGCTCCTATCTCTTCAGAACACTTGGGCCATTACAATCCAGGCAAAATCCACCAGGGAGAAGCACCAGGTGTTGCACAAGGCAGATAACACTCTGAAGTCACAGCCCCCTGTGGAATCACTCTTTCTTCTGTTTCTGGCCTCTAATTATTTCCCTTACTTTACTACCAGCTCAGTCATAATTTTATAAATATGTATTTCAGTATAACAGATTTCTCCACACCGTCAATTTAAAATATTGCCCTTAACTTTAAATCTAAATCAATTCTATGCTTTTTTCCAGTTCTTTTGATTTCACTTATAAATTGGGTTTCTTTCTTTCTTCTTAAAGATTTTATTTATTTGAGAGAGAGAGAGTGCAGGAATGGGGGAAAGGGAAGAGGGAGAAGGAGAAGCAGACTCCCCCTGCTAAGGAGGGAGCTTGATGCAGAGCTCAATCCCAGGACCATGAACCGAGCGGAAGGCAGATGCTTAACTGACTGAGCCACCTAGACGCCCCTCTTTATTTCTTTTTACATTATTATTATCTTTTATTTTTATTCTGATGGGCTGAGTTACATTTGCAAGAAATTTTCCAGGAAGGGTTCATGAATAATTTTTCCTGAGAATATTTTACTATTAGCTTCACATAAGAAAGATAACTTAGCTGAGTGGCACTCTTTCCCCCTTGGCATTCTATAGATGTTATTCCTTCATCTTCCATCTGAAAATGGTTCTGTCTTCTGACATCAGTCTGAACTGTTTACCTGTTTTTGTTTTTGTAAGTGGAGGTTTATGGACGTTGGGGGAGAAATGGAGTGAGAGTGACCTGTCTCGGTTTCTATTTGTGAATGATGTAGAATTTTTTTTTTCTTTTTTGATGTTACTAACTTCACCAAAATGCATCTTTTTAAAAAGATTTTATTTATTTATTTGAGAGAGAGAGAGAGAGAGCACAAGCAGGGGGAAGGGCAGAAGGAGAGGGAGAAGCAGCCTCCTGCTAAGCAGGGAGCCTGACACGGGGCTGGATCCCAGGACCCTGAGATCATGACCTGAGCCAAAGGCAGACGCTTAACCGACTGAGCCACACAGGCGCCCTCACCAAAATGCATCTTGATGTGAGATGTTATTTATTAAATTTTACTAAGCCACCATAAACCCTTTCAATCTGGGTTTTCAGTCTTTTTTAATTTTAGGTAAGTTTTCTTCTATTACATCTCTGAATATGTTTTTTTTTTTCTTTCTCTTTTCTTGTCTATAAATTGCTATTTCCTATGTCTTAGATCTCCAATGGCTATTCTTTGTATCCATAATTCTTTTCTAATCTCTTGCAAGTCATTCCTTTTCCTTAGCCATTTCTATGATTTTTCTCAATCCCATCCTTTATTTCACTGATTTTGGTGCTTCACTCACAGTATCTCTTTTATTGCTTCTAATGTAATTTAAATTTCTGCAACAAAATGGCAGTGCTAATCAGGCCGCAGTCATGAATACTCTACATTATTTCAGATTTAAAATGTCCTAAAATATTACAATTTTTTAAAACTTCATTGAGGAGTTTAACTCAAGAAAAAGTGTAACTGGCTTTATGGTAAAGGAGGAAAAAGTTTCAATGTAAAAGGATAAATTGGCATGTGTAATGTCTTTACATGCTCTTATTTTGTTTCTTTTCTCCAAATGCACATTCCATTTCAAGAAAGAATTTAGGAAAATGGCCAAACATGAGTAAGTTTAGCCACACCCAGACTGAGCTTACAAATTCCCTTCCCATTCTACAATGCTATACTATATACTGTTCACATCGTTAAAAAGTCTCATCAACTCCTCTGGCATATCAAGGATATTTATATATAATTTTTTCTTTTTTAATGAAATAACCACTGTTTTCTATCAAAGTCAAGACCGCCCCACCCCCCAATTGAATCCTGTCCAAAATATCAAAAGAAAGATACGACAGTCATAGTGTTTTCTACCCTTAGGGTCTAAATGAAACACAAAGAAATCCCAGAAAGAACCAGACCAGATCACTTCTCCCATTCCTTTGGAGTAGAATAGTACTTCAGATATGAAATAATTTCACAGATTCTAATTTCAGTTATTATGTCTTATTTATGAATGGGGAAGCTAAGGTGCAGTGGATGGAGCTCTCTAAAAATAGCTAGCAAACTGAGATTTCAAAAAACACCAGACCCCTTATTTGTCAATATATTTTTAAAAGTACATATGAAAATGTGTGTGCATGGATACTCCTACCCTTTAAGAGTAGGTGGAACTACTATTGCAACATTGTCATTTTCAAGGGAAAATTGCATGGGCAGCTTTCTTTATGTCTGGACAAATTAGAGCTGTGCAGGAATTTGCTAATTAGTATGTGGTGATGGCTCCACTCAGTAGCCCTGGCACAAGGCTCCAATGGGGATAACACAAGAGTTTTTTAAAGTCATTTCTCCAAGTATAAAAAAAATGAACAGAATTAGAATTCTTTAACTTAATAAGGAAGAATTATTTAACTTAAGAAGAGAGAATGCCAAAGGCTAAATCTGTTATTTTCAAGTACCTCTGAAGTACAACTCCAGTGGCCTATAAACAGGAAAATTAGATAACTGTGGCAAAAAGACGTGAATTACATCAAAACAAAACAAAATGAAACAAACTCCTAATTACAATGATTAGAGAAAAATAATCACCAAAGTGACAAAAATAATAATAACAATAATAATACTTACCAATTATTTAATATATTATATGTTGGTTTCTATTTTAAGCACTTCATAAACATTATCTTATTTAATCCTAATAATGTTCTACGATAAGTACTGTTACCTCCACTGAACGTTTATTTATTTAACAATTATTTTTAGAGGGCCTACTCTGAGCCCTCTAGGGCACTGTTATTAGGCTGTTGGATTAAAGGTTCATAACACAAGACAAAGCCCCTGGATTTATGAACCTTTTATTCTAGTGGAGAGGAGACCGACAATAAAGAAATAAACAATAAAGAAATAAACAATAAACTTTTTTTTTTTAAAGACTTTATTTATTTATTTGACAGAGAAAGAGATAGCGAGAGGAAAGACAAGCAGGGGGAGTGTGAGAGGGAAAAGCAGGCCTCCCACGGAGCAGGGAGCCTGATGCGGAGCTCGATCCCAGGACCCTGGGATCATGACCTGAGCCGAAGGCAGATGCTTAACGACTGAGCCACCCAGGCACCCCAACAATAAACTTTTCACTTAGGGTGAAAAGTATTATGCAAAGAATTAAAACTAAAGGGATAGAATAGTCACTGGGTAAATTAGGCAATCAGAGAAGGTATCTCTAAGAAGGTGGCATCCAATTGATAAGAAGGAGCCAGCTAGGAAAAGGGAAGTGGCAAGAACACTAGTGACAGAGAGAGCAAGTAGAGACAAGGACCAAAGGCAGGAACAAATTTAACCACTTGTGGAAGACAGAAGGCCACTGTGACTGGAGCACAGCAGATACAGGAAAATGGCACAAAAAGACAACCAAAGGGAGGTCAGAGAACAGGTCATGGGGCTTTCTGAGGGTTAAGGTAAAGATTCTGATCTTATTCCAAATATTGTGGGATATCCTGGGAAAGTTTTAATTAGGGGAGTGAAATAACCAGCTTTATCTTTTTTTATCTTTTTTTTTTTTAAGATTTTATTCATTTATTAGAGAGAGAGAATGAGCAGGGGGAGGGGCCGAGGGAGAGGGAGAAGCAGGCTTCCCCTCAGAGCAGGGAGCCCAATGCGGGGCTTGATCCCAGGACCCTGGGATCATGACCTGAGCCGAAGGCAGACACTTAACAACTGAGCCACCCAGGTGCCCTTCTGTCACCCAGTGGGCACCATCTTCCTGCTTTCCCTCTGCTTTCCTCTAGCCAGTGGGCACCACCTTTTTTTTTTTTAATTGCAAGGTTTTTTTTCTTTTTCCTTTTTCCTGCAGATACCATCTATAAGCTGTCCCTCACCCTCACTTGAGAGTACAGTGGAGTTTTTACATGTGTCCAGTGCCCCAGTTTTTGCAGCTACCACCGCGGAGATGCCCCTTAATTGCCTGGCTGGGGGTTGGGGTAGGGAGTAGGGGTTGGGAGGGCAATGCTTGCATTCCTGGGTCACACAGAATTCTTAACAAGTGAAGAGACAGTTCGTGGCAGTCTACCACTCCCAGAGAACTGCACAGACAGCAGGCTGAAACACATCCCATCTTTCTGTGAAAGAGGCCTATTCATTTGTCCTGGAGTTTGGCTTGAGGGGTAAGCTTTAGGTTCATGTGGAAATGCTCTCAGGGAACACAGGCCAAGAGATGCCATCTATGCACTCTCCCTCTGCCTCACTATAGCTCACCAGTATCTCCCAGGAAGGAGATTATACACTTGTCTGGAGCCCTGATTTTTGAGAATACTGACCAGGGGACACCTCCAGATCAGCGGGCTCTTGTGGCAAGTGGGGCTTATCCTTATGAGGCTTACACTTGTGGTCCCAGAGGACTATATATATTTGCATACTTTAAAAGCTGCTCCCTGAGGGTTTCACTTCCAGTCAGCCTGCATCCGTGTGCTGACCAAGATCCTCCCCTCAGAGACACTGACAGGTCTTGACACACCCTCAACCATTGGGAGCTTTTAAAAATAAAATAGGCTGTATGGACAATCACAAAAGTTTGAGAGAAAACCAAGAGCTAGGGCAGGATTGAACAGTAAGGTTCATCTCCTACAGGAGGCCACACCTTCAAGACTTGAATAGGTGGCTGTTTTATCTAATGCATAGAAACCAACAGAGAGAGTCAAGCAAAAGGAAGAAACAGAGGAATATGTTCCAAATGATAGAACAAGATAAAATCTCAAGGTGGTGAAAAAAAAAAAAAAAAACCACACCTTAATGAAATGGAGATAAGAAGTTCCAACATAGACCTAGAATATCCCTTTGCCCAGGACTACTGTGTTGCACAACCACAAAGTTACCATTTGTATTATTTTCTGTGTAAAGTTCTTTCCTTGAGTTTTTCAGCATTGCCCCAGACTATTTCTTCAAATTTATATAAGAGCAAAATGAAAAACAGAAGGACAGAAGCATTCTCTGGCTTTTTAAAAAGTCCTTTTGTTGATCTCACCCCAGGGCTAATGTTGGAGTATCCTTTGGTTTTAGTGGCCAAGGCTCCACTTTTGTTCAATTAGTTTGGACATATTTTTCACACAGAAGGGCTTTTTCAAAGGCTCCCAGAGATAGGGGGATACAGGGCCTATCTATGACAAAAACTGAACCAGGACAACAGAGAAACCCCTTGCTCCTACCACCAGGCTAGCAAGAACCAAGTAACAAGAAACAGGAGTCTGCTGTTGGTTGAGGGTCAGGAGCACAGAGAGAAAACTCTTCTCTGTGGCACAGGAGCACAAGAAAGGTTTGAAGTTGAAGATGGAGCAAAAACATTGAAAAAACCCTCCAGTAATTCAACCACCACTCTATGCACAAGATAATATTAGAGGAATTTGAAGCCAGTGATATACTGAAGGTAACTACAGCAACAATACACAACAAACACAGTTCTACATTTGACAAGACTGTCTCAACACTACCATCCTCTTACCCCACTAATGGCCTAGGAGAAGAAGGGACATGTCCTTTTCTAGGCATAAAGATTATTTACCTCAGTCTCTACTGTTCTATACATTAGATTAAGGCACTCAATCAAAAATTAGATGATACATAAAGAGTCAAGGAAAAACAACTCATTTTCAAAAGACAAAGCAACCAACAAAAAAGACTGAGAGATAAACTAGATGTTATAACTATCAGAGAGAAATTTTAAAATAACTGATTAGCTGACTTACAGAGAACATGGTGGAGTAAGAGGACCTGGGCTCACAGATACACTAGATAACACCCACAGTATAAATAACCCAGAAAATGACTCAAAGGCAGAACAGACTCTCCATAGCTAAAGGCAGAGAAGAGGCCACATTGAAGAGGGTAGGAAGGACAGAGACTCAGTCAGGAAATAAAAGGACCTGCAGGACTGTCTGTGGGAAAGAGGGACACTGCAAGTGTGGAGAGGGAAGAGCATATCCTCACACCAAGCACCCCAGGCACAGGGAACCCACAAGAAAACCAAAGGGGCATAATTCCTCTAGTTCTTATAATCCACAGGGCTTAACACTGGAACTCTGAAGGTCAGAAGACTAGCAGGGAGGGCAATAGGAAACTTAGCCCCTGCCCTTAATGAGACAGTTAAACCAACAGCACTGTGGAGATAAAGCATAGAAGCAGCAATTTGAGGATCACCTAGAGTATACAAGAGGGAGATTTGTTTACTAATCCCAGAACATGTAATGGAAGAGCAGGGATTGTAGGGAAACTTCTCCAGGAACAAAGGAGCTGGTGGCTGCCATTTCCCTCTACTGCCCTCCAGCCTAGATACATAGACACTTACCAGAACCAGCATAATGCCAACACTCCCTACATAACTTGCCAGCAACCTGCCCCACCCCCAGATTCTCCTATGGACACACCTCCTCCACCAGGCCTCAGCCAAGGTTCCCTCCCACAGCAGAATTGGCAAACCTTACTAAAACTGTGAGCTCCCTCCCTGGCCCCACAAATTCTCCAGCAGATCTGTCCCCTCCAATATGGCTGAGTCCAGCCAAAGCAGTGCCACAAGCCTGGTAGGGTATGAGCAGTCCACAACTAGGGATAAGCACCACTCCAAAGTGACTCGGACCCAGGGGAAAGATAAAGAAAATCAGACACACCCAGTCCCGCTGCAGCCCTTGTAGTGGGCTGGGTGCAGACATCTGGTCTGACTTCAGGCCCCATGTACCAAAGAAACCTTTGCAGGGAAAAACACAGGGAAAGCACCCATGCTACTGAATCTCTAACAACCTCCTGGTCTGATTCATCTCAAGCCAAAGGCAGCCCAAAACTGGCCATTAACAATACAGGGACCAAATGCTGCCCACAACAGGAAAAGAGAGCCATTGCAGATGACTAGACTGGCAAACACGGCCACAACAGTAGGGAATATGCAACACACACAGGCGACACCCATGAAGCTCCAGGTTCTAGTGAACAGGGGACACTGCACTATAGGGCACTACAGGACCTCTTCTTTCAAAGAGTGCTACTTTTAAGAGGAAAAGACATACCTGATTTTTCTAATACAAAGAAACAGATGCAGAGAGTTAGACAAAATGAGGAGACAGAGGAATATGTCCCAAACAAAAGCACAGGACAAAATCTCAGCAAAAGAGCTAAATGAAACAGAGGTAAGAATATGTCTGATAGAGAATTTAAAGTAATGGTCATAACCACACTCACTAGACTTGAGAAAAGAGTGGAGGACCTCAGTGAGATCCTTAACAAAGAGATAAAAAAACATAAAAAAGAACCAATCAGAGATGAAGAACTCAATAACTAAAATTAAAAATACACTAGATGGAGTAAGTAGTGGACTACAAGAAGCAAAAAATAGATCAGCGACCTGGAGGACAGAGTAATACAAAGCAATCAAGCTGAACAGGAGAGATAAAAAATAATAATAAAACTAAAGGAACTCAGCAACACCATCAAGCATAATAACATTCACATTATAGGGATCCCAGCAGAAGAAAAGAGAGGAAAGGGGGCAGAAAACTTATTTGAAGAAATAATAGTTACAAACTTCCCAAATCCGAGGAAGGAAACAGAAATCCAGATGGCACAGAGAGTCCCCAACAAAATCAACCCAAGGAGGTCCACACCAAGATACACAGTAATTAAGATGGCAAAAAGTAGTGATAATTTTAAAAACATCAAGAGAAAAGAAAACAGTTACATACAAGGGAAACTCAATATTATCAGCTGATTTCCCAGCAGAAACTTGGCAGGCCAGAAGAGAGTGGCATAATATATTCAAAGTGCTGGGGGGAGAAACGTTACAGCCAAGAATATTCTACCAGCAAGGCTATCATTCAGAATAGAAGAAGAGATAAAGAGTTTCACAGATAAAAGTTAAAGAAATTCATCACCCCTAAGCCACATTACATGAAATGTTAAAGCGGACTCTTTGAAGGGAGAGGAAAAACCATAACAGTAAGAAAAATAGGAATTACAAAAGCAGTAAAATTAAGTATACCTATAAAAATCATTCCAGGGATTTACAAAATAAAAGGATGTGTAGAGTATGATATCATATACCTAAGACATAAGGGGGAGGAAAAGAATAAAGAATGGGTTCAGACTTCCATTGACCATCAACTTAATATAAACTGCTCTATGCATAAGATATTATATGTAAACTTAATGGTAACCATAAATCAAAAACCAATAATAGATATGCAAAAATTAAAGAGAAAGGAATCCAAGTATATCACTAAAGAGAGCCAACAAACCATGATAGAAGATAGCAAGAGAAGAAAGGAACAGAGAACTACAAAAACAACCATAAAACAGATAACAAAATGTCAATAAGTATATACCTATCAATAAGTACTTTGAATGTAAATAGACTAAATACTCCAACCTAAAGACATAGGGTGTCGGAATGGAGAAAAAAGCAAGACCCATCTATATGCTGCCTACAAGAGACTCATTTCAGACCTAAAGACACATGCAGATTGAAAGTGAAGCAATGGAAAATCATTTATCATGAAAAAATAAGTGAAAGAAAGCTAGGATAGCAATACTTACATCAGACAAAATACACTTGAAAACAAAGATTAAAAAACAAAACAAAAAGACAAAGACAATAGCAAGAGACAAAGAACAGTACATAGTCATAAAGGGAAAAATCCAACAAGAAGATATAACAGTTGTAAATACTTATGCACACGACATGGGAGCACCAAATACATAAAGCAGCTAATAACAAACATAAAGAAAGTAATCTATAGTAATAAAATAATAGTAGGTGACTTAACACCCCACCTACATCAATGGATAGATCATCCAAACAGAAAATCAACAAAGAAACAGTGGCTTTGAATGACACATTGAACCAGACAGATCTAACAAATACATTTAGAACATTCTACCATGAAACAGCAGACTATTCATTATTTTCAAATGCATATGTAACATTCTCCAGAATAGATCATGTATCAGGTCACAAAACAAATCTCAACAAATTCAAAAGACGGAAGTCATATCATGAATCTATTCTGACCCCAATGCTATGAAACTAGAAAACAACCACAGAAAAAATCTGAAAAGAATACAAATACATGGAGGTTAAAAAACATGCTACTAAACAATGAATGGGTCAACCAAGAAATCAAAGAGGAAGTCAAAAAATATAGAGAGACGGGGCGCCTGGGTGGCTCAGTCGTTAAGCGTCTGCCTTCGGCTCAGGTCATGATCCCAGGGTCCTGGGATCGAGCCCCGCATCGGGCTCCCTGATGAGCAGGGAGCCTGCTTCTCCTTCTCCCTCTGTCTACCACTCTGCCTACTTGTGCTCTCTCTCTGTCAAATAAATAAATAAAATCTTAAAGAAAAAAAAAAAGAGAGAGAGACAAATTAAAATGAAAACACAACAGTCCAAAATCTTTGGGATGCAGCAAAAGCTGTTCTAAGAGGGACGTTTATAGCGCACAGGCCTACCTCAAGAAGCAAGAAAAATCTCAAACAACCTACCTTACACCTAATAGAGCTAGAAAAGGAATAAACAAACTACTAAACCAGTATAAGGAAGGAAATAATAAAGATTAGAGCAGAAATAAACAAAATAGAAACTCAAAAAACAACAGAACAGATCAATGAAACCTGGAGCTGGTTCTTTGAAAAGATCAACAAAATTGATAAACCTTTAGCCAGAATCATCGAGAGAGAGAGAGAAAAAGAGAGAGAAGACTCAAATAAACAACATCAGAAGTGAAAGAGGGGAGGGTGCCTGGGTGGCTCAGTTGTTAAGCATCTGTCTTCAGCTCAGGGTCCTGGGATTGAATCCCATGTTGGGCTCCTTGCTCAGTGGGGAGTCTGGTTCTCCCTCTCCCTCTGCCCCTGTTTGTGTCCCCTCTCTCACTGTGTCTCTGTCAAGTAAATAAATAAAATCTTCAAAAAAAAAAAAAGTGAAAGAGAAGAAATAACAACTGACACCACAGAAATACAAAGGATTATAAGAGAATATTATGAAAAATTATATGCCAACAAATTGGACAACCTGGAAGAAATGTATAAATTCCTACAAACATATAACCTCCCAAAACTGAATGAGAAAGAAATAGAAAAATTTGAACAAATGATTACCAGCAAAGAAACTGAATCAGGAATCAAAGAACTCCCAACAAACAAAAGTCCAGGACCAGATGACTTTACAGGTGAATAGGTGAATTCTACCAAACTTTTAAGTAAGAGTTAATACCTATTCTTCTCAAACTCTTACAAGAAATAGAAAAGGAAGCAAAACTTCCAAATTCATTCTGTGAGGCCAATATTACCCTGAAAAACTGAGACTTTTCCCCTAAGATCAGGAACAAGACAAGGAGTCCACTCTCACCACTTTTATTCAATATACTACTGGAAGTCTTAGCCACAGCAATCAGACAACAAATAGAAATAAAAGGCATTGAACTGGTAGGGAAGAAATAAAACTTTCACTATTTGAAGATGACATGATACTATATATAGAAAACCCAAAAGACTCCACAAAAAAACCACTACAATTGATAAATGAATTCAGTAAGGCCACAGGGTACAAAATCACTATATAGAAATCTGTTGCATTTCTATACACTAATAATGAAGTCCTAGAAAGATAAATTAAGAAAAAAATTCCACTTACAATTACACCAAAAATAATGAAATGCCTAGGAAAAAACTTAACCAAGAAGGTGAAAAACCCATACTCTGAAAACTATAAAACACTGATGAAAGAAACTGAATAACAAATAAAAAGATATTCCATGTTCATGAATTGGAAGAATAAATACTGTTAAAATATCCACATCTACTGAAAGCAATCTACAGATTTAATGTAATTCCTATCAAAATACCAATGGCATTTTTCACAGAGCTAGAACAAACAATCCTAAAATTTGTTTGGAACCACAAAAGACCCCAAATAGCCAAAATTATCTTGAAAAAGAAGAACAAAGCTGAAGGTATCACAATCCCAGGTTTCAAGATATATTACAAAGCTGTGGTAATGATACTAGACACAAAGATTAATAGAACAGAATTGAGAGTCCAGAAATAAACCCACAAGTACAGGACCAATTAATCTTCAACAAAGGAGGCAAGCATAGGCAATGGGGAAAAGACCATCTCTTCAGCAAACAGTGTTGGGGAAACTAGACAGCTACATGCAAAAGAATGAAACTGAACCACTTTCTTATACCACACACAAAAATAAACTCAAAATGAATTAAGGACTTAAATTTGAGACCAGAAACCATAAAAATCCTAGAAGAGAGAGCACAAGTAGTAATTTCTCTGACATCAACCATAGCAATAGTTTTCTAGATGTCTCCTGAGGCAAGGGAAATAAAAGCAAAAATAAACTATTGGCACTACATCAAAATAAAAGCTTCTGCATGGCAAAGGAAACAATCAACAAAACTAAAAGGCAGCTTACTGAATAGGAAAAATGATAAAGGGTTAGCATCCAAAATGTATAAAGACCTTACAAAACTGAATATCAAAAAAAAAAACACCCCAATTAAAAAATGGGCAGAAGACATGAACAGACATTTTTCCAAAGAAGACATAAAGATGGCCAACGGATACATGAAGAGATGCTCAGTATCACTCATCATCAGAGAAATGCAAATCAAAACCAAATGAGGTATCACCTCACACCTGTCAGAATGGCTAAAATCAAAAACACAAGAAACAGCAGGTGTTGGAGAGGATGTGGAGAAAAAGGAATCTTCATGCACTGTTGGTCAGAATGCAAACTGGTGCAGCCACTGTGGAAAACAGAAGAGAGATTCCTCAAAAAGTTTAAAATAAAATTACCCTATGATCCAGTAATCACACTACTGGGTATTTATGCAAAGAATACGAAAACACTAATTCAAAGGAATATATGCACCCCTATATTTATAGCAGCATTATTTACAATAGCCAGACTACAAAAGCAGCCCAAGTGTCCATTGATAGATGAATGGATAAAGAAGATGTGGTGCATATATATACAATGGAATATTACTCACCCATAAAAAAGAATGAAATATGGACACTTGCAACAACATGGATAGACCTAGAGAGTACAGTGCTAAGTGAAATAAGTCAGAGAAAGACAAATACTATAGGATCTCACTCATATGTGTAATTTAAGAAACAAAACAAATAAACAAAGGGAAAAAAAAGACAAACAAAAAACAGACTCTTAACTATAGAGAACAAACTGATGGTTACCAAAGGGGAGGTGAGTGGGAGATAGGTGAAATAGGTGAAGGGTAAAATAATGGAAAAATGTTCCATGCTCATGGATTGGAAGAGACAATATTGTGAAGATGTCAATGCTACCTAGAGCAATCTACACATTCAATGCAATCCCTATCAAAATATCATCAACTTTTTTCAAAGAAATGGAGCAAATAATCCTAAAATTTGTATGGAACCAGAAAAGACCCCGCATAGCCAGAGGAATGTTGAAAAAGAAAAGCAAAGCTGGCGGCATCACAATTCCGGACTTCCAGCTCTATTACAAAGCTATCATCATCAAGACAGTACGGTACTGGCAGAAAAATAGACACATAGATCAATGGAACAGAATAGAGAGCCCAGAAATGGACCCTCAATTCTATGGTCAACTAATCTTCGACAAAGCAGGAAAGAATGTCCAATGGAAAAAAGACAGTCTCTTCAACAAATGGTGTTGGGAAAATTGGACAGCCACATGCAGAAGAATGAAACTGGACCATTTCCTTACACCACACACAAAAATAGACTCAAAATGGATGAAAGACCTAAAGGTGAGACAGGAGTCCATCAAAATCCTAAAGGAGAACACAGGCAGCAACCTCTTCGACCTCAGCCGCAGCAACTTCTTCCTAGAAACATCGCCAAAGGCAAGGGAAGCAAGGGCAAAAATGAACTATTGGGACCTCATCAAGATAAAAAGCTTTGGGCGCCTGGGTGGCTCAGTCGTTAAGCATCTGCCTTCAGCTCAGGTCATGATCCCAGGGTCCTGGGATCGAGCCCCGCATCAGGCTCCCTGCTCTGCAGGAAGCCTGCTTCTCCCTCCCCCACTGTCCCTGCTTGTGTTCCCTCTCTTGCTGTGTCTCTGTCAAATAAATAAATAAAATCTTAAAAAAAAAAAGATAAAAAGCTTTTGCACAGCAAAAGAAACAGTCAACAAAACCAAAAGACAACCAACAGAATGGGAGAAGATATTTGCAAATGACATATCAGATAAAGGGCTAGTATCCAAAATCTATAAAGAACTTATTAAACTCAACACTCAAAGAACAAATGATCCAATCAAGAAATGGGCAGAAGACATGAACAGACATTTTTCCAAAGAAAACATCCAAATGGTCAATAGACACATGAACAAGTGCTCAACATCGCTCAGCATCAGGGAAATCTAAATCAAAACCTCAATGAGATACCACCTCACACCAGTCAGAATGGCTAATATTCTGCTATGAATTTTTAAAAATCCTACAAATAAAGAATTCCTTCAACTGGCCGATCAAGAGACTCAATAAGCCAACAGGATAAAATAAGTGAGAAAAAAAATCAGTGAACTTGAAAATAGGTCAATAGAAATTATGCAAACGGAAACACAAAGAGAAAAACAAGTGAAGAAAAGCAAAAACTAAACAGAGCCATTAGAACTATGGGTATAACATAGGTGTAGGGTAGAATAAATATTTGAAGATATAAAAGCTGAGAATTTCCCTACAAAATAATGATATACATAAGTCACAGGTCCAAGAAGCTCAGAGGACCCCCAAACAGATAACAAAGTAAAGGACGAGAGAGAAAAACAAAACCCACACCACAAACATATATCTAGACCCAAAATACTTAAGTAGCTGAAAACTAAGAGAAAATCTTGAAGACAAAGAAAAAGGAAACATTACATACAGAGGAACAAAGCTAAGAATAACAGTAGGTTCTTCATGCAAAACCATAAATCAGAAGACAGTAGAATGATACCTTCAAAATGCTGCAGAAAAAGAAACCAAAAACTATTAACCCAGAATTTATGCCCAGTGAAAATGAAATTTTCATTTCATTTCAAAAATGAAAGAGAAAACTTTTCAAACAAATAAAAACTGAGATAATTTGTTACTAACAGACTTACACTACAAAAAAAAAAAAGTTAGGGGAAGCTCTACAGGTAGAAGGAAGATGACACTAGATCAAAACTTGGAGTATGAACCAGACAGATCCCCAGAAATGGTTAAAATATAGATTTTCCTAGCCTTGGGTGAATGAAATTCTTTCTAATATAAAAAACTCAATCTAGTAGACTCTGTTGGTGCCCCACCCAGACACCCTTTTCTGGGCTGGTGCACCCTTCTCCCAGTTGCCTGAGTGGAAAGGAGGGTGGGAGGGCTGCTATCAGCTCACAGATGCATTCCACCCCTGAGAACTGCCCTTGGCCAGTGGCAGCCACTTGGACATGGAATGTGTGGGAGACTGTTTCCTGTCCCTGAGCGGGGGCTGTAGCCAATGACTAACAGATATGGAGTACCATAAAGACCTGCCGCCTTACCTCAATGGGGAGTAATTCTGTAGTACTATTCGTGTTTTGGAGTTCTTTGCCTTACATTTGTCTTATATTTTCCCCTGTCCTAGCCTGCTTCCTTCCCTTTCTTAGAGACTTCACCTGAGAGCTCTCCCTCAAGATTCCCTTTCTCAATCTCTGCTTTTGAGGACCTTGATGAAGACACTCAACATTTCACCACAAATGATGACCTTAGCCATAGGTTTTTCTACATGCTGTTTATAAGGAATTCCTTCTAGTCCTTGTTTGCTATAGAGTTTATACCGAGAATGGGTGCTATTTTTTGTAATTTTCCCACATTTATTTATATGATCATAAAATTTTTCTCCTTTATTTGGTTAATGTAGTAACTTTTGTAGAGTAACTTAGAATTCTTATAATAAATGGAATTTGATCATAGTTTTTAAAAGAATTTCTTAATCTATTACTTATAACTTTTCAAATTGTAAAAAAGAAGATTTTCTTTTTTCCTTCTTTACAAGAGTTCTATAAAGATCAAAGGGAGAAAAACTCACTGAGACTAAGCAGGGAGCAGCATGAGGAAAACCAAATACATTTAAACCTTCCAAAGCTGCTAATGGCAAGAGGAGTTTTGGCACATTTCTTATTCAATGAGTCTATACCAGGTCTGCAGAAGGAACAGTCCTGCCTGCAGGCAAGGGTGGAATGAGAGGGTCTGCAGGTACCCATGAATCTTCTGGCTTCTAAAACCAGCTTTTGCTTGAAGAGCCAATAAAACTCTGTGCTTCAGCCTATAGGCAGAGCCTTTCTGAGGATCAAGACACATGGCTCATCAATGCCATAGGATTATGAGAGGAGGGAATATAAAAGGAATCCACAAACTGGCATAGAGCCTTTCACAGAATAGATTTTCAATAAATATTGGCAGACTCACAGATTTTTATTACCTATGTGTCATAGAACAGCTTCCTAGTCTTTACTTTGTTCCTTTAAAAAGGTGGAGGAACTTGAACCCAATTGCCAGTCATGTCACCACTAAATACATATATTTATTAATGAGAAAATAAATAGCCATCAACATTCTAACTGGAAAATACATGAGTCTTCACGTATGGAATGAAGACACCAAATATCCAAGTTCTGGAATGATGAGGTTACCCTGGTCCAAATAACTCATTCAACCCCTCTCGTGACCCTTATTCCTGAGATGGCTTGCAGGGCTGGTCACATACTCTTCAGTTGCAAGGCTAAAAGGTTTCCAAGTTTGTTAACCACTGAAAATGTTTTTTCCATTCTCTGCTAAACTCTACATTCCTCCAAGTTTGTGAATGTGTCTTCTCTTTTTTTCTGTCTTTCCTGGCAAAATACTAAGGACATAAGAGATCTGATCAATTATTATTGAATTAGATATGACTGGCCCATGTGGCTCAACACTGGACCTTGACTTTACTAACACCAGTCTTTAGCCAGGTGTGCTACTGAAGAAAGTACGTGAAGTGAAGTGAAGACAGAAACACTCTGCCAAAATAGAAATCCTAAAAAAAACTCTGAAATCATCACCCTTCTTTAAATTTTTCTATTGTCCTTCCATTTATTTATGAGGTCAAGGGCTTACTGGACACCTTTAACCTAAAGATCTGGGCAGCTAAGAGTACTTTTGAAATAGTCAGTCAGTTGTGAAATAAACACTCCTGATCATCTGATAGTTGTTAACTTGTGACTTGGTTTTTCAGAGAACGCGCCTATGGCTCGGTTTAACTATTTCACCAAAGAAGAGGTTGTGCCATTTCTCAGCTCAAAACACTATCATTAAGAAAAACTGGCCTCTCCTTTAGTCTCCCAGACCCAGTCTGTTCCTCCCCACCCTTTAAAAGCATACTTCCCTGAATAATCTTACTGGTGATGCAGTTAGTAGTGACTTTAAAATTGCTCCACAACCTTAAAATTGCTCCAGTTTGGGAGGTAACGATCCTTGGGAAATAGTCACTATTCCTTACATTCTTGGTTTTTACTTTTTACCAGCACTCTGACCCTAAGTATTTTGACTTAAATGGCATTATATCAAGTTGCACCAACTAATCAGAATTTTGGAGCTAGAAGGAACCTGAATGATTGACTAGTCAACTCCATTGTACTGGAATTGAGCTCCAGAATAAATGCCTTAGCCTATATCTTTAGACAGATTCAAGAGGAAACACCAAGTCTGGACCCTTTCTAGTGAATACACTGTGTTACTCTATTGGCATAAACCAAATGTGAGAAAATGAGCTCATGAGTTCATGCCCAGCAACATGAAAATGTTCCCAATTCTCTAGAAACAATGTGATAATTTAAGCAAGCAAGACCTCACTCTAGGTTCCTCCCACAATGAAGGAGCAGAGCTGCCCTGAACATCCATGCCTCCTGGGGAATTTCCTGCTATAGAAAGGAGAGAGTCAATACCTCATTTTGACAGATGTTTTTCACACTCCTGATCCACATTTCCTCTTATTTCTACATTTATTAGGGTTCACTGGAATAGGTCTCAAACACCTCATCAAGCAGTATTTAGAAATCTTTCTGTGCTATTTTTCCTATGCATTCCAGCCTCATACCCTCTCCTCTAAGGAAGGCTCCACAAAGATGGGAGAGTATATACAGACAAGTCACCTCTAGAGTCTAGGAAGGGAGCCTGCTAAAACTGTCCTCCTTCCAGGAAGAAATTGTTTTTTTCTGACCTCTATGTGAATAGAACTTGAAAACTTGAACTTTGAGTTGTGATTTGATACCTGAAATTCCTTTCATTCCACAATTAAAGGTAAGGCATTCAGGGTAAACATAGCAGAACTAAGCACTCTCTGGACTCACTAATGCTCATAAAGGGATAAATGACTGACAAGTATCAATTCCTAGAGCTAATTTTGGAAAAAGAGGAGGAAAAAGGAGAGGTCAAGGGCACTGAAGGGAGAATGAACAGGAAAAAAAGAAAGGCTGGAGGCATCAAAGAGAAAGTCTACCCACTTCACTATCTGCCCTGAACAATGCTGTTTAATTACTTCCAGATCTGCTCCTCACTTTTTTTTTTTTTAAATCAACTTTGACCACAAAGGCAGCTATTACTGGTTTTCAAATGGATAAGGACATCTTTGGGTGGCATCTCTCTAGATGAAGATGAATGGGCAATAGGTTCTTATAAATAGGCATACTAGAAAGAGATTTTAAAACATGTAATATACTTTGTATACCTAATTGTATTACCTAATCAGGATGATATTTTATATTAGCATGGTTCTTTCAACTAAGAAGCTAAAAGTGGAAAAGGAATCATAGATCTATAGAAAACAGAAAATTCAGCTCCCCACATGCATCCCCTAGAGTGTTGTCTGTATTAGAAGTCACAAAAACTGAAAGATAAACACTCATGTTAAAAAGTTTTCCATATTGGTATGATTGCTTCCATAAATGGAACACTGGAAGCAGTGATGATGTTGAGAAAGTGGTAGAATGCAGTCTTTTTTTATTTTCTAGGGGGAAAAAAGGCAGAGAAAGAGAAGGGAAAAATAAAGTGGCTAGTTCTCCCATTTATACACTACCGGGGTTAATATGTAATTGACAAGCTAATGACTGTGTAAAAATTGCCTCTATTGTTTACCATCTAGATGGTGGTCAGCCATCTTACCACTCTGCCCACCACTGGGTATGGGCTTGTACAGAATGCAGTAAGTGGGGGGCGGAGCAAGATGGTGGAGGAGTAGGAGACCTGGATTTCGTCTCCTCTCAGGAATTCAGCTGGATAGGGATCCAACCATTCTGAACACCTACAAACTCAACAGGAGATCGAAGAAAAGAAGAGCAACAACACTCTCATCAGAAAAGCGACCACTTTCTGGAAGGTAGGACGTGCGGAGAAGTGAATCCCAGGCGGGAGGATAGACAGCGGGGGAGGGGCCTCCGTCGGATGCTTCTGGCAAGTGATAGAGCCGCGGAGCACAAAATTGGAACTTTTAAAAGTCTGCCCCGCTGAGGGACGTCACTCTGGTGGCTAAGTGGGGGGTGGAACCCTCCGGGACAGTGTGGTCTCAGGACCCTCGGGGTCACAGAAAGACCGGGGGTGCCTGAGTGTGGCAGAGCTCCCAGGTAACGGAGCAGGGAAGCCGGCTGCAGAGGCGGAGCCCAGACGCAGGCTCTCAGCTCGGGATTGACACAAACCGTGATCCGCGGCACAGTCGGGCCACTGCTCCTCCAGCAGGGACCCAACAAGCGGCAGATCCGGGGAGACTCACCTTCCTCCCCCGGGAGGAGCCGCTCGGGATTGCACCGCAGGGATCTGCTGGGTTTGGAGACTCCACCCGGGGTCGGGTGCCAGAGATAGAAACGCGCGGTCACAGGCCGGGTGAGCACGGAGTGCGGCCGGAGAGCGGGGAGACGGGAGTGACTGACGGCTTTTCTCTGGGGGCTCACTGAGGAGCGGGCCCGAGTTCTCAGCTCCTCCGGGGCGGAGATTGGGAGGCCGCCATTTTCACTCTCCGCCTCCAAAGCTGTACGGGAAGCTCGCAGGGAACAAAAGCCCCGGAGAGCAAACCCGAGCAGATTACTTAGCCGGGAGGGGGCAAGGGCGGGGCAATTCCGCCTCCCACAAAGACGTTTGGAAACCACGGCAACAGGCCCCTCCCCAGAAGATCAGCGAGAACAGCCAGCCAAGACCAAGGTTACCGATCAATGAGAACAGCAGAACTCCAGCGCTAAGGGACTACTGCACATAGAATTCATGGCTTTTTTACCATGATTCTTTAGTCTTTCAAAGTTAATTTTTTTTTTTTAAAGATTTTATTTATTTACTTGAGAGAGAGAATGAGACAGAGAGAGCACGAGATGGGGGAGGGTCAGAGGGAGAAGCAGGCTCCCCACCGAGCAGGGAGCCCGATGTGGGACTCGATCCCGGGACTCCAGGATCATGACCTGAGCCGAAGGCAGTCACTTAACCAACTGAGCCACCCAGGCGCCCCAAAGTTAATTTTTTTTTAACTGTCTTTTTTTCTTTTCTTTTTCTTTTTGAATTTTTCTTTTTCCCTTTTTCAACCAACATCTTATCAATCCCTTTTTTTAAAAAAAACATTTTTATTTTTCATTTTTAGACTCATATTCTATCCCTTCATAGTAGTTACCCATATTTTTGGCTTATATATATAAGTTGTTCTCTCTTTAAAATTTTGAGATAGTTTCTTCTAACAGATTAAAATATACCCTAAATCTCTAGTATATGGTGTTTTCTATTCCCCTGCCTAATCACATCCTCTCCCTTTGTTTTTCTTTTTCTTTTTTCTTTTTTTTAAATCCTCTTCTTTCTTTTTTCAAACAACTTCTTATCAATTCCTTTTATAAAATTTTTTATAATTTCCATCTTTACATTCATATTCCATCCCTTCATCATATCAACCCTTATTTTTGTACATATATAAGTTTTTCTTTCTTTAAAATTTTGGGAGGCACTTTCTTCTAAAAGACCAAAATACACCCCAAATCTAGTGTGTAGCACTGATCTATATACCAGCCTGATCATATTTGATCACATTCTGGTTTTTTTTGTTGTTGTTTTGTTTTGTTTTGTTTGTTTTTGTTTTTATCTTTATCTTTTTCTTTTTTTTCTTTTCCTTTTTTCTCTCTTTCCCTTTCTTTTCCCACTGCTTCGGGTCTTTTCTGATTTGTTTAGAGTATATTTTCTGGGGACGTTGTTACTCTGCTAGCATTTTGTTCTCTCATTAATCTATTCTCCTCTGCACAAAATGACAAGATGGAAAAAATCACCTCAACAAAAAGAACAAGGGGTAGTACCGACTGCCAGGGACCTACTCAATACGGACATTAGTACGATGTCAGATCTAGAGTTCAGAATCATCACTTTAAAGATACTAGCTGGGCTTGAAAAAAATATGGAAGTTATTAGAGAAACCCTTTCTGGAGAAGTAAAAGAACTAAAATCCAACCAAGTAGAAATCAAAAAGGCTATTAATGAGGTGCAATCAAAAATGGCGCAACTGCTAGAATAAATGAGGCAGAAGAGAGAATCAGTAATATAGAAGATGAAATGATGGAAAATAAAGAAGCTGAGAAAAAGAGAGAGAAACAACTACTGGAACACGAGGGCAGAATTCGAGAGATAAGCGATACCATAAGACGAAACAACATTAGAATAATTGGGATCCCAGAAGAAGAAGAAAGAGAGAAAGGGGCAGAAGGTATAATGGAGCAAATTATAGCAGAGAACTTCCCTAATTTGGGGAAGGAAACAGGCATGAAAATCCAGGAAGCACAGAGAACCCCTCTCAAAATCAATAAAAATAGGTCAACTCCCCGACATCTAATAGTAATACTTACGAGTCTCATAGACAAAGAGAAAATCCTGAAAGCAGCTTGGGAGAAGAGATATGTAACCTACAAGGGTAGAAACATTAGATTGGCAACAGACCTATCCACAGAGACCTGGCAGGCCAGAAAGGGCTGGCAGGATATATTCAGAGCACTAAATGAGAAAAATATGCAGCCAAGAATACTATATCCAGCTAGGCTGTCATTGAAAATTGAAGGAGAGATAAAAAGCTTCCAGGACAAACAAAAACTAAAGGAATTTGCAAACACAAAACCAGCCCTACAGGAAATCTTGAAAGGGGTCCTCTAAGCAAAGAGAGACCCTAAAAGCAACATAGACCAGAAAGGAACACAGACAATATACGGTAACACTCACCTTACAGGCAATACAATGGCACTAAATTCCTATCTTTCAATAGTTACCCTGAATGTAAATGGGCTAAATGCCCCAATCAAGACACAGGCTATCAGACTGGATTAAAAAACAAGACCCATCAATATGCTGTCTGCAAGAGACTCATGTTAGAACCAAAAACACCCCCAGATTGAAAGTGAGGGGGTGGAAAACCATTTACCATGCTAATGGACACCAAAAGAAAGCTGGGGTGGCAATCCTTATATCAGACAAATTAGATTTTAAACCAAAGACTGTAATAAGAGATGAGGAAGGACACTATATCATACTTAAAGGATCTATCCAACAAGAAGATCTAACAATTGTAAATATCTATGCCCCTAACATGGGAGCAGCCAATTATATAAGGCAATTAATAACAAAAGCAAAGAAACACATCGACAACAATACAATAATAGTGGGGGACTTTAACACCCCCCTCACTGAAATGCACAGATCGTCTAAACAAAAGATCAACAAGGAAATAAAGACTTTAAATGACACACTGGACCAAATGGACTTCACAGACATATTCAGAACATTCCACCCCAAAGCAAATGGAATACACATTCTTCTCTAGTGCCCATGGAACATTCTCCAGAATAGATCACATCCTAGGTCATAAATCAGGTCTCAACCTGTACCAAAAGACTGGAATCATTCCCTGCCTATTTTCAGACCACAATGCTTTGAAACTAGAACTCAATCACAAGAGGAAAGTCGGAAAGAACTCAAATACATGGAGGCTAAAGAGCATCCTACTGAAGAATGAATGGGTCAACCAGGAAATTAAAGAAGAATTAAAAAAAATACATGGAAACCAATGAAAATGAAAACACAACTATTCAAAATCTTTGGGATGCAGCAAAGGCAGTCCTAAGAGGAAAGTATATAGCAATACAAGCCTTTCTCAAGAAGCAAGAAAGGTCTCAAGTACACAACCTAACCCTACACCTAAAGGAGCTGGAGAAAGAACAGCAAATAAAGCCTAAACCCAGCAGGAGAAGAGAAATAATAAAGATCAGAGCAGAAATCAATGAAATAGAAAGTAAAAGAACAGTAGAACAGATCAACAAAACTAGGAGCTGGTTCTTTGAAAGAATTAACAAGATTGATAAACCCCTGGCCAGACTTATCAAAAAGAGAAGAGAAATGACCCAAATCAACAAAATCATGAATGAAAGAGGAGAGATCACAACCAACACCAAAGAAATACAAACAATTATAAGAACATATTATGAGCAACTCTATGCCAGCAAATTAGATAACCTGGAAGAAATGGATGCATTCCTAGAGATGTATCAACTACCAAAACTGAACCAGGATGAAATAGAAAACCTGAACAGACCTATAACCACTAAGGAAATTGAAGCAGTCATCAAAAATCTCCCCAAAAACAAAAGCCCAGGGCCAGATGGCTTCCCAGGGGAATTCTACCAAACATTTCAAGAAGAATTAATACCTATTCTTCTGAAACTGTGCCAAAAAACAGAAATGGAAGGAAAACTTCCAAACTCATTTTATGAGGCCAGCATTACCTTGATCCCTAAACCAGACAAAGACCCCATCAAAAAGGAGAATTACAGACCAATATCCCTGATGAACATGGATGCAAAAATTCTCACCAAAATACTAGCCAATAGGATCCAACAGTACTTTAAAAGGATTACTCACCACGACCAAGTGGGATTTATCCCTGGGCTGCAAGGTTGGTTCAACATCCGCAAATCAATCAACGTGATACAATACATTAACAAAAGAAAGAACAAGAATCATATGATCCTCTCAATAGATGCAGAAAAAGCTTTTGACAAAGTACAGCATCCTTTCTTGATCAAAACTCTTCAGAGTATAGGCATAGAGGGTACATACCTCAATATCATAAAAGCCATCTATGAAAAACCTACAGCGAATATTATTCTCAATGGGGAAAAACTGAGAGCTTTCCCCCTAAGGTCAGGAACACGGCAGGGATGTCCACTATCACCACTGCTATTCAACATAGTATTGGAAGTCCTAGCCACAGCAATCAGACAACAAAAAGAAATCAAAGGCATCCAAATTGGCAAAGAAGAAGTCAAACTCTCACTCTTTGCAGATGATATGATACTTTATGTGGAAAACCCAAAATACTCCACCCCAAAACTGCTAGAACTCATACAGGAATTCAGTAAAGTGGCAGGATATAAAATCAATGCACAGAAGTCAGTGGCATTCCTATACACCAACAACAAGACAGAAGAAAGAAATTAAGGAGTCGATCCCATTTACAATTGCACCCAAAACCATAAGATACCTAGGAATAAATCTAACCAAAGAGGCAAAGGATCTGTACTCAGAAAACTCTAAAATACTCATGAAAGAAATTGAGGAAGACACAAAGAAATGGAAAAACATTCCATGCTCATGGATTGGAAGAACAAATATTGTGAAGATGTCAATGCTACCTAGAGCAATCTACACATTCAATGCAATCCCCATCAAAATACCATCCACTTTTTTCAATGAAATGGAACAAATAATCCTAAAATTTGTATGGAACCAGAAAAGACCCCGCATAGCCAGAGGAATGTTGACAAAGAAAAGCAAAGCCGGCGGCATCACAGTTCCGGACTTCCAGCTCTATTACAAAGCTGTCATCATCAAGACAGCATGGTACTGGCACAAAAACAGACACATAGATCAATGGAACAGAATAGAGAGCCCAGAAATGGACCCTCAACTCTATGGTCAACTCATCTTTGACAAAGCAGGAAAGAATGTCCAATGGAACAAAGACAGTCTCTTCAACAAATGGTGTTGGGAAAATTGGATAGCCACATGCAGAAGAATGAAACTGGACCATTTCCTTACACCACACACAAAAATAGACTCCAAATGGTTGAAAGACCTCAATGTGAGACAGGAGTCCATCAAAATCCTAAAGGAGAACACAGGCAGCAACCTCTTTGACCTCAGCCGCAGCAACTTCTTCCTAGAAACATCGCCAAAGGCAAGGGAAGCAAGGGCAAAAATGAACTATTGGGACTTCATCAAGATAAAAAGCTTTTGCAAAGCAAAGGAAACAGTCAACAAAACCAAAAGACAACCGACAGAATGGGAGAAGATATTTGCAAATGACATATCAGATAAAGGGCTAGTATCCAAAATCTATAAAGAACTCATCAAACTCAACACCCAAAGAACAAAGAATCCAATCAAGAAATGGGCAGAAGACATGAACTGAACAGACATTTTTCCAAAGACATCCAAATGGCCAACAGACACATGAAAAAGTGCTCAACATCGCTTGGCATCAGGGAAATCCAAATCAAAACCTCAATGAGATACCACCTCACACCAGTCAGAATGGCTAAAATTAACAAGTCAGGAAATGACAGATGTTGGCGGAAATGCAGAGAAAGGGGAACCCTCCTACACTGTTGGTGGGAATGCAAGCTGGTGCAGCCACTCTGGAAAACAGTATGGAGGTTCCTCAAAAAGTTGAAAATAGAGCTACCATATGATCCAGCAATTGCACTACTGCGTATTTACCCCAAAGATACAAAAGTAGGGATCTGAAAGGGTACGTGCACCCCGATGTTTATAGCAGCAATGTCCACAATAGCCAAACTGTGGAAAGAGCCAAGATGTCCATCGACAGATGAATGGATAAAGAAGATGTGGTATATATATACAATGGAATATTATGCAGCCATCAAAAGGAATGAGATCTTGCCATTTGCAACGACGTGGATGGAACTGGAGGGTATTATGTTGAGTGAAATAAGTCAAAAAGAGAAAGACATGTATCATATGATCTCACTGATATGAGGAATTCTTAATTGCAGGAAACAAACTGAGGGTTGCTGGAGTGGGGGGTGGGGTGGGAGGGATGGGGTGACTGGGTGATAGACACTGGGGAGGGTATGTGCTCTGGTAAGCGCTGTGAATTGTGCAAGACTGTTGAATCTCAGATCTGTACCTCTGAAACAAATAATGCAATATATGTTAAGAAAAAAAAAAGAAGAAGAAGGTAGCGGGAGGGGAAGAATGAAGCGGGGGAAATCGGAGGGGTAGACGAACCATGAGAGACGATGGACTCTGAAAAACAAACTGAGGGTTCTAGAGGGGAGGGGGGTGGGAGGATGGGTTAGCCTGGTGATGGGTATTGAGGAGGGCACATTCTGCATGGAGCACTGGGTGTTGTGCACAAACAATGAATCATGGAACACTTCATCTAAAACTAATGATGTAATGTATGGGGATTAACATAAGAAATAAATAAATAAATAAATAAAAATTTTTAAAAAAGGAATGCAGTAAGTGACTGACAGGGTCTGTGTGCCACGTGTAACCTAGCTAGAGAAGACATTCTGGAAGAAGTGCACATGGAGACCTGGTGATATTCCCAATGGTGGGGTGTGTGTCTCTCTGCACTCGGTAAATAGTCTCACTTCAAAACTGCTATGCTGAGTTGTGGCAGAACAGAGCTCGGCTGGGCCCAGCCAAACCCCTCCACTTGAGGAAGACGAAAGGAAAACTCTCAGGATCCAGAGAAAGGACTCATTTCTGTCCTCTCCAAGCTGTTTAAAAAAAAAAAAAAAAAAAGCAGAGCATTCCCTTGGCTGTTCCAGGCACTGACCTGGGATGTGCTGGGAAGTACTCACCTTTTAGGCTTGTTTCATGTTGCAGATTTGCAAGGATGTGAAAAACCATTCCTCCTTACTCTTTCCTGATCCACTTTCTAAGCTCCTGCCTCTTGTCCTTCACAATGTGAGACAAGCAAACAGACCAAGACTTTTAGTCATCAACTACAGAAAGAATTTCCATGGAAAGGTACCAGGAACCCAACTGCTATGGTGCTAATCTCGTCTCATCTTGCCTCTTACAAGGATGAGGATGGTTGGACATACAAAAACAAGGGCTGTGTAATTTATTCTCATGTGGCCTTGTTCTGGTCTGGGTTACAAGTGTTCTCCTTGATTACCTTAACTTTCATGGGTTTCCTCATTTTCCAATAAATCAAGTTCAGATTCCTGACACCTGAGGAGGCTCTCCTGGGGGCTGGTAGTAATACTTTGCCTACCTCCCCTTCCACTCCAACTTACAGTGCTTTATTGTGTTGCTCCATCCTCTCTTCTGCCCACCTAGACATCTCCCTCTACCTACTCCCCTTTAAATCCTGCCCCTCTGCGGCAAACCCTTTTGTATCTCCCTATGATACGCTCTCATACACCTTGTCATTTTTCTTCATAACACTTAAGGCCATAAAATATGTACATGTGTAGTCATCAGTGGGGTGACTTTCTTCCTCACTAGACAATTAGTTCCTTGAAGATAGGGACAGCACGTATTATGTTCTTTGACATATATGTAGCAGCAAACTGGTAGTAGGTGTTTAGATTAATTGTCAAGTTAATAATTATATTAATGAAGGTAAACACCAGTTAAAATTTCTACTTCCTTCATAAGTGGGACCTTTAACCTCTCCAGCTGAGTATATTCTTGTTAGTCATCATCTGAAGTAACAGGTGAACTTTGTGCTTCCTGCTGGCACTATCACTTTGCATGTTTTGTCAGCATTATCTGGATCTTAGTCTTATCTCCTCTGTTATTCTAAGGCTCCTTGACAGCAGGGACTCTCGTTCATTCTTTACATCATTCACAACTTCAATCACAAAAGTTACTAGATGGAACTCAAAAACTGTTGTCTGAATGATGGGTAAATCTTTTATGTATTCTTCTGTTGTTTGTTAAATGTTTATAGTCTCACATTCTTCCTACAACAGATTAAAAAAAAAAAATTAACCAGTCAACAAATCTTTTCAGCATTTCAGAGTTTCAGCCATGTAGCATATGCTCCTTCCAGGGGCATTCCACTGTGTTCTGAGAAATCTTGAGTTTAAAGATGTGAAGGCAGGGCATGAAGGAGTTTAAGTTTTTGGCCAGAGACAACAGAGGAGGTTAAGAGGCTGGAGCAGTGGGAAAATGGAGACAGCAGGAGTAAGTACTTGGGACAGATGGTTTAGGTGGAAAAAAACTGTTAAGCTCCAAGAAACTCAAGGGAGTGAGGGGTTTTGAGTGAAAGTCTTTATCCTGTATATACTGTGTAACCTTGGGAAAATCACTTTTCTCCCTGGATCTGTTTCCACATGAGTGAAATGACACAAATGATACTTATCTTTCAGATTATTTACAGGATTCATACAATAATAAGTGAGAAATTGGTCTATCAGCTCAAAAGGGTTATGCAAGTGGTATCACCTAAATGGTGATTAGGATCGAGAACTGTAGTGAGACAGCTCAGAGGGCCTGGGAGACCACAGGCAGAAGCTTATGTTTCATTGGGAGAGTAAAAGGACCATCAGCCTACAGCCCCTGAAATAACTGGGGATTAAAAAGTTAAATGGGGAGGGCGCCTGGGTGGCTCAGTTGGTTAAGCGACTGCCTTCGGCTCAGGTCATGATCCTGGAGTCCCTGGATCGAGTCCCGCATCGGGCTCCCTGCTCGGCAGGGAGCCTGCTTCTGGCTCTGACCCTCCCCCCTCTCATGTGCTCTCTCTCTCTCATTCTCTCTGTCCCAAATTAAAAAAAAAAAAAAATCTTTAAAAAGTTAAATGGGGAGAAGGTAGGCAGAATTTGAGGAAGGAATGTGGGGGGATGGGGCAGAAAGAGCAACTAAATAGAGTATGAATAAGGCATAAAGTACACAGTGTTGAAGGTCAGACCAGAAGGGTCTTGGGGGGAGGTAAGGGGGATACCCAAGGAAAGGGAACAGCTGGGCACTGAGAAGGCTGAAGTAAGAGGACAGGGTGCTTAGTATTTCTCCCGTGAGACAGAAGATATATACAATGAGGAGAAATTGAAGAGAGGGAATCCAGGATTCCACAGATGCAGCATTTAGGGGATGGGAAAAGGCTGGGTACCAAAGGGCTCCCACAGAAAGTGGGCCTGTGCATCTTAAACTTACACAATGTGATATGTCAGTTATATCTCAATAAAGCTTGGGAAAAAAATTAAGTACTTGCTACTTCCTGCTTATCAGATGCAATCAGCATAATGTCATTAATATGGTAAGCCAGTGTGATGTTTCATGGAATAAGATAAAAAAGATCAATTCATAGAGATGGAAAGGAAAATGGTGGGGGCTGGGAGGAGGGGGGAAATGGGACTTATTTAATGGATACAGAGTTTTGGGTTTTTGCAAGATGAAAAAGATTCTGGAAATGGATGGTGGTGACAGCAGAACAACAATGTGAGTGTGCTTAATGCCACAGGACTATATACTTAAAAATGGTTAAAATGGGAAGTTTTATGTTCTGCATATTTTACCACAGTTTTTTAAATAAGTAAATAAATAAATAAAAAGAAAATGAAACTTAAGGAGAGTCAACTATACTTTCTACTAAGAGGATATAAGAACAGGAGCAGTAAAGGTGTCCCTGAAGAACTGATGAAAGGAAAAGGAACCACAGAAACCAAAGCTGAAGGAAATGTCCAAGCCAGGCTGTCTTCTTCCTAGACATGCAACCCACTACATTTTCCAGATTCCTTCGTAGTTGGGTATGGCCAGGTGACCAAATTTTAGCCAAACTAACATGAACAGAATGTTTTAGGTCACTTTCCACAGGCAGGTACATAAAAAGCTTCCACTTGTGTTCCTCTATGCTATTTTCCCATCTGAAGGTTGGTTGCTCATGCCCAGAGTGACTTTGGAAGCCACATATGGAAGATAATGAAGCCACAAGATAAAAGGAGCTTAGTCTCCTACATCACTGCTTGCAGGGTAGACCTCTATCAATCAGGACATCTATTTTAACTATTAAGACATCTATTTTAAACTTAACATTAGCAAGAAAAAACAAGTGTATTGTGTTCAAGCTAATATAGAATTGGGGTGCATTTATTACAAGAGCTATCATTACCTTAATTAACATGGCATGGATGAGGCTGGGAATGTGACTGAGGAGCCCACAGGCTGCATTTTTGAATATTCAAATGAGAATTATAAGAAGAAGTGGAAACAGCTGGGAGAAAGAAAATACTAGCAGATTGTATCTCTGAATAGTCTTTGAAGCCAGAGTCCAGGAAAAAAAAATATATCAAATTGTGACTTTTAAGGAATGCTTTTAATAAAGCATGTGCTATTTACACATCATGACCTAGTCAGTCCATATCCATCCCTGTTTATTGGCTCTCCTCTACTTTACAACGGTGGCCATGGCACTTAACCTGTCACTGGCTTTCTATATATAGCCACAAAAGGAAAATATCAACCAAATTTCCATAAAGGAATAACTCCAGGTTCCTTCTCTTGCTTTCTCTCTCTCTCTCTCTCTCTATCCCCCAAATAATTTTTAATTGTTTAATGTGGGAAAATGTTTTATGGGAATTGCATTCCTTTCTGAGCCACTGCCTGGGTCATTTAAAAATAAACAATAGACAAAGGGAAACATTAACTTGGGGGTACTTTATAATAACAACCTCCAGGGCTGATCCAGCATTGACTAGGAAGATAAAAGGAGTTAGAAAATTTGTGGCAATCTAGGCTACATAAAGATAATATTCAGCTTTCCCATCTCCTACTCCCCAACAGGTATGATCCAAATGGAGATGATGCCTAATTAATTCTGTGGTCCTGTCAGTTCCTATTATTGTTAAAATATTCTCAGATGCTCAGATAAGTCATAGGCCAGTGATTTAATATAGTTACTAAAGGCTAAAGTTTGCAGAGACTGTGAAACCATTCAAGCAAAGACAAGGTGTAAACAGGATTTATTATAATGACCATTATTATTTTTATTATGTTAAGCAGATAGGTCTATCCAAGACATGCAAACTTAGCTTTTGAGTCTTGATCATAAACCTTTAGGCACTTTTCTAGCCCCTGTAATAGCACCAATGAGAGATTAAACTAGAAAGCAAATCTACAAATGAGTAGCTATCTTATAATTAGTAAGCACTCTCCTTCATATAAAATTCCATGATAGTCTTTAATAGCCATACTTTATACTCACCTAGAGCCTTTCATCAGAAAAGCTCAAAGCACTTCTTGCTAATACCAGCACCAATTCTCTCAAAATGATTTTAAGTTAGGGAGCTAGAATTCCCATCCACAAAGCATTTTGGCCATTGCTGAGACCTGAGCCCTCTGTCTCCATCCCCTGGAGTTGCGGGTGACACTCTGCCCAGAGCACAGCCCCACTCCCAGCCCAGTTAAGGGGAGAAGGATCCTATCAGGGCGGAAATACTAGTTTCAGCCACATTAGAGGCAATGGGAGGAAAAGAAAAGCTCAGCCTTTGGAATTAGACCTGACTACACACCATAGCTTTAAACAAATCATTTTAACCTCGCTGAGCTTAAATTTGCTCATCAATGATCAAGAATGTAAGATAATACTACAGTTCTTGGCACACAGTATGCACTCAATTAATATCTGCTTCAGAGTATAAGACCATATCATTCTTCATATTCCTAATTTCATTTGATCTTTTTTTTTTTTTTCCATTGGATCTTTAAAACTAAGCAATGTTTTATCTGGTTAATACTTGGCTGAAAGTCTGCATGAGAATACTGCCCAAGTAGGCACTGAATAAATGTTAGTGGAGTTGTCTTGTTATGGAAAAAGTATATATCCAATGCCCACGCTAACCAAACCATCTTGGGTTGTCCATAAAAACAAGTTCAATATTATCTCATATAAATGCTAATCCCTGGGTATGAAAGATTTATACTAGTTCAACTGTAACCCTCCTTAGTATATCTAAGTTGATTTTCTAAGTCCCTTACATCCTCTATTTGTAAACAAAGGCGAATACTGTTACGGATTTTAACACTTTTTAAAATACCAAATGATAAGTTATTAGTTACAGAGATTTGTTTTAAAAAATCTTATGTCGTATAAACTTAAATATATTACTATGCTTTCTGGATTTATTTGGATTATTTTTAGGAGGCACATACTTAGTCCTTTCATCTATCTGAAGACAAAATTGTATGTCTTCCATTATAAATATCACATTTTCATTAGATTTTTCATAGCTTACCAAAAATGCAGCCAAACCATTTATCAATCAAGAACTATAAAATCAAAAGGAATTCCTATTCCCTGGATTTCAAAGTGTTAAAAAAAATTCTAGAGGGTATAATGCTAAGTGAAATAAGTCAGTCAGAAAAAGACAAATACCATATGATTTCACTCATATGTAGAATTTAACAAAACAAACGAGGGAAAAAAGAGATAAACAAAAAACAGACTCTTAAATATAGAGAACAAACTAGTGGTTGTCAGAAGGGAGATGGGTGGGGAGATGGTGAAATAGGTGAAGGGAATTAAGAGTACACTTAGGAGGGGTGCCTGGGTGGCTTACTTGTTAAGCGTCTGCCTTCGGCTCAGGTCATGATCCCAGGGTCCTGGGATTGAGCCCCGCATCAGGCTCCCCACTCTGCGGGAAACCTGCTTCTCCCTCTCCCACTCCCCCTGCTTGTGTTCCTTCTCTGTGTCTCTCTCTGTCAAATAAATAAATAAAATCTTTAAAAAAAAAAGAGTACACGTATGAGCACTGAGTAATGTACAGAATTGCTGAATCATTATATTGTACTCCTGAAACTAACATAACACTGTATGTTAATTATATTTGAATTAAAATTTTTTTTAAAAAATCTTAAGTTATTAATTTACTTCTTAGGCCATGACAGTGACATCACTTACTCAGAACTTGTCTAGCAACCTCAATCAATTCAAAACATGGTATTGACCAAACAGTAAGGACAAAAGTTGGGAGGAGCTTCTGAGTAGGCAAAGTAGATATTAAGAACATTTATGTCTAATAGTCATGAATTTCATTCAAGACATATTTCAGAATATCACTCAGGGCTAAGTTACCCTTACTTTGTCCACAATTCTAATAAGTTTTCATTTGATTTCTCCCATTATCAGTAGATAAAAAGCAGCAAACCAGAAGTGTGTAGACATTAAAAGGAAGAAGATTTCTTACAGCTGTCAGCCAATAATCCAACAAACCAAGAAGTTCTTTTTGAATGGTAACTGTTTTCTGGCACTTTAGTGGGTTCTAAGGAACAGAGAAGTAAAAGTTATTATCCTTGCCCTCCATAGCTTATACTTTGGTTGAGGGTAGAAAAGAGTTCCACACAGGAAACAAATAGAAACAAATAAATGATATAGCACTGACCACAGCTTCAAAAACTTCAAAGAGAGAAATCAGCATGGGAGAGAATACAAAAGATTTCATTGAGGCCAAATCTTTTAATTTTTTACAAAAGGACACACAAAAAATATCAGAAAAATTAGAACAAGACCTGTATCTGAAAGACAAAAAACAAATGTCTGAAAGCGGATGCCTTCTAATCACTGTGGGAGACACTTAAAAATTAAAAAAAAAAAAAAAAAATCTTATTCATCTTGCTCAGAGGAGAAGAATAGGGAGAATGAGGATGTTTCAAGGATCAAACACAGTGATTTTAATACACAGTGTGTATATCTGGAAAACCAGATAAGGAGAAATCAACTTATAGTTCAGAAGCAAAGACTTCAATAAAGCATTGAAATTTATTTTTTAAAAACAATTTTTTTTTTAAGTCTTCCTTTTATATACTGCTCTTTAAATGGTTTCAGTGAAATAGCATGGAGGCAGAGTAATGGGTGCAATGACCCATTCGGTAGTGCTGGGTTGCATGACCTGTGTAAGGTCATCCTCCCCTGCCCCACTCTACCAGCTCTACCAATCTACAGGCTCACTGACACCTTCCCAGCAGCAATGGCTCTCCTTCAAGGAGTTTCACAGAGATCATAATCTGTAATCAGGATTCTGAACAAGAACTTCATGAACTGCTCTATTCATGACCCAGGTTGGGAAAGAGGGCCAAGTCTGTCTGCCAGCATCAGTGGACAACAATGATGATAAAGGCCATGGGCCAAAGATTCTGAAGGAGGACAAATGTGCACACACCAAACTTGCTGCCTGACTCCTTGGAGATACAGATGCTGGCTTGGATTTGAAGGGCACCAAGATAATCCTCAATTAAATCTCTTTCCCACCCACAAGAAAAGCAATGCACTATGGTGAAGAGAGGATTACGGCTCTTTCTCCCCCAAGTAAAACACAGGCAATAAAAACAATAAAGTTCCTACCAGCCAGAGACAACTAGTGACATAAATTCCAGGTAAGTGGCCATTTGCAAATCTGTCCTAGATCAAAGACGGCAGAGATAGTCTTCAAAAAAATGAAAGAATATTTTCTCATATTCTTTGTTGGCATTCACAATGTAATAAAATAGACATGACATACTTTTACATTGGATTTGCATGATCAACGTTTTCTCCATCACTTTTTAAAGTCTAGACTCTAGACAATCAACAAAGCATTAGATCAAGCCCCAATTTGCAACATTTGTGAATGTCTATGGTTTAAATGCTTCCACTGTGGCCAATTTCAAGCTTCCAACATAACATCATTGAAAAAAGAGTTGGATGGGGCCCCTGGATGGCTCAGTCGGTTAGGTGTCTGCCTTTGGCTCAGGTCATGATCCCAGGGTTCTGGGCCTTGAGCCCTGCATTGGACTCCTTGCTCAATGGGGAGCCTGCTTCTCTCTCTGCCTGCCACTCCCCCTGCTTGTGCACTCTCTCTCTCTCTGACAAATAAAATATTTCATATTTCATATATATGTGTGTGTGTGTGTGTGTGTATATATAGAGAGAGAGAGAGAGAGAGAAAACAGAGTTGGGAAGGGATGAGAAACAACCCACCATTATACAGTGTTTCTATCACACAGATACAAAAGATATAAGCAATCTCAAAAGCACAGAAGTCTCAAAATGCAGTAAAATATTAGGAAGTGATGAGTTTTTAGAATGTATTATTTTTATGTTTAATATAATTTTTAGTAATGAGTTTATATAATTTAACTTTTAATAATGACTGTATGTAACAGGGCTCACAAAATTCCTAAAAATTGAACAATCCACTTTCAAGAACAGTATGAGCCAGTCAACACAACATGGGTTCCATTCATTCCTGAGACCTACCTATATTCCCGCCCTGATTTCAGGAGCTGACAAATGCCCTTGTTTGTCCTATCTATAAAGATCAAGTTGTTTTCTGGTCACCTGCAACCAAAAGAATCTTGGCTTATTAAAGAGATCCCTGACAGCTAAAGCAGATGAGGATGACTTCATCTAAGAGGCAGGATTGACGCTAACACCTTTGAAGACCGATCTTCCAAGGTGCTTCGCTTTTTCTTCCTTTTTTTTTTTTTTTTTTTTTAAACAGGGCTTCCCACCTTGTTAAATGGAATTTCCAACTACGAAAAACCTGGCCATGCCATGCAATGGTCCCTTTAAATGTCTTCCCCAGATGAAGAATGTTTAATCAGCTGAGCAGAGCCTGTAGGCCCCACAGGAGTTGGGAGGATGTTAACAGCTCACAACCGCTCCTGTATTCCCAGGGGCCACAGCATCACTTTGTGAAACTGCACAGGGTGGAGTCCTGGCTTTTCCCTGGGGAGGAAGTGGCTGCTGAAATGCCAGATGTGCCATTCCCACAGTAGCTGGTGGAAGGCCCATCTCTCCCAGGGTGAGGAGCAGCCTCTGCAGAAACCAAGCCCCGGAAGTCTACAAAATTTCCACAGACTTGCCAGGAGAACCCAAGCTGCACAGTGCCTGAGGCAACACAGGATGATAAATAGAACATTATTCAGGGCTGATGCTCCCACCCACCTCCTTCGTTTGGTCTATCAGTGTTTGAAAAACCTGTTTAAAGAGTTATTCCAAGTGTTTTCAAGTCTCTAATCTGTCTTCAAAAATATCCTTGAAGAGGAAACAAAGGTTGTTTGCTAGGAGGGGATGGGGTGGGGTGGAAATGGCTAGGAAAAGTCTTTCCAGCATACCTAGATGAAAGCCACAAATTAGGGTTGGGGAGGGCTTGGACAGAAACCAGCTTGTGTATCAGTCTGCTGCACTCTGCTTGTCCTGCATTTTTAATAAGAGGGGCAGCTGAAGTCCACTCCTCTGTGTGAAAGCTGGGGGTGGGAAGATGAGGGCAGAAGGGAAATGGGGGAGCGGGGTAGAGAGGCTATAGATGACTGGAAAGGGGAAGTGGGCTAGACATGGAAAAACAGCAGGGAAATCAAGTGTGTGGTTCATCTGAAATCTTGTTTAATGTACATTTTCTCAAAGGGGTTGAGCTGAACCCTTCAGCCATGCATCCAGAGTTGATTAAAAACCTGAAATTTCCTGTAATTGGACCTCATTAATAAATTCCTCAGGGTTCCAGGAGGCTCTGAAGAGGTAAAACAAGGGTCTGGAGAGATGAGAGCAACGGGAGGTTGTAAGATCCCAAACCATGGAGTTAATTCCATTTAATCAGCCTGGAAAAAGTCTGCATTCACAACAATCCCCAGGACACGCTGAGCCTTTCTGCTCTCTTCAGCAGGGTGGGATTTTCTCTCACTCACTGTGCCCTTAAACTTTTTAACCCCTACGTTCAAAATGGATAACGAATTGCCCTACAAGTTCTGCAAGTCAACTGTTATGAAGTGATGCCTATCTTCTCTCAAGAAATCTCACTACTGCTATGGTGGGTGTGATTCCAGTGGTTGAGGCAGAGAGGCTGCCATCTCCCAACCTCCTCTGTTCATTTCCATCCACTACTGCTTTGCCACACCCATCTCCTCCCCTCTTGCCTTTATTCCCACCTCTATCCCCAGCTGTTAGCTTGATCCCAAATTCACACATAATCCCAAACCTTTATTGAGACATTAGCATTGGCTTATTACCACACATTGGCTTCTTGAGTGATTAGTAAAGTGGCAAGTATGCTTGGTGTGAAATGTACCTTCTCTATTTTCCTCTAGTACAGTGAGCCTGAACTATGAAATGCCCAAGGATCAGAAATCTAGGAAAAAACAAGAAGCAAAGGGTGATATCTGTCCAAATTAGGAAGTCAACTTCTAAACAGGAAAGGACACAGTCAAATGCAGGATTTTGCCAGGGCTCCAAATGGCCCTGTCTCATAATCTCTATATCTTGCAAATTTCTCCTTCCCTCTCCGGGCATTTCAGTGAGAAGCGTCATTTGGTAAGACCAGAATGGAAGAGGCATAGCAATATCAACCAAGGATCATTAACCTCACTCCCCAAGTACCCCAAGGTCACTGGTCCTCAGAGCATGACTCACACCGGGGCAAGGGCAAAGGGCCTTCTGTGAGATGTGATTGTTTTCACTGTCCAGACTAGAGTTAAGGTGCAGAGAAAAGGGGACAGAGATGGAGAAGAGAGGAATGATCAACTCACCAAGATAGTGGAACCAGAAGAGGTAGTTAAGCCAGACCTGCAGTTACCTTCCTTTGCACCCACCCATAGCCATCTTCACACCCCAAATTTGAGCTTGGGAATGTAAGAACAGGCTTCTAACTTAGCCTCTATTTTCCTGTTCCCTTACCAGGCTGCATGTGGAGTTCTTCCTCTCAACTCTTCTCCATCCTTGACTCTAATATCCCCTCTCCCCATCTCAAAGTAGAAAAAAGAAGTTTCTTTGCACTACTCTTCCTTATGATTATAGAGAAATCTCAGGAGCCCCAGTGTTTCTATCACAATGCATGGTAACTAAGCTGTATCGCTCCCTCTTCTTGAAGGCCGTCTTTGTGTTCTTCCACCCAGCATAGGGCATTATACTCAGGCCATCATAAAGGAAAAGACTGATGAATGTGTCTACAAAAAATAAAAATTAGATTAAAAAATAAACTTCCATATGGCAAATATGAGGCAAATCATAAACAAAGTCCAAAGACAAAAACTGGAGAAAATTTCTTGAAATATATCTAACTTACAAAGGTCTGGTTTCTTAATAAACAAAAAGAATCCTTATAAATCAGTGAGACAAAAGAGCAAAGGAAATTAACTATCTGCTCATTAAGAAAAATGAGATATACTTGTACAACATCATTCAACATTAAAAAGATAAAAATCAAAACAAGTCACTGTTTTTCCCTGTCAGATTTGAAAATATCTAAGGTTTGATAATCCCAAGTGTTGATCAGGATAGGGAGAAACAGACAGTCACATATTGTTTGTGGGAGTCTCCATAAGCATAGCTTTGCAAAAGTAAATTTGGCAGTATCTAGAAAAGTTAAAAAAATGTACATAAACTTTGACCTAGAAATCCCACTATGAGAAATGTATTCTATAGATATAAAAGACCCAAAAATACATGTACAAAGATCAATGAAACTTCATTTGCAGTTTAAAAAAATTATCCATATATAGGCCATTATTACATTGATTTTTTTTTTAATTCTAGGAAAGAAAATGGTAAAGGTAGGCATCTTAGTCCATTCAAACTGCTATAATAAAATACAGCAGACTGGGTGCTCATAAACAAAAGAAATTTATTGCTCACAATCTGGATTCTGGAAAATCCAAGATGAAGGCAACAGCATGGTCACGTTCTGGTGAGAGTCCCTTTCCTGGTTCATAGGACAGCAACTTCTCGCCATGTCCCCACATGGTGAAAGGGGCTGCGGTCTCTCTGCAGCCTCTATTACAAGGCACTAATCCCATTTGTGAGGCCTCTGCCCTAATGATCTAATCAGTTCCAAAAGGCCACCTTCTAATACTATAATCTTTGGAGGTTATGACCTCAACATACAAGTTTTGGGGTGACACAAATATTCAGACCACAGCATTAGGATTGGAGGTAAGATGAGAGGCTTTTACTTTTTATCCAGAATTTTTCTGTCTTAATTTTTTACCAAGTGTATTTTTTTCTAAAAAACATTCATTTTTAAATCAATAAAAACCAAACAAACAAAAAAACCCTCCAGCTATACCTGCCGGTTGCTAACTCCTTTCTGGTGCCCAAGAATTCCCCAAAACAAACACAGGATGCACCTAACCAGTCCCAATTAACCAACACTTCAAACTGAGCAAAATCTTTGATAGAAACACTCTGCATCAGAACAGTTGACAAAAGACCAAAAAATTAATTTTTTTAAAGATTTTATTTATGTATTTGACAGAGAGAAACACAGGGAGAGAGGGAACACAAGCAGGGGGAGTGGGAGAGGGAGAAGCAGGCTCCCCACTGATCAGGGAGCCTGACGTGGGGCTCGATCCCAGGACCCCTGGATCATTACCCGAGCTGAAGGCAGGCGCTCAACGACTGAGCCATCTAGGCGCCCCCCCAAAATTAATTTCTTGATGGTCTCTTTCCTAGTGATTGGTTCAGAAACAGTTGAAAGAGGCTAGGTTACAGGCAATCAAGTGGGGTTTTGGAGTAAGCAGTCACTAGCTTCACCCTGCTCCCTCATGGTGGGGGCTAGCCAGGGTAGAACTGGGAACAGATCAGCAGGGAGGTGGGTAGTATCAGGGGCACCTACCACTCTGACACCAAGCAGGCCCGCTCTCTCTGCTGTACATATTGTCAGGAAGAGTCAGGAGATTTAGAATCCTGCCCCAAAGTATGATTCCAACCATATGACATTCTGGACAGTAAAAAAGATCAGTGGTTGCTAGGAGCTGGGATGGGGGGATGAGTAGGTAGAACACAAAGAATTTTTAGGGCAGTGAAACTATTCTGAATGACAGTATAATGGTGGCTACATGTCATTATACATTTGCATTTGCACAAACACACAGAATCAACAATGCCAGGAGTGAACTTAATGTAAACTATGGGTGATTATGAAGTACAGACGTACATTCGAGGATTGTAAAAGCCACCACTCTTGTGGGGGATGTTGATAACAGGGGTGGCTGTGCAGGTATGGGCACAATAGGTACCTAGGAAATCTCTGTACCGTCCTCTCTAAAAACAAAAAAAAATGAGAGAACAGATACTGTTTAACGTATGCTTGTTAGATGCTAAGTAAAAGCAAATCCTGCCCCAGGCAGTGTTCTCACCTGCTTCCTACAGCCCAGCTCACTTTTCACCCTTAACTGGACTCTTAGGGCTTGGCCAAGTTCCACCTATAATTTCACTTGTAAACATTTGTACATAAAGTAGGGACTTTCATTTTTCACTCCACATACATTTATAACTTGGAATTTTACAATAACATCATCATGCATTGCTTCTATAAAAATAAAATAAAATAAACAGAACGCTGCAATATCATTAGTTAAGCCTCTGATTTCAATTATAAGCCAGATGTCTGTCTGCTCAAGCCTTTCGACTCTCTTGGATTTGTTACACTCAGCCTGGACTCCTCCGCTAGAGGTCCATCCCCTCCCCATGATTTTTCTCCCTTCACTCATCTTCCTCTTTGCCTTTGCCCTGCTGCCTCCCTATGTGCTATCTCAATGGAACCCACACAAGGAAGTCTTCAGATCCCACCACCTCTATTCCCACAAGAAATGCAGGCACACTCAGCATTTTGTGAGTTTAGTAACTCTCTGGGGA
The DNA here is from genome assembly GCF_011800145.1 of Mirounga leonina. Classification (NCBI taxonomy): domain Eukaryota; kingdom Metazoa; phylum Chordata; class Mammalia; order Carnivora; family Phocidae; genus Mirounga; species Mirounga leonina. The sequence continues at coordinate 32,517,416 of NW_023270426.1, forward strand.
GTTACGGGAAGCACAGCAGGGCTCCAACCCCCAGTACCTGCTCCCCACCCTTTTCAGCCCTGTGGGAGTGGAGTTCACGTTATCTCACTGCCTGCCTTCCTCAGTCCCCCTTAGGACCACTCATGAATCTATTTCTTTCCATTTTTACACAAATTAATTCTAGATAATTTAACCAAAAGAACTATGTGATAAGGATATAGGGAGTCTCAGGAAAGTCAGATGGACTGTAAGAACTGGAAAGCCCTCAGCAGGACTGTATCTATATCTCCCCTCTCTGCTTATCTATGTACTTTATTCTTCTCTCTCTACAATGCCTTTTCTCTGCTTCTCCATCCACATAGGGGAACATGGCTGCACCCTAGTTACCAAGTGTCCAGCTACATAATAAGATAAACTGGCTCCCTCAGAACTCCAATCCCAAATTCCTGAGAAAGAGTGTCAGATTGGTCCTTGCCTATTGTCTGCAGCCAGGAGAAAGAGGGTCTTAACAGCAGGTCACATGAAAGGTGAATGGCTCATGGCTAGGCACCTTTCTGGTCCTTAATTTCCTTGTCTATGAAATTAAGATAATTATCCATCGAGAAGGTGGTTGTGAGTGTGGGACGCTCTCATTTACCTAAAGCATCACTTTCTGAGAACAGTGGGTTCTCAGAAAATGCTGACTCTCTTTTTCCTTTATCCTAATCTTGATGGAGACTAATCATTCTACAACATCTGGCCATGTTACTCCCTTGCTTAATGTCTTTCTGTGGCTCCCCCAAAAACCCTCAGAATAAAGTCCTATCTCCTCAGGATAACATAAAAGGCCCTTAAAAATCTCTCTTTTCTCTATACCATCCACTTCCCATCACACCTATGACCCTGCCATAGCAAGCTACTTGCAGTTCTCAGCAGTCATCAAACTCATTCATGCCTCCAACCTTGTCTGTCTACTTCTTCCTTGGGAAAATCTTCCTTGGCCATCACTTCTACCCGCAAGGCTGACCTGAGACTCTCTCCCATATACTCCTGCACAGAAACCTTCCTCTGCCTTGCTGGGAACCAGGCTTCCCAGCTTTAACAGTTCTAGAGACTGTGCATGGCAAGGCAGCCCATTCTATAGCTAATTTCTAGAATGTTCTATCACCTTCATCCCAATTGGCAAGAGAACTGAAAAAGCCTCCCCAGAACTCCCACTCAGTGATCATAGCTTTTACCCTGGAACAACCTAGTCGTTAACCTAGTTCAAATTACTAGAAGCTTGGGTCAGTTACCCTCTCCCCCACTGCCCCAAATTTATCACTCCATCCCCTTCACTTGACCTCAGGAGGAATGGTTCAGAAAACATTCATTATCCCATAACATCCTCTAGTTTATTCCTGTTTTTCTCAAAGTCTAGTGTTCAAAGGTGAATTCAACCACTACCACCTCCCTCGTTATGGGTCCACAAACATGCAGCCTGAGACTGAGTCACTCAGGCGAGCCACCTACCTAGGTCCTGTGGAGCATTTGGTCAACCACACCCACTCCAAGTCCTTATCATATGACCTGCTATCATGCCAAGTCCCATCTCTCACCACCCCTAGACTTAACACAAGTGACTGAAGTTACCCAACAAGCCAAGGGCAGAGACCAGGAGACATCTCAAGATTTATGATTTCTAATCTAGCATGGTTCAGCAATTCATCTGTCCACGATTTTTTGAACTGATGGCCATATGTCAAAAATAACAATAAGTGTAGCTACTGACAGTCTACACTGTGTCAGGTCCTGGGCTAACCAGTATACATGCATTTTCTCATTTAACTCCCACAACAAGTACTTTACAGATGAGGAAACTGATGTTTAGAGAGATTAGTAAGTGTAATCAATAGCTCTACAGAATGGGAGGTCAGGTTAAACGACAAAGCAATAAGGTCTCTGAGCATATCAAATATGGATGCTTTAGATGCCCATATTTCTCCCCCATAATTAGGAGTCTCCTAATTTTAAACTCGTAGTACCCAAAGTATTTCATTTAAACATAGGAGAAAGAGGACTCACATCAATTAAGTGAAGCCTGAAGGTCCAGAGAAACAGCCCAGCTTTTAGGTACTCATCTTCTCAGGTGTTCAGTTCCCTTCTTACAAAATGTTTAGAAGCTATAGAGCTTTTGTTTCACCCATCCACCCCTTTTATTAACCTGAATGCGGTGTGAGGACAGATTTTGCAGCCTTGCAAAGGTTCTGTAAACATTTCTGTCTCTCTTATAATACATAACACTGTGGAAAACTCTAGTTCATTTATTTAACACAATTCTGAGATTCCTTATATTTAATTTTTAAAAGGCAATAATGAGTTATTTTTATAGCTAAACCATGAATTGAGAAACTGGCCATGGTTGTGTTGGTTCCCATGTAAAGAAGGGCTCAGAGGCCTAGTGGCCTTTTGGTGACACTGATCAGCTTGACTTCTCTATCTAGAGAAGTCTTCAATCACATCATTTCCCCTGTAATCACTGTATAACGAAGAGAGATTTGTCCACCAAACCTTTCACCCAGTCCTGGAGCTCAGGAGGACCAGAGGCTGTCAGCCAACATCCTGGGCAAGGGTTCCCCATGGAAATTTCTGCTGGTCTAACTCAGAACTCGCCTTGCTTGTTCTGAAGCAGGATCAAACATCTGACTGCTCACTGTGTGGCTTCCCAGAAGATTCGGAAACATGCTTGATGTGGGTATGAGATGGGGACAGGGGAATTCTTGTGGCCTACAGGGCAGAGGAGGGTTCCAAACACAACATTAGGGTTGGCAAAATCCAAGAACTTCATGCCAAGACCTTTTCCCTTCACTTTTGAGCCCATACACATTTCAAAGGGAACTCAGTCCTTATTTCAGGAGTAACTGCACAGTTGTCATCAGTGTGCGGTAATATTAGCACTAGGTCTTAATATGTGATATGTCCACTCTTTTTTTTCTTATCCGATTTCTGTTTATCTGTCAGAATCCAGTTCCTTTCCACCAAGACCCCTCTATTAAGTCTTCTATGAACACTTTACCTCACCGTAACAACTAGCCTATGACAACATTATGCTCATTGTTAGTAAGGTGGATCTGGACCATGTGCAACCCAATAGCATCTTTTGAATTGCTTTATTTGCATATACATACATATGTCCATATACATATTACAACTTCTAATGTGCTTACTCAAAAATGGTTTACTAAGAACCTGCTACTGCCAAACCCAAGCTTGTAATTGGGGATGCCATGGAGAACAAGATAAGCAGGTCTTGGCCCTTCCAGACCTCACAGTGGGGAATTGTATCAGTGAGAATTCAGCGCAGACAAGAGAACTCACTCTAGATATTTCCAGCTGAAAGGGAGTCAGTGTAGGGAATGGAGTGTTTACAAAACCACTGAATGGGCTAAAGAGAAAGTCAAGAGGCCACCACTGGACAACTTATTTCAAGGGCATGCAGTTGTAACTCTGATCTTGATGTAGGGCAGATTTTGCAGCTGATACTGCTATTACCCCACAAGTGAATCGGCCACGGAGCTGGAGACTAGACATGGAATGTTTAGTCTACCCACTACAATGAACTCTAATGTCTACATGGCCTTGCTTGCCAGCAAAAAAACTTTAGGCATTTTCCATATTTTGGAAAGGGAAGAAGGGGAAGACAACAGTGGCCACGGATTGCTGTGTTCTGGACAGTATAGCACACCAGTCAGGCATGTGCTAAACACACAAGACTGAATTGCCTTCTCCATTCTGCTGGTGATAGATTTTTAAGTCAGACAATATTTCACAATTGACATTTCTCTCTTCAGATGAACTGGTTTGCCTTTCCCATATTTCTTTTTAGCTGCAAAACGTCTTTTCATCTTTGAAGATACAGCTCAAGTATTGCCTCTTTCATGAGGTCTTTTTCCGTGCTGCCAAGATAAGAACTGGCCCTTGGGTCCCCATGGAAGCAGACATAGACTCTCATCATGGTGCCTGCCATACTTCTTTCTACTCATACCAATTTTTCTGCTTAACTGTCAGCTCTTTAAAGCAATCCTGTGGCACATAGTAGATACAGAATTAATGACTGCTGAATGAATGGGCAAGGCTAGGGTCCTTACCATAGACCCAAAAGCAGGTGGTGATTCCAGTGGTGCCTGTTACCCTACTGAATCAGAGAACTGAGTGAGTGGGTCCTGTTTTCATGAAGGCTGAAATTTTGGACAAGATTAGTGCATTTTAGCTCTGGTACAGTTTGGAGCAATTGCAAGACTCTGGGATAGCTTGAACAGGGAGTAGGAAGCAGGAAAAATGCTTAGTATCTGTTAGTATTCTTTTCCATTGCAACTGAAAGAGTTGAGCTAACAGAAACTAGTTGGGCTAACAGAAACTCAGCTCAAATGAGATTTTTAAAAGGGGTGGGGAGAGATGTACTCACCAGCATAACTGAAAGGTCAGGGTGCTGACTTCAGGCATAGCTGAATCCAATCTATACCTTATGTCATCAGGGGTCTGTCACCATGGCTCAGTTTTCTTCTGTGGCTTATATTCTAACACTGGCTCTTCCCATGTGGTAGCAAAGGTGATCACCACAGCTCCTAACTTATACTCTACGCAGTCAGCGTGAAAACAGAAGGTCTCTTACCCAATACTTCCCCAAAGTCTTTCAAGATTGACTCTGATGTAGCCCAGTCTGGGTCCCAACTATCCTGAACCCAAAGCCAGGATGTGCCCACCCTGAAACCCAGGGGCCTTCATGGTCTGGTTAAACTCACCAATGCCTATGGGCTGAACATGGAAGGTGGTGGCCTATTAAAAAAAAAAAAAAAAAGGAAGGAAGGAAAGAAAGAAGAAAGAGAAAGAAAAGAAAAAAGAAAAGAAAAGAAGAAAGAAAGAATGAATGAATGAATGAAAGAAAAAGAAAAAGAAAAAATCAAGGTGGTGTTAGGAGAAAGAATGAGTATGGATAGTGGGTAGGAAAAATAACATGTTTCCTGCAATGGGCATCTAGTACTTTGCTATCTCCAAAGCCCTATTCTTCATTTTAAAAGAGACTTTGAACTACTCAGATGATCAAGAGCAACAGCAAAACTGCAGCCATTCTCAGGGTGCTTCTCTGATGGGCTGCCCAAGGAGACTGGTACAAAACAGAAAAATCTGACATCATTTCTAAGTTTCAGTTGAGACTGGGGAGAGAAAGGAAAAACCCATCAGTTTCGGGGCTTGAGTAGTAAAATGAGAGTGAGAAGGAAGAGGAAAAATGCTTGGGATGTAAATGTAATGAACAACAGAAAATAATTGAAAAGGAAGTGGCTTCCTCTCGTGTGTCAGTCGGGCCTTGTGAAGAACAAGAGAAGTACCTTTTCTAGAGCCTCAGCTGCTCTGCTGCCTTTCCAGCCGCCTCCTTGGGAAGAATGAGGCTTTAACAACTAGCATGGTGTCAGGGCTGGCTTCCACCCAAGCCTGAACAGTGCCCCCATTGAGGGACCCCAAGGACAGCCCTGGATGCCTCTCCCTTCTCCTGCTCCCCTCAATGGGCTATTTGTGGGACTAACAAGGACCGGGAGACACATTGCCCATCTTCTACAAGACCCCAGCAGCTGCAGGAATCCTCAGGAACTCCACAGGGTCCCTGTACATCTCTGCAAAGAGACTAACAGGAGGAATGCCAGATTCAGAAAGGGGTCCCTAGGAGCCTCCTAGATGAGAGAAAATACTCCCCAGTTCCCTTATCCTTTCCAGGCCTTTCTCTCATTTCCTAAGATGGTGGTTCTTCACCCCCAAAATATTTGATATCGTGCCTTCTTTATGGCACAAATACATTCTCTGTTCCACCCTCCTTGCTGGCTGGGAGAGAGAAAAGAGAGTTTACAATTACAGCCATATTCAAACACTATCTTTATTGCCCACTTCCAATGCTGAGATAAAGTGACCTCAAGTAGAGTAGGAAGTGGTGGCTAAAAATTCTCATCAAATACCAAGATCACAGCTTCTGTTCTTACTGATCTTTTAATCCCACAACAGCACAAAAGGACAGTAGAGAGATTCTGATTTTTCTGTGCCCATTAGGTAATGATTGCTACCACCCTGAGAAAACAGACAAGCATATGGTCCAGAACATACAGGTGAGAACGCATTGTCTCTGGCTTCCCACTTCCATAGGATATAGAAGCATGCCTATATGTTCTCATTTAAGAGGTACAAGTTGACCCCTACCCAAATCTCTCCCTCTAGCAGCTTGTTATTGCACATGAAAATCTCCCATTCTTGTAACATGCTTTTGGTTTGTAGGTTGAAGCAAGCAGTGGTCTTCATGAATAGAAGCATGCTTATTTGGTGGAAATTTACCAAAGCATAAATTTCTCTGGGCTTCAAACATCAAGCCCTGTAAGTGGTAAATATGGTGGGGTGCAGGTGAGCCTACCTTTCTCAGAGTAATATCTGGAATAAAGGGGAGAAGGGACAGCTCCAGAGACAAATTTTGACTACTTAGCAATGAACAGAATGTGAAGAGTAATCCAGGACAGCTTCACCTTTCAATCCCTCCATAACCTCCCCGACAGAAGGTTGATATCTGGCCACATTCTTCAGCATCAGGGGACTCCCCTCTTCTCATGCCAGTTCATTCCACTTTTGAACAAATCTTATTCATTGGAGAATTTCCAATTTCATAAATAATTTCCTTACAATGTCCAGACATTGAACTGGGTCTTGCCCCAGTGCTACATACTCTAATCCAGGAAATCTTCAACCCTTCAGATAAATATTTCTATACAGCAGTCACTCATGCCTCTTCCTGAGCTTTTCCTCTGTAGGCTAAATCATGGCTCCTGCAATTCCTGAAACAGTTTCCTATGTGATCTATTGCCTGATTTTTACCACCTGATTGACCGTGTCTAAATAAACTCTACTTTGTCTTGGACCCTGTAATGATAAGGAACTCGGCTGAGGTTTGGCCAAGATTAAAATACAGGACCATAACCAACCCTTGATAGGAGAATTCTACCTCCATGAATGCACTCTTGGGTTGATGCTTCTCATGGGACATAGGACTGCCATTAAACTTCCTGGTGATAAAACTCATGAGACTTTTCACATGAACTTCTATTAAGCCAGTCATCTCCAGTCAATTAATTTTTTTAAATCTAAGATCTAGTATTAATTTCTTATTAAACTTTATCCCCTTCATATCAATCCACCAAATTAACATATGGAGGTCTTTTAAGAATATTGATTCAGTTATTAGAGCCTCCTAAATTTATATAAATACCCAAATATATCTTCTTTCATTTCATTCAAATTATTAATAAAAGTAAAGGCAAAACTGAGAAGCTCAGATAAAGAGCCCTGAAACCAAATATTAGAGACCTTTCAATGCCATGTTCAAAACCGTATCAATACAACAAAAACAGATGCTAGCACCCTGAGAGCTCTGTCCTTCTTTCCAACCCAAAGAAACCTCAAATAAAAGAATATCTTACTGTTGAACATAAGGAAATATTTTTATGTTTTCCTTAAAACATAAACGATTTTGGGGCGCCTGGGTAGCTCAGTTGGTTAAGCGACTGCCTTCGGCTCAGGTCATGATCCTGGAGTCCCAGGATCGAGTCCCGCATCGGGCTCCCTGCTTGGCAGGGAGTCTGCTTCTCCCTCTGACCCTCCTCCCTCTCATGCTCTCTGTCTCTCATTCTCTCTCTCTCTCAAATAAATAAATAAAATCTTTAAAAAATAAATAAACGATTTTGGATAGGGGTGGTCAGTATTGTTTTTCATACCATACAAACACAAAATTCTATGGAGACAGCAGAAGCAGTGGCCTTTTGCATTAGGTAATGGGTCTCTGATCTTTAAAAAAAAGATTACTTTTATTAAAACAGTCTTCATGCCAAAATCCTATGTCCTCCTTTCTAAGACTTCTAAATCAAAGCTAATCCAATCAATATGACAGTAAAAGCCAGCCAAAACCTTACCCCTTATTGTGCTGGGGTTCTCCAAAGCCTCCCTAAAGAGGCACTATATGTTCATTACCCAGGGAAAAATAGAACCATTCTATAAATTATTTGCAGATAATAGCATGAATCCCATGTCCAAATTCTTGCAAAGCAGATTTGAATTTTCAGCTAAGGCACCTCTAGGGTGAAAGTCTCAGTTTGAATGCAGAAACCCTTTCTGGCAAAGTCATGTGAAAAATGCAAGCACGTCTCAAATCAGATGTTTTTCCTAATCCATTCCCTAGCTTCATGTCTCAAAGAGGTTGAGTGTGAGCTGAAAAATGAATTGGATAATAACGTGAGAATAAGTAAGTCACTTATTTTGGAATTTTAATGGAAAAAAAATTCACTGAAAAAAATTCACAGTTCAGGTTTTGAACTAGTCTAATCATGGGATGAATGACTAGAAGGAAAACTCAAGTAATTCTATTGCTTTTTGAACTCATAGTAATCCCTTTCCTACAAGGTCCTATCACAAATAATAACTTGGATCATAGCTTACCTTGCCATATTTCAGTCCTACAAAAGGAAGTTTACCTCTCTCCAGGAGAAGTTTACCTCTCTCCCTTTCCAAAAACCTTGTTCAAATTATCTTGTACTCTACTCAATCATTTTGCAGTTCTGTTGTGATGAAATAACATCCCTCACCCAGTTCTAATGCTCAGCACCTTCCCACATGTCACTAAATCCTTCCTTCATAGTATCTCCTCATTCATTCCCACCTTTGTTTATTACTTCCCATGGGAAGGACTATACTTTCAAGCTCCAGGATCACCTTTTCCATTAATATCCAAATAGCAGTCTTAGAAACACAAGAACTCTAGTACCCATCTCAGTACTTCAGAGGATCAGCCACAGGATGCTTCTCCTGGGGACTGCTAGTCACCTATCTCCCCAAACCCCTGTTCCTGGCTCCTCAAATCCATCTGTTCCTCTTGTCCACTCCTCATAGCCCTTTGTCCTTGGGTCTTGCCCCTTCCTTACACAAGGTATTACCAACATAAGACCATACTGTATAAACACTTTGGGAAATTTTGGAAAGGAATTACACCACAGCATAAAATTTAATTCAGACATCACTGTTGCTAATGTCCACCCATAAGGAGTCCCTTCCTGGTCAAGTTACTGGGCCTGCCCTCAGAATGGAGTCCCAGGCACCATTTCCTCTCCTTCTCACCCACCAAGGGAAAACTCCATCTTCTTTGATACTAAAAAATAAAAAATAATAAAAAAAAATCTACAATAATTCAGCAATCCTGAAGCACAGATACATCTTTAGTCAGGTTTTTTTAGTAGCAATTTTTTAGTTAAGCAAGCAAAAAGAATTTTTTAATGACAAAGATGCAAAATTACTGGAGCATTTTTTTTTTTTAAATCATAGTACATCTATATGATGTAATAGCACTTTGTTCTTTTTTTTTTTTAAGATTTTATTTATTTATTTGAGAGAGAGAGAGCGAGCACATGAGAAGGGGGAGGGTCAGAGGGAGAAGCAGACTCCCTGCCGAGCAGGGAGCCCGATGCGGGACTCAATCCCGGGGACTCCAGGATCATGACCTGAGCCGAAGGCAGTTGCTTAACCAACTGAGCCACCCAGGCGCCCCGTAGCACTTTGTTCTTTAAAGTTGTTCTATTACCTCTAAAAGAAGCAGATATGTGCAGCTTCTTTCAGTTGTGGGAAAATTATTTATTATGTAATGTTAAAGAAAATCAGGATCTCAAACTGTAAATAGAGTATGATTTCAATTGTAAAATGTCAGGAGGAAAGCATGCCATATTATCAACAGAGATTACAGGAATATGGGTGATTGCTATGTTATTGTGAAAGCTTTCCTATGCTTCTGAAAGCCCATTGGATAATCACTGTCTTTTATGACCATGCAGACCACTGAGTTTACTTACATGGACACCTGCCTGGCTGTTTTCATGTTGGGGCTTACCGTACTCCCAGAGAAGTATCTTATTCCACAATATTCAGTCCAAATATCACCCATGAAAAGCCCTTTAACCCACCCATCTTCCTTTCTCACTGGATAGTTGGTTGCTTCCCCTACTGTCAACCTCTAACACTTTGAACAATCCATCTTAGTATTTCTCATTTCTGTATCAGTAGGGTCTCAGCAAGAGACAACTAGCACTCTTATATTTGAAGAGAGTTTATTACAGAGACTCTTTACAAAGAAGCAAAGTATACGGAAATTACAAAAGATAGTGCATACCCCAGAGAAAATAAGAGGGGGCTCTGTTACCACCCTTAGGCTGAAAAAGTAATGGGAGAAAGTGGTTCCCAGAGCCTGGATAAAGGACGACAGAAAGCTGCAGCGATCACTAGAGGGATGCAACTGGCCTATTAACAAACCCTCAGGAAAAGAGCCAATGCTCTCTCCTCCCTCCTTCCAATTACCTACTGATGCTCAATATTGGCCATTCCATCTGGAAGCCAGGGACAAGAGAGTCCTTTGATGTGGTGCATAGAGGGCAGCTTCCCAAGAGGAAAGCAGGGAGAAGAATGGTGAATGGACCTAAAATCCAGTACATAACATAATTATTGATTGACAGGTGTGGGTCCAATGTCTATTGCCTGAACTCAAGGTTACATCCCATGCCCTGCAAAATCCAGACCCAATACCCTTTCCATCTACTTTCCAAAGGAGCTCAGAGGGTGAGGCTTCTCTTGAGCTAGGCCTTGCTACATCCTGCCTGGTTCCTCTCACTAGACCACTTCCTCCCATGCTAGACACCACCCTTCTTCCTTCCTTTTTCTCAAATCTGCATGAATTCAAGGATTATTGTATGTATCTGACTTTTAACTGAAGGGAGGAGAGCAGAGGGGGTAACTGCAGCACAGCATAAGGAACAACTTCAAAACCTTTATTAGTCATCTCTTTCATAAATATTCATTAACCATTCTCTACCATGAAGAATTTCTTGACTATGCTCACCATCATCTTCCAGGGACTCCTCCTCCCCCAAGGGCTTTCTCCAATGACAACCCTCCAAACCTAAACTCTGTTATAAAATTCTCTGTCTAAACCTTTAGATATTTTAGTGCATTAGTATTAAAAAAAAATCAAAATTGGCAAATTCTATAGTTTTATTGGAACCAGGGCCAGAATTAGGGTGAGGAAAGTGAGGCAAGATTATATACATGCGGGTTCAGATCTTTTTTTTTTTTAATTTTCATACTTTGTTCACCATGGATTTTTTCATTAATTTTGATTTTAAATATTATATTATAATAGTATTTACCTTAACCACTAAGGCTTTTGGCATCCCCTTAATTTCTGCACCCAAGGCAAGTGCTTCACATCACCCTACTCCTGGCCCTGTGGGGGAGGGGGGATGGAATCAGAGGGGAAGAGGCAGGGGCTCATCTTTCTACATTAAATATGCCCTTAAAGGTAGTTTTCCAAACCAAAAGATAACTTCTTTTCCTAAGCACAATTTTCCCTTCAAACTCTTGCCAATTTTGAGAACAATTTTTTCTTGCTATCCCTCCCCCATTGGACCATGAGATCCTTCAGGATAGAAAATGATGCTTAATCTATTTCTATATCCCCAGTGCCTGGATTTAGAGGATGAATTAAAAACATTTACTGAATACAAGGGTCTAGTGTAAAAATTCATAAGCAAGGTCAGTTTTTTAAATGTTGAATCTATTTAGAGCTTTTCTTTTTTGCGTTAAAACCCAAAGTCCTACAAAACTAGCTGGCAAGGGCCCAAACAGATCATTTAATCTATAGTCTTTTCATTTTACACATTAGGAGGCTAAGGACTATGTCCATGTTTATATTTGCAAGCAAGTTGTTCAGGATTTATCCAGAATAATTAACATTTCCCACTGTTAGGGTGCCATCCCAGCTGAATAATTTTTTTAAAGATTTATTTATTTATTTGAGAGAGAGAGAGAGAGAGTGAGCAGGGGGAGGGGCAGAGGGAGAGAGAACTTCAGCAGACTCCCCGCTGAGTGCAGACCTAAGCAGAAACCAAGAGTTGGAGGCTTAACTGCCTGTGCCACCCAGGCACCTCTGAATAATTTTGATAGCATCCCAGTGGACAGAGTAAAATTCCCCACACTGTTATAATGCTGTTATTTCTCCCAACAGAAATCTCAGGCCATGAAAAGGGGACCTCACCATGTGAACATACACAAGAGATGCAAAATAGGGAAAATACTGACACCCAACCAAGGACCTGAGTCAGAACACAGCTTTTATCAGAGCCACTAATATCAAGGAGAAACTGGACTTTTAAATCAAAGTCAGAAAAATGTATTTGCTAAAAGTGAAAGATTTACATAGAGAAGGACAACAATGATAAGGAAAGCTTGCTTCTTTACAATGAACTCATTGTGTCAAACTTATGAGGCACCCAGCAAGCTGACAAATGTCCCTTCACCCCTGTGCCCAGGACAGTTTGGCCAAAGGACATCTAGGGTGACATGCCTCAAAGAGTCAGCACTAATCTCTTATCCCGGAATAGACCAACAAACCAGTCGAACCTGACTGGCTGCCTTTTAGAAACGCCTTCGGAATTCTTTGTTCAGTCCTACTTGGTTTACACTGGATCGTCTCTTCTGGGACTTCTCTGATGACCTGATCTTTGTCCAGGACGACTTCCCCCAAGAAGTCTACCACACCCAGATCTGCCCAGCAGGTGACATTAATAAGATCCAGTTAGGAATAATGCATTCAAAACAGATGAGGCACACATTCGCACACAAGTCAGAGCTGCCACAGAGTCACTTCTTCCTCACAATATTCCCCTGGCAGAAAAGAGGTCAAACTGACCTTGAAGAAGAAACATCCTTTTTTGACCAGTTACCAAGACAACATCAACCCTCTCTCTGCAGGGTACCTGTGCATGGGGTTTGCACCTGCCAGCTGGTAGCAAAAGTGGCCCGGCAGCCTTAGTTCCCTGTCGCTGGGCTCATTGCACCAACAAAGGTGCCAGCAGTGCCAGTTGGCTTCATGAAATGGATACCTGCCCACTAAGCATTGGCCCAGAGATCGGGGACTTTCACAAAGGCCAGCCAACAGCTGGCAGGCAGGCACCGCCAGGTCATTGTCATCCTGGGCTGAATAGGACACAAAGGCTCTGTCTGTACCATGGCATCCCTCCCTCTGTATTTTATTTTCAGCTCCAGGTCCCTTCCTATGGGAAGGCCATGTAGCTGAAGGTACCTTTCTTGGCTTTTTTTTTGTTCCTTCAGCATTACCCTGTCTATGCATGCTAGTGTAGAAAAGCCTCCCCCGTCCCATGTCTTGTTTTATTGCAAATCAGAAAGCTCACCATAAGTCACCTAGGGCCAGTGAGTTCTCATTTGGAGCTGTAACCAGAAGCTGCATCAAACTTTTTCCCCTGGCTTCACACCAAGGCCTCCGAGGATTCCTTGTCACATGAGGTTAGTGTAGTTTCACATCCTCTAAGGCAAAGCTCTGTCGAAACTCTCTAGTCTCACATGGCTTCAGCTCAAAACAACCACCCCACTCAGCTGCCTTTCTGTTTTGAGCAGTGTGTCAGGAGACTCAGGTTCCAGTTCCAGCTTAGTCTACATGACCCTGAGCAATCACTGGTCCTCAACCACTTATTAGGGCATATTAGGGGCCAGTGTAGCTGTCACTAGGGTCCATTTCACCTTGCATTTTTTAAAAACCAAAGAGACAAACAAAGAAATCCTTTATTTTCCCTACTGCTTTCCAAAGAAGCTGCTAACCCAGGAATTTCTAAATACTAACAGAGATTACTTTGGTTTAAAAAATAAATGAGGGGCACCTGCGTGGCTCAGTCAGTTAAGGGTCCAACTCTTGATCTCAGCTCAGGTCTTGCTCTCAGGGCTGTGAGTTTAAGCTCAATGTTGGGCTCCATGCTAGGCATGGAGCCTACTTAAAAACAAAACAAGGGGTGCCTGGGTAACTCAGATATTTAAGCATCTGATTCTTAATTTCAGCTCAGGTCATGATCTCAGGGTTGTGAAATCGAGCCCCCCAAAAATGGATACACACAACAAACATGGATGAATCTCAAAAATATGACTTGAGTGAAAGAAATCTCATACAAAGTTCTAAAACAGGCAAAACTAATCTACAATAAAAGAAATAGGAAAGTGGTTGTCGCTGGGGGTAGGGTGGCAGCAGGGGTTATATAGAAAGGAACATGAAGGAACTTTCTGAAACGGATATTATATTTTATACCCGGATAGGGGTTTGGATCACACGTGTGAAAGCCTCTGTCAAAACTCATAGAATGCTACTCTTAAGATGGATTGAAAAAGACTGGAGAAATAGGTAATAAAATAATTATAGCAAAATATTCATTGTAGAACCTAAGTGGGTATATGTGTGTTCACTGTGTAATTCTTACAACTTTCCTGTATGTGTGAACATCTTCATAATAAAATAGTAAAGAAAAAAAACACTGTAATAATCTGCAAAATTCATCCCTCCCTCTTTCTAAACATGTGATCTTTTTTCCCACTAAGTGAGTCAGTGGAAATGGGAATATTCATTGATTTGAGCAAACAAGTTGATGGTGCTTTGTGGTGACTAATTACTTTATCACTGCCTGAGGCCTTCAAGGGAAGAGGACACAAGTTCTTCATGTCCAGAACCCACCCTTTGGTCTCATGTTCCTCCACACAATTATCAGAAACAGGTTTCCTGGGAGACTGGCTACCTGCCTACTTGAGCGGGTGGTCTCTAATCATACTATGCGCACCTCTGCTCTCTGATTACCAGTATTCTTAATAACCTACAATGAGCAGGTTCCAATTAAGACATTTAATCCAATCCCAAATGTACGGGGGAAATACATTTTTAGAGCCACTCTAGGAGTAAGGGACAGATTACAAGTGACTCTTCCATTAGATTCACTACCCTGTTACCCATCAAAAATACAAATATAAGTATAAATATCATAAATATGTCCCTAAAATGTTGACTTTCTTAACCACTTTCCTTTAAGACTCTCAAAACATATTCTTTTTTCCTCTCCAACTTGATTTCTTCTCCCTAAAAATCTTCAAGCCACACACCCACAAAAGAACACATGTTACTATGGTCTACACAGGAACTAGCAGACACCTAATTCACAGCTAACTTCTTCTGAGGGAAGAAGGAATTACTAAGAAAGCAGAGTAAATCTATTTCCTAGGGGTAGAATTCATGACCATTTTTTCTCATTGGTAATTTAATCAAATCTAATAAAAACACACATTTACTGAGTATCAGTTATCTTCAAGGCCTTGAGTGATCCAAGGAATTAAATTAGTTTCTTTACCCCAAACTAATCTATAGTGAAGGAGATAAAATACAAGCTCACACAAAGTTAAACAATAAAATACCCAGATAATCGTTTCATATGTAAGTGGAAGAGGTATCCAAGCTCCATAAACAATTAACTGACGAATGAATGGGGGAAAAGCAAAGAATTTAAGAAAGGACATATAATCTCTAACAGGAGTGGGGTCAGGGGCCTCACAAGGTGGGATTTCAGATATGTCTGGAAAAATAAGTAGAATTTGGGGAATGCAAGAAGGGGAGAGACCACTTTGGACAGGTAAAACCAAGTGATTAAAGAAGCACTCTTATTCACAATTCTTCAACATTAAAGCATCATTCCATGTGTAAAAGGCCTCTGTGATTCTGAGTTCCTTGAAGGAACTGGTGCCCAAATACTCTACTCACTATTCTGGGGGAAATTCTGAAATAAAGTTGGATTCTTTGAAAATCAACCTCAGTCTGCTTTAACATCTCATAAACAAGGATAGATCATTTCATCAAACTGGACCACTGAGACATTAGCAGGATCTCACCACTAAAAA
This sequence comes from Mirounga leonina, assembly GCF_011800145.1. Classification (NCBI taxonomy): domain Eukaryota; kingdom Metazoa; phylum Chordata; class Mammalia; order Carnivora; family Phocidae; genus Mirounga; species Mirounga leonina. The sequence continues at coordinate 32,533,193 of NW_023270426.1, forward strand.
GGGTCATCTCAATTACAAGAGTACCCCCAAAGTACACACGTGGGAGAATGCTAGTTTTTCTAAAGAAGCCCTTATCCAGCATTAAAAAGAAGACTATGAGTCATTTTTCATATAGCCAGATCATAGCAGAGAAAGATGAGGCCTAGTGTTCTTCATAGTCATGGTCAACTCTTTTGACCTTATTTCCAGAATAATTCTAGATTTCCACAAGCCACTCCACAAAAAGGAAAAATACAAAACCATTCTAAGCAATTAGAAAGTTTCCACTACTTTGATTTCTCACAATTTTTGGTGTGACAGCAGATGATTTATACTTGGTAAAAAGCCAAATTAAATCTGCATAGGTAGAGTCAATGTATATTCAAATAAATATAATTTTTCCAGCTTTATTGAGATATAACTGACATTTAACATTGTGTAAGTTTAAGGTATACTGATGATATGATATGATAAAAAATGTTATTATTGGGTTTTTTAAATTCATATATTTTCCTCCATTTCCCCACTGCACCAAACTATCCTATTGGGGAATGAGGAAAGGAGATGAAGACAGAATACAGGGGTTTAAATTCCAACTTTGAAAAATAAATAAATAAACAAACAAATTCCAACTTGTTCTGTGTGACTTTGGGTCAGTCTCATAACATTTCCAAGCCTCCATTTCTTTAGACATAGGTTGGGAAAAGAATAGCTACCTCAAAGGGTTGATATGAGACTGAAATAGAACAGTGGGTATAAAGGGCTCAGGGTGAGGATGTTGATCCACCACAGACACTCAATATACATGTCTGTCAAATTGAATTTAGAAGAACCTTTTTTGTGAAGAGAGAATCATGTTAAATTGGTCAAAAATCAGATTTGAATCCATAATTAATCAGCTATGCTATCATTTTTGTCCATTCCAATAGTTCTTCTCAAAGAGTTTCCACCTTCAGAAGTTTGTTAGAAAGGACCGCAGATTTGGCAAGCATCTTTCAAAAGCCCTGTTCCCAACCCCAACACACATATTTGTTAAAAATTAACATTCAGTCCCTTTTGTGAAGCTTTTATCAGGATATCTCAAACATGGTGCTGAAAGGAGGTAGTATTTTCTATTCCCTCCTTTTCTCTATACTTGTAGAAACTGAGGCACAAAGTTAAGCCACAGGTGTGACCAGGCCTTTGGAGAAGTTCAGCTGACTGAATTGCTTCCAGGCCAGAATCATTCACCTAGGTACCCTAAAACAAACCAAAGGAATGGGAAATAAGGGAAGAGGAAATACAGTTTAAAAATACTGCAGTTCTGGGCGCCTGGGTGGCTCAGTTGGGTTAAGCGACTGCCTTCGGCTCAGGTCATGATCCTGGAGTCTGTGGATCGAGTCCCACATCGGGCTCCCTGCTCGGCGGGGAGTCTACTTCTCCCTCTGACCCTCCCTACTCTCATGTGATCTCTCTCATTCTCTCTCTCTCAAATAAATAAATAAAATCTTTAAAAAAAAAATACTGCAGTTCCAATATGAATTGACCAGAATTCTGGTTAAAGACAGATTTCAGTTTTTTGTCACAAAAAAAGGGTCATTTTCTTTCCTCTCACTGTCTGGTTTAGAGCATAAAGCAAACCACATGGATATATCTCTGCTCCATACTCTGACTGAAGGCAGTTAGTACAACAACGGCAAAATACATACACTACATCTACAAATGTATGTGACACAGCCTCACATTGTGTGTGTGTGTGTGTGTGTGTGTGACCACAACCTCAAAGAAATAAAAAATGCACTCCTCCAAAATTTTTTTAAATTAAGATGTTTAATTTCACCAGAATAAGGGAAAAAATCTCAAAGTACAATGGGAGCAAAGAATGTTAGACTTGGGGAAAATCTTACAGTCTGTTTTAGCCAAACCTCCCTATTTTATAGAATATAAATTGGACCTCAGAGAGATTTCCAATTTAAATGAAAATTACATCTCAGAGTCTGAATCTGCGACCTTCCATGATACCACTCAAAGACAGGATTGGAATTAACTTTATAAATAATGTATCCTAGGGCACCTAGGTGGCCTAGTCAGTTGAGCATCCAATTCTTGGTTTCAGCTCAGGTCATGATCTCAGAGTCTTGAGATCGAGCCCTGTGTCAGGCTCTGTGCTCAGCTGAGAGTCAGCTTGAGATTCTCTCTCTCTCCCTCTCTTCTGCCCCTCCTGATCATGTACTTGCTCTCGCTCTCTATCGCTCTCTCTTTTCTCAATAAATAAACAAATCTTTTATTTTTTTTTAAGATTTTATTTATTTATTTGACAGAGAGAGACACAGCAAGAGAGGGAACACAAGCAGGGGGAGTGGGAGAGGAAGAAGCAGGCTTCCGGGGGAGCAAGGAGCCCGATGCGGGGCTCGAGTCCAGGACCCTGGGATCATGACCTGAGCGGAAGGCAGCTGTTCAGCCGACTGAGCCACCCAGGTGCCCCTAAACAAATCTTTTAAATAAATAAATAAAGTATCCTATGTTCCTTACTTCACTGGTAAGGAAACTGAGGCCCAAAGAAATAAAATACCTACTTTGAGGTCATCCGGTTCCTTAGTAGGACTAAATCTCTTATGTTTATGCCTCTCAGAGACAGAGAGCTTTGCCACCTTCCCTCCCCTATCCGAAGCCCCATGCAGCAGCTTTCACCACTCTTTCATTCTATGAGATGGGCACCTGATGCTTTTCACACGTCAATAAGGGTTAAGGACCTACATCTCCTCTCCAACCAGGTTAGTATTCCTTCACAGAAATTCAGGAGGAATCACCAGTTAAGTCCAGCCCAGTGCAAACAAGGTCAGATAGCATCCAGCCAATTTTAAATATCTGTCTGTTTTATAACCACCCAAAGTTGGTCAGCCTCAAGGAGATCAACATTTTCCCATGTGGGAAATTCTGTATCTATTTACCAAAATAAACAATTAGGGTACTGAAAGATTACAGTAAACAAAGATATTTTTACCCTCAGTTACAGTGGCCGTGTTGGCCTTCTACTTTCAGTGATAAATACACTGAGATAAGATTACTGAAACTTAACAAATATAGAAAGTTGTATAAATTCTATGTGGTCCTGGAGAGAACTATTTTCTTAGTAATTCAGAAAAACTCATGCTTTACAACCATTTGTTACATTCATTTAATAGTTTGACAAAAAACCGCTTATATGTACCTAGAACTTTTGAGGTGCTGGAGATAAAGCAGGGAACAAAGTTCCCGCCCTCTTGGATCTTATATTCTAATAAACCAACGAGTAAAGCCATAATGTGTTAGATGTTGATACATGCCAGAGAAGAAATAGAAAGCAAGGGAGGTAGGAGAGTGGGTGCCAGGCTGAGGTCTGGAGGGGTGGTTGTTATGTATTATATTTAAGATGGCCTTGCTGATAAACAAAGACAAAAGAAATGCGAAAGCAAGCTTTGTGTACATCTGGAGGAACCAGCGAGGGCTCCTAAAGAGAGCCAGCAAGGGCTAAGGTCTAAATCAGGAGTAGCATATTCTTGGAACAGTAAGAAGGCCAGTGTGGCTAGAGCAGAGTAAGTTAGGGAGATAGTGAAAGGAAATGATGTCTGAAAGGTGGCTGAAGTCAACTGTATGGAGTCTTATAAGGCACTGGAGGGGCTTTGACTCATTCTCAAGTGAGATGGAAAGGCAATGGAAGGTTCAGAACAGAGGAGTAAAATGTTCTGATTTCCACATAATGAATCACATTGCCTGTGTGTTGAAAAATAACTGTAGCCTATTACTGGCTATTTCAATAATACAGGTGAAAGACGATGGCAGCTTGGACTATGACAGTAGTGGTACAGATGGTAAGAAGTGTGAGACTCTTAGAGGTAAAACCCACAGGATTTCTTGGTGAACTGGATGTGGGGTGTGAAAAAAAGAGAACTGGTTACTTCAAAAGGGTTTTCCACTTGAACAACTATTGAGTGGAATTGCCGTCTGAAAAAACGAAGAATATGGGAGGAATAGGTTTGGGTTGCAAGGGAAGAGGTTATTATTCAGGAGTTCAACCATACCTTAGTTGGGCTGAGGATGCCTATATTAGATATCCAATTAATAGAGGCATTCTGTTACAGACACATCCTGTTAGAGATGTGTCTCAAGAATGCAGTTGAATACACAACAGCATTCAGAGCAGAGATCCAGTCTGGAGATATAAATGTTGGTGTTGTTAGCAAAGGGATGATACTGAAAGCCATGAGACCAAATAAGGTCACCTAATAAAGGCAGATAAACAAAAGAAAAGAAGAACCCTGAGACACTTTAATGTTTGGAGGTCAGTGAGAGGAAAGAAAAGCAACAAAGAAAGTGGAGAAAGGATCCACAGAGGTATACAAAAATGAGAGACCAGTATTCCCAAGTCAGGCAAGTGAACAGCTGTGTCCAGTGTTGCATATAAGCTTCGGAATTCTGGGTACAATCTGAATTATAATGGGAAAAGCAAAAAACAGCTTCCTGTGTCTCCTGTTATCATACCTACAGCCTCCTGGTAATAATTCTAGCAAGAGTAGTAATCATTAAGAACGACCACCCACTGAGTGTCTTTCAAGTCTCCAGGACTGTGCTTTGGCAAATTTCACATGCCAACTCTGACGGGTTGAAAGTGGCTAGCTAGCACATTGTGTTAAGGAGTCCGAGGCTGCCTTTTGGCTTAAGAAAAGGATTGAGTTGTGTGTGATTTCTGTCATCAACACAGAATGAGGAATTGGCTTCATATTTGCTGAGTATTCATGATCCCTGTAATAGGACTTTACATACATTAGCAATAGGGTTCATAGCACATTTAGCCCCATTTTACAAATGGAGAAAGCTAGTTCAGGGATGTTTACTACCCACCCTGAAGTGGCACAGTTAGATGTGGCAAAGGGGAGACTCAGAACAGGCCAGTTGGCCTTTGCCCCATATTTGTATAGTTTCTCTCCCTATCCCATCAGAAAAGTACACAGAATTTCAGATCTGCAGGGTGCACCTCTTCTAATTTAAACCTATGACAGGGAAAGCATATAATCAAAAGTATAAACTTCAAAAGTAATGGTTTCTTTATGCTCAAAGAAAATATGGTACAACAGATTCACAAACTCATTTAGAGAGGTATGTCTGCAAACTTAAATACAAGAGAAAAAGAAAACGTGAGACAAGAGTAGTCAAATGATTCAAACAGAAGTTTTTTCAACCTAGGGCAGTTGAAGATGACACAGTATGAACAACCATTAAAAATATGACTATTATTTTGTCTTCATCATTCCCATGGCAACCGAGTATTAATCCCTGCCAAAAAATAACTCTGTAGGCACCAAGAATTCTCAGCCTCTCTTTTAGCACCAAGCCCTTCCCACAGTCATCTGTATTAACATTTGCAAAAGATTTATTTCCCTTTGATTCAAATAATTCCACATTCCCAAGAATATCTAGACTGGAGCGTAGCCAGCTGCCTGCAGGGCCTACAGCCATCTCCCCGGTCCTGGGTAGCTCCCTGGGTGCCCATGAATGGCTCATTGTTAAAGATAAACCCACTGCTGAGAACAGAGAAAACACAGAAGAGGAATCGGTGTCATGTTCTGAGGACTGGTCTGGATTTTGAGCAATGAAACTGAGTGGGAATGGCAAGCACCTAAGGCTGTTACAAGTCAGTGATTGACGCCTCCCGGAGCTCCTCTGAGATGCTGCCTAGGTCACCACCAAACAGTCAACTCACTCCAGGAGATTCTGAACCCAAGTCATTCCATGTGACCAAGCAGAGTGAGAGAGCAGGCCCCAAAGTGAAAATCATCATCATCATCCCCAAACATCGGTTAAGCACTAACTGTATGCAGGAGTAAACACTGGATTTCAGAGAAAAGTCTAACATCACCTTCAAATCGTGTGTATGGCTCAAGCAACTGGCTAAAAATCCAAGAAAAGTGTGATCTCTAGACTCTTATAAGATGAAGACTGGGAACCCACATCTTGCTCTGATTTTTGCTACCAACTTTCTGCGTATGTTCTGTTTTATCTATTCCAACTAATAGGGCACTTTGGAGAAAGGTCAAGCTATATACTTCAAAGTCCACTGAAGTCAAAGATAAAAAGTTCTATAATTTTAGTGCTTCTCGGGATAAATCAACCTTTCACTAAATTCAAGTTGCAGAGTGAATTAGTGTTTTCTATATTTAGACCACACTTATTATTTAAGAGATGTACTAATAAACCCCACAATTAATACCTGATGAGTATAATTTAGTAGCCATAAGCCTATGGCCCAGAATATGTCCATTTTCAAAAAGTTACACCTTCTGGTACTTATTCAGGTCTATTATTGTCCTTATTTGAGCTTTTTCTTTTTAATAGTCAGAAAATGACCATATTTCAAGACAAAGTTCTCATGCTGCTTTACTTCTCCCAGCTCTCAAAAACCCACCAAAACATATCAGAGGAAACCAATGAAGTGATCCAGAAACAAAAGACTAATTCAGTTATGGTCATAATTAACCTATCTGCAAAAACAATAGCTGTATCTGCTCAAGTGAAAATATATCTGACTTTATGCCATGGAGAAAAATAAACCCAACTTGCTAAGACATGCTTCTATCCTTCAAAAGGCTACACAGAGTCTGAGCTTCTACCCTATGGACACATCTTGGTCTTCATTGAGGCCATTAATATAATAAAAACACCAATGAAGGGCTATTTGTTGGGTAAAGTCATTTTTTCCCTTGACATTTATTATCAGTAGAAAAGTTTTCTGTTTTAATACCCACATTCTGGCATATAATTACTGTAATAAAGTCTACTTCTTCACTCTGGGTGACTGCTGCCAGTATTATGAAATCATGGCAATGGTTGTAAAAATAAGGGAGGTCACAACCTTTCCACACACACACACACCCACTCTGCAGCTGATATTAAATAGCTTTGGTGGGAAAATGCAGACCTTTAAACTTTTTCTACCAAATTCAATGCATTCTGTATTTAACTTCTTCTTTAAAACAATTTGTGTTGTAAGAATTCAAAAACTGCATATGGTCATGAAAAAAAAAAGAGAGAGAGAGCTTATACTTAATTAGCTCCTAAGTCCGACTTGGACGAAGCACAATAACAACCATTTCTTTGTACTAACTATTTTTAATGATATGCATTACATGCATTGGCCTGTCTACTGCCCAAACTGTTCCAGCATCAATCCTGCTTTAGTGTTACACTTTTTGGCAAAGGACAACATGGGGAAAAGTCTCCATTTCAATATTTTGTCATTTTGATTGGAATAATAACTCTTAACAGCATGAATTCCCTCTAAACCTTAAACCACCACCATGGTTTCATGACCACAAAACAACTGACATCCAAGTGTATCAGATGCTGTACAAATATTCTCCTTACACCTCCAGAAATACTCAATATTTTGATTCATCCTCTCACTTTAAACTGCTTGAATATTTTAATCCAATGCTTTCAGCTATTTTTTAACATAACTATTGGATATAATTTTTCTACTTCTAGCCAAGACCCAAGCCAAGCTAATTCAAGATCTTAATAAGGACAGATAGGTCCAAGAGGGAGTATTTGTGCTCCAAATTAAATTTAGAAAAATTTTCTACTTCTTCATGGAATAGGAATTTCATTAGGGAGGGTCTAAGGAAATACTTATTTTAAAAGTAGAATCTTGGGTTTCCAAATTAAAGTTACCCTTAGTAGAGATGCTATTTGGGAGTCAGAAGGTCAGGATCTCTTCTTGCCCTTGAAATGGGAAATCACTGGAATCCATTATCTTCCAAAGCAACATACAGAATATAGAAGTAAACAGAATGTTGGAGAACAAGGTGTGTTAGACCCCACAAAAAAAACACCAAGAGAACACCATACAAAGCAGGTCAACCCAAGGACTGCCACCCCTGTTTCAAACATAGCAGCCTGCTGTCATCTACTTTATTTCTGGCCTTATGTATCAGGTTTTATTTAGGGAGGAAAAGAGCTACTATAACCACATTGGACAACAGTTTGAGGTATGCATGCCCTGTGACCAGCAATTCTGCTCCTAGATATCTATCCTGAAGTAATTTGTATATATGTGCCCAAGATTGACTGTATATGAATCACAGCACTGTTGTCCATAATGGTTCCAAATCAGAAGCAACCAATGTCCATCCTTATTACAATGGATTTATATTTTGCGGTGAATTCACACAACGGGAAACTATATCACAGTAGAAGTTAATAAACCAGAGTTTTGTGCCACAACATAGATGAATCTTACAAACACAATGTTGTATGTAAAAAGTAAGACACAAAAGAGAACAGAATTATTCTGTTTATATAAAATTTAAAAATAGGCAATATCCAACTATATCATTTTTTTTCTTTCTAGATTTTATTTAAATTCAAGTTAGTTAATATACAGTGTAGTATTTGTTTCAGGAATAGAATTTAGGGATTCATCACTTGCATATAACACCCCGTGCTCATTACATCACATGCCCTCCTTAGTGCCCATCATCCATTTACCCCATTCCCCCACCTACCTCCCCTCCAGCAACCCTCAGTTTGTTCCCTAGAGTTAATAGTCTCTTGTGGTTTGCCTCCCTCTCTGTTTATAGATTTATTTTTCCCTCCCTTCCCCTATGTTCATTTGTTTTGTTTCTTAAATTCCACATATGAGTGAAATCATATGGTATTTTTCTCTGACTTATCTCGCTTAGCATAATACACTCTAGTTCCATCCATGTCATTGCAAATGGCAAGATTTCATTCTTTTTGATGGCTGAGTAATATTCCATTATATATATGCATGCCATATCTTTTTTATCTATTCATCAACTGATGAACATTTGGGCTCTTTCCATATTTTAGCTATTGTGGATAGTGCTGCTATAAACATTGGGGTTCATGTGACTCTTCGAATCACTATTTTTGTGTCCTTTGGATAAATATCTAGTAGTGAAACTGCTGGGTCATAGGGTAGCTCCTAAACTATATTGTTTAGAGATGCACATATAGACAATAAAACTAGAAAGAAAAGCAAGTATATGATTTTCACTAAAGTATTAAAAATGTTTCCTTTGTGGGGTGAGAGAAGTTTGTAATCAGGACTCAAGATGGGAATGAGAGGAAATTTCTGGAAAGCTGTTAATGCTATTTCTCATCCTTTAAATTTAATATTTTACCTTTCAATATTCAATTACCTTTTTAATATTTTACCTGTATCAGATGCTGTACAAATATTCTCCTTACACCTCCAGAAATACTCAATATTTTGATTCATCCTCTCACTTTAAACTGCTTGAATATTTTAATCCAATGCTTTTTATTTAAAAATCCAAAATTTTTTAAAAAAGGGCACCACTCCTTCAACCCAGCTTCTTCATGGTAAGGGTAAGAAACTGGAGGCCAGAGAGATTATATCAATTGCCCATTTCTCCCATCACCCTAATGTGCAGCTCCTGGGTCTGGGTCTGTCACAGAGCTTCTTCTCTAGTGCTTTAAGAGCTCTAAGTCTGGAGGTTCAGAGAGCCTCTCATTGTCCCACAGGGCTCTTTAGTGCAGCCTGCTAACTGACCCATTCCTTTCCCTCCTTCACCCCACCACCCTCACCCATCATGGCCAGCCCCTAATATGTCTTCCTGTGGGTCCACAGCCAAGGTCCTCCTCTGAGGCCCACTGGACCGATGCACATACTATATATGCATCTACAGATAGATGCACATGCCTACTTGTATCTTGTACCGTCTCCTGATTACATGTCTACCTGGCTTGCCAATCCTATGTAGATAACATGTAATATTTAATCTATACCCTAAAACCTTCTATACTTCGCATTTTACAGATGTTAAAAACCAAAATCAAGTTTATTAACAGCAAATATTAAATCCAGTACTCTACGGACACTTTTCAACAATCCTTTCAATAAAAAGTGGAAGTGGCAGTGTGAATTGTAGACTTGCCACTCGTGGGGAGGTGGGTATCTCTTCCTGAACTACTCCTTGAGCTTCACAGAATATATTGCTTTTATAATGGAGCTTTTTAAAAATATCTTTATTATCTCCTTCCTTTAAAAACGAAATCAGCTGCTGAGGAAACGTCTAGCCCGAATTTTGTTTAGAAAGTAAAACATGACTTAAGAAATTCCACAAGACATTTGGGAAAGGCATCACATGCAGATATGAATACCACGATTTTCAAAGCTTATATAGGAGTCTATTTACTAGATTTCTCCAATTCAGGGGCATTCTTGGATTTTTTTTTCCTATTTAAAGACTTTATTTTTTGGAGCAGTTTTAGGCTCTCAGCAAAACTGAGACAAAGTCACAGAGATTTCCCACCTACCTCCTGTGCCCACACATGCACAGCCTCCCCTATTATCAACATCCTCCACCACAGTGGTACATTTGTTACAACTGATGAACCTCTGTTGGCACATCATTATCAACCAAAATCCATAGTTTACATTAGGGTTCACTCTTGGTGTTGTACATTCTATGGATCTGGACAAATGTGTAATGACATGTAACTATTGTTATAATATCATTCAGAGTGTTTCCACTGCTCTAAAAATCCTCTGTGCTCCGCCTATTCATCCTTCCCCTCTTCTTCAACTCCTGGCAACTACTGATACTTTTACTGTCTCCACAATTTTGCTTTTCCAGAATGTCATATGGTTGGAATCATACAGTACGTAGCTTTTTCAGATTGGCTTCTTTCACTTACTTACATTAATTTCCATTTCCTCCATGTCTTTTCATTGCTTGATAGCTCATTTCTTTTTAGTGCTGAATCATACTCTATTGCCTAGATGTGCCATAGTTTATTTTAGCCATTCACCTACTAAAGGACATCTTAGTTGCTTCCAGGTTTGGGAAATTATGAATAAAGCTGCTATAAATATCCATGTGCAGATTTTTGTGTGGACATAAGTTTCAACTCCTTTGGGTAAATACCAGGGAGCACAACTGTTGAACTGTATGTTAAGAGTATATTTAGTTTTTAAAGAAACAACCACATTGTCTTCCAAAGTGGTTGTACCATTTTGCATGGACCAGAAATTTCAGACTTGACAAGGTAGGTCTGTCCTCCAGGACCTTTGGTAGAAAAGTCAGTAGAAAGGTAGAAAAGCATATCTATGTCCCATTTGTGAAGAATTCTAAGATAATTCTCCTGAAAATAGAACTATAGGAGCCAAAAATCCAAGATACCCTACACCACCAAGCAGAGCAAAAGTAAAGAAGGGAAGAACAAGTAAAAATGTAGGAAACATAAGAAAAATATTACACAAGAAAATCCAAATAAAGGGATAGAGTTCTTAGCCCACAAACAACTTCTCTCCAAATAAGCTTGCTGTCATTCTTAAAGAAGCCCGTATCCATGTAGGAACATTCCAGCCATGGATAAACAAGAAAGAAGTATCATTTCAAGAAAAAGTGGCCATAGAAAAAAAAGGCTTTTGTTGGAAAAACAGCAGTATTTCCAATGTCCCACCTTATCTGTAGGAAGCCAATGTAACCAAAAATACCTGAAGAAGTAAAAATACTCTATGTGTCACATTGGTATTATGCCAGTAGCAGATTTTTAAAAAGCAAGAAGTGTGATTATTCTTTTCTTTGAAACAACCCCATGCACAATTATTTGATTTGCCTTCTGGTGTGCATCTTCAGTGGTATGAACTCATTTAGTTAAAATTCCAGATCGTATCACTTCTTTAAAAGTCATTCCCAGGGAATTTGCTTTCTGATCCTCCTATCTGTGCATAGCTGTACTCTACCCACCCTTCATGGTGCTGCTCAAGCACAGCAGCCCACAGCAAGAGTCTCTGGTCTTTGAATTCGTAGGACACTAGCCATGCAGCACTCATTCGGACTCAATTTCATAGAGCACTACAAAGGGGCTTAACCACTCCCCAATGTGTATGATTTCTTTCCCACCCAGATTCAAAGGTCATGGAAGAAAGACCTCTTGTGCTTTCTTATCCATCCTCTATCACAGTGCTGTACTCAGAGTAGGTGCTCAAACCTTCCCCAGGGGTTCATTCAATCCATGCTGCCTTCCTCTCCAGAGGTCAAGGTCATCACCAGAAATAAATTCCCTTACAGCACCATCCATCATGGCAGCCAAAGCTTCCCCTACCTCTGTTATTTCAGTGCCTTCTCCTTCTTTATTTTGCTTTAAGCAGATGATGGACAGAAACTAAAAACAAATCCAGGTCAGGGAGTGTGTATTTTATGGAAAACAGTGGCTCTCTCCAAACTAGAACACAGGTCAGATCACCACTGAAATTTAATATACCATGATGGTAACCAAGTTCATAAATGGGTGATAAACATGGATAGAATCACTGTGAATAACAAACAAATGCAGGGAATAGATTAAAGCTTTCATAGTAATTTGGAATCAGATTCTCAAAGATTTTAAGAGTATTGTTTGTTCTGCTATAATGCAATATGTAGATTCTTAAAAATAACCTGGTTTGTCAAAAATTGTGATATTAAAACAGTTGTTTTAGTGAAAGGGGAAGGTATTGAGGTTAGGATTAGAGCATTTCAGACATGGCAGCCAACAAAAGAGGCATTTCATAGTTATAAGTGTATATTATTATCATAATCTAAAATGTATAGATCCACTGATCAAAGTGGACAAAACAAACCCAAACGTTTCATTCCACACACTCAGGAATTTTGTAGTCTTTTCTAAGTCTTTTGGCTTTTATTTTATGATTATGTTTGCTGAGCCTCTAATCCTGAAATAAAGAATAAAGAAATAAAAGTCAATCTACAGAACAGTTCACCAAGAATACACACAGCAACACCTTCCCAGGCTTTGCAAGGCTGTGACTTTTCTCTTCCTCCTTGGGGTCCTAGTCCCTCAGTAATCACTATTATCAAAAGTAGTTGCATAATGCAAAGGTGCTCCTTAATTAGTGGAACACTCCATATCTCATCTCCATTATGAAAACTCCCAATGTAGGAAAAATGGTTGAACTCCAGGCTCAAAATTAAATTTGGGCTTTTTATATCAATCACTGACTTCATGGGGCCATATCTGTGATATTTCTGCAAGGGGTCTATGGCCATAGGGACATTAAGTTTGCCCATTTTCAACCAGCCCCTGAGATTCACTTTTCCCCACCAGCACAGGACAATGGTTATTGCCCAACAAACAAAACCAAAAGCCCAGTAGAGAAGGCCAGGGGCATCTTCTTAAGATATAATAGGCTCCTCTCCATAGGGACAATGATTTTGGAGATGACACTGAAGGGGCATCCTGAGGAAGATGAGAATAAAAATGCAATAACAAACATATCGTCTGGTTTGTCTACAGAATCTACCAAATCCATCCTAGATGAGTGGGTGAAAAGTTTTACTTCTAATATCATGAATTAAGATCATTAATCTCTTCCAGAACTGACATATTAGTATGAGCTTATTGGGATTTTGACTACAAAGCTTATACAACTTTTCTGATGAACTCATTCTAAGTTTTTCTGAGGCTTTATAGTAAAGTCAAACTTGGATTCTAAGTGCTCTACTTACTGATACAGTCCATCCTTACAACATTTCAAGAAAGACTTCAAAAGCCCCATTTCAAAGATGAGGAAACTAAGGCTTAGAGAGTTTAAGTATCTTGCTCAAGAACATGTGTCTGGTAAACTTAGTGGAATCAGGATTCAAACACTTAACTACTACACCACACTGCCTCTCCTGTATAAGCCACAGGACAAAGTAGTAGAAAGGAACACTGGTGATTTGCTGGTGCCCAAATTATATCCCCTCAGCGCATGTCTGATTTCAGCTACAGTTTTGGCAGAAAGCTCTATAAATCTCAGGTTGACTTTTTGCTTTCCTGCCTCAGGATCTCTTCTGAAAGTGCAGGAGCCCATTCAGCCCCTATTCAAGCTGGCTTGAAAATCTTCAAGTAATGGGGGATGCGAGCCAGGACAAATGCATCAGCTTTCCAGCCTTTCAAGTAACAATGCCAGAGACATCCCATATGCTTCTCAGAATACGAGTGTAACCGAGCTGTTGCCCACAGCAATACACCCTTATGCTGGCTTTTCCTCCTTCCTGCCACTCTCTCCACATTTCCTCACTCATGCTTCTGAGGTTCATTTCCCAAATAAACTACTTGCACCTAAGATTTTCTCTCAGGCTTGATTTTGGGGGAACCAAACTAAAACATCTGCCCTTTTTGGCATGATTAACTAGACAGTTTCTTATGGCTCCTCCTTCCTAATCTATTACTCAGCGACTTTAAATCACACATAAATTTTCAAAAATCTTACACTCAGCCCCAGGTGAAGTTCATCAAGGCAAACATTCCAGGAGAAACTACAGCTATTGTAGAAATGTGGAAACGTAATCATGGGACAGTTCCCCCATGTTACAGTTTACCAGGATGTGAAGAACTAGATCTAAATTTCTACCTACAGCCTGGAAAGGCTTGTTTTACTCACTCGTCTGTATAGAAGGCATTACATAATTCTGTATTAAATTATCCAGAAAAGACAGTTCTGGTCCTCATATTTTCATTTGCATGTATCCAACCAGACAGATCTCAAAGCACAATTAACAGGTTCTCCTTGTCCAAGTAATATTTTCTAAGGCCAAGCCCTTTCTAATTATGTGACCCTAGGGGCATACCTATGACCCTAGGGACAGTCCCCAGAAACCCCTGGAAGTGAGTCTAAAGAAGGAGTAGGGACAGGATGAGAAGAGACACAGGTTCAACTAGTCCAGCCCTATCTTTTCACAGACGAGAAAAGGTAATTGCACAGAAAATTGCTGACTTGTGTACCATGTCCCACAAGCCAATAAGAACTAGAAGGATAGCCCAGGCCTCCCTACACTGTGCTGCCTCCTCCATGGAAAGCCAATTGCTGACAAAACCCAGCCTAAAAAATTCTTCATAGTCCCTGTCTCCAGTTGCTCTAGAATCAACATGGTATACTACCTTTCGCATATATCATATAGACTCCCATCCTGCCTGTGTTGAGTAGTAACAAAAAAAACAGAGTTCCTCAGAAGTATTCCATGCTGTCAGTGGTAGAAACAACAGTTGTAATAAGCACAAGTTTGCAGAGTTTTAGAGTTAAAAGAAGTCTGGTTGATCACTGTGAGGTGTCATTAATTTGGAGAAAATACGTATTTCTATCTAAGAACTAGTAAAGTGCCTTTTTTAAAAAAAAAAGATTTTATTTATTTATCTGACAGAGAGAGAGACAGGAGAGAGGGAACACAAGCAGGGGGAGTGGGAGAGGGAGAAGCAGGCCTCCCGCTGAGCAGGGAGCCCGATGCGGGGCTTGATCCCAAGACCCTGGGATCATGACCTGGGCTGAAGGCAGCCCCGACTGAGCCACCCAGGTGCCCCACAAAGTGCCTTTTTAAAAAAATTCTCCAATACTTTATTTTTCAAGAGAGCAATAGCAATAATAAAGATTTATTGTGTGATTACTGTACTAACTGCTTTAAATGTATTATATATTCCTTATGTTGTAAGTACAATCATCATCCCCTTTAGCCTCTAAAGATGCACCATAAACTCAGAGTAATAACTTAACATTCAAGAAGAATAACAATTTCTATGTTTGCGATTTCCCCACATAAAAGACAATGTAAACATTTCTTTAGAGTTCTGTGACAATGTTATTTTGGTTTAAGACCTATTTTCAGTACATTGATCATTACTGGGGAATGTTACTTGTTTGTTGTAGGAAAATATACATAACATAAAATTTACCATCTTAAGCATTTTTAAGAGTACAGTTCAGTAGTGTTAAGTATATTTTCATTGTTGTGCAAACCAATTCCAGAACTTCATCTTGCAAAACTGAAACTCTGTACCCGTTAAAGGACTCCCCACTTCCCCTCCCCCAGCCCATGGCAACAGCTATTCTACTTTCTGTAACTATGACTCTAACTACTTTAGATACCTCATATAAATGGAGTCATACAGTATTTGTCTTTTTGTGACTGGCTTATTTCGTGTAGCATAATGTCCTCAAAGTTTATTCATGTTGTAGCGTATGTCATAATTTCCTTCCTGTTTAAAGTTGAGTAATATCCCATATTTTGTTTAACCATTCACTCATCGATGGACACTAGGGTTCCTTCTACCTCTTGGCTACTGTGAATAATGCTGCTGTGAACACGGGTGTACTAACAAATTGCTATTAAAATAAACTGAGGGGCGCCTGGGTGGCTCAGTTGGTTAAACATCAGACTCTTGATTTCGGCTCAGGTCATGATCTCAGGGTCCTGGGATCGAGCCCCGTGTTGGGCTCCCTGCTCAAGAGGGAGTCTGCTTGTCTCCCTCTCCCTCTGTCCCCCTCCCCCCAAACCCCCACTCTGTCTCTCTTTCTCTCTCTTTTAAATACACAAATCTTTAAAAATAAAATAAAATAAACTGATTATATTCTGTAGCGTTCCTTCCAGCTCATAGTTGTAGATTACTGTTCTAAAGAAAAGCTAACCTCAGTCCTTTTTATTCAGTTATCCACACCTGGAATTAGCTTAGCCTCTTGGCCACAGAGTTCTGACCAGGTGCAGTCATTTATCTCACAGTACAGAGGAAAAGGCAATCTGCCTAGGAGGATAGGCTCACCAACCGCTTGGCCTTGCAAAACTCATTTCATGAAGTGGTGACCAAGTTCTTTAGGGAAATCATATAAGCATAGCAATTATAAACATGAGTCTGGGATCAGAATTCCAGCTCTAGCATTTACCTGTGTGATCTTGACAGTTACTTAACCCCTCTAAGCTGCAATTCCTAATCTCTAAAAAAAAAAGAGGCAGTGAGAATAGTTCTTACATCCTAGGGTCATAGTAAGGAATAAATGAAATAATTCATTTAAAGAATTTAGCATAATGCCCATCATACACTAAGTACACAAGAGCTGTCACTCTTTATTCTGTGGTTATAGGTCACAGTTGCAACTACCTCAATTACAGATCAGGACCAACATGATGAAGAAGCACAAACTCCTGCCAATATAGCCAAAGAGCTCTGGGTGGGCAGAGACCCCTTGTCTGACATGAAAACCATAGTGATAAGGGATTTATACCTATCTTTCTAAACATAAAATTCTGGTTTATTTCAAAACTTTGAATAAAATAATATATCACTTAACCTAAGGTTGACCCTTCTAAGCCCACATACTTAAAATTAAGAGCTAAGAAACGGGAACTGAAAAAGTTAAAAAATAAAATCTGAGCAAATTCGAGCAAACATCACAGATCCCTTTCTGCTAAGAAAATTCCTCACTTTGTAAATGTGTCTGAAATCATGTTGAAAAGTTATTTGATTTTCTATTGCTTTGGCATCAAATATGGACCATCACAGCCATCATGCAAAGACCACTACATTTTAAAAAGCCTCCTAGTTCCTGGGGCACCTGGGTGGCTCAGTTGGTTGGGTGTCTGACTCTTGATTTCAGCTCAGGTCACAGTCTTGGGGTCGAGCCTCGTGTCTAGCTCCATACTCAGCACAGAGTCTGCTTGGGATTCTCTCTCACCCTCCGCCCCTCTCCCTGCTGTGCATGCACACACAATCTCTCTAAATAAATAAATAAAAATAAAGAAAATCTTTAAAAAAAATTTTTTAAATAAAAATAAATAAAAAGCCACCTAGCTCCAGTGTCCTCTCTAAGCCTCTGGACCATAGCACCTATCAAGTACAAAGTGTGTTTCCTCTAGCAGTCTTAGACAATTTAAGGAACCTATGTGGCCCTCCTCCTTTGATCAGACTGATATTCCACGATATCCAGGGTTCACAATGCAAAGCAATGTTAACGATTTTTTTTCTTTTTCATGCCATCCTGCTTTGCTCCTGCTCACTGTTGATACACTCAGCCCAAGAAACACCCAGCACAAGAGTGGATAGCAACACTGGCTGTATATTAGAATCACCTGGATCACTTTTTATAAAACTGTGAATGCCTAGATGTTACCCAGAGCATCGGAAACTAAAGTTCTGAGAAGGGAGTACAGAATACAGCAGTTCTCAGGAGCTCTGCAGGTGAATGTGATGTATAGTGAGGTCGAGAACCTCTGCTATAACCAAAACAGGAAGTCAGAGTCCATTGTCAGGCACTGAGCTCCAAACAGACCATGCTCAAGGTGAAGGCTGGCAGAATCCTTCAGTCATACCAAAGATTTCAATTAGTAACCCCAATTCACCACTAAAAGGGAAAAAGTCCTTCCTCGGCCCATCCAGAAGTCGAACCTGCAAAACCATTTCTACCTGGGGCTATTGAGGGCCTGATCCCACAGTTTAGCCAACATCTTATCTGGCTGAACTCTGCTCCCAGCCTGTCCCGCGGAGATTATGTGCCAGCACAATTCAACTTTACTGCAGAGTAAGCAAAGTTGGAGAGAACCCTATACAGTCATGGCTCTACAGGAGATCTCAGGAGCCACCAGCAGGGTTCTCTATAAGCAGCGGCAGTAAATGTGAAATTGTCAAGACCCAGAAAACAGGCAGACCACAGAGCTAGGGTGTCATCAACAAAAGATGGAAGCAGACATGCTGAGGGTATTCAACAGCAGGACTGAAAATAGAAGAACATGCAGGAGGCCTGTCCCAGCACAGTCAGAGCGGCAGACAGAGAAACAAGGCAGAGATTGAAATGCAGAAGCAGGGCAGAGAAGCAGTGTGACATAATGCAACTGGGCTTTGGTAGTAAGCTGCCTGGATTGAACCTTGGCTCTGATTCATGATTTGGGGCAAGGGGGAAAAAAAAAATCAACAAACAAACAAACCACAGCAGCCTCAGTACAAATAGCTGGTACTCAATCAAATATTAGTCATATTATTATGAGATAAAGAGGTAGCTCCTAGGACCTAAGATAGAGGTTTAGTCAAAAGGAAATAAGGCAAAAGGCCAGTTACAAATCAGAGCAGGCCCTACAGTAGAGCTGAGAAACCAGTTCACCGTGATAGCAACGAACTAGAACTCTTGGTTCTAGTATCTTTATAAAAACAGGCTTAGCTCCAGAGTCTTGGGCAAACTGGCCACCTGTGACCTTAGTTGCAAAGGTTAGAGGCCTCAAGGCCAAGGGCACCAAGCCAACTACTACACTGATTGGCCTGGCACAGGTTCAAAGTCAAGTTCATCCCTGGGACTCCAAGGGACCACTTCCCTTTCACTCAGAAGGTCCTTCCCAGGGTGACCATTACCTTTAGGAATTACTTGTTGTTCTTGTTGTTTTTAATACCTCCTAGTATTTTTTACCTCCAATTCCAGGTCTCCATTCCTGCCCTGGCCGGTGGTCTCCTGCCTGTCCTCTATCCTCCAGTCATTTTAGTTTCTCTCATACTTCCCCTGTTTTGTTCATTCTCCCCTCCAGCCCTCATTCTAGGCCCTTCAACAGGCCCAGAATCGCCAGAGTCCAAAAGAAGTCTTTCTTCCCTACCCTTTCTCTCCCACCCCCAATCGGTCCCACACCCTGCCCACCACCAACCAGCAAGGGTCTTATTAGCCTCCAACTCTATCCCATAAAGCCTTCATTTAAGAATTCTCATACATATTTTCATATTAATAACACCCACCATCTTCCCTGGAAAGTTCATTAGCTTTTCCTTAAACACTGAAAACACAGTAAGACTTCACATTAACATCTTAACACAGAAACCTCTGTCCTGCTGGCACTTCAGCTTACTCTCATTAGGGGGAAGGGAAGCATTTGACCATACTCTGAAAACAAACTAAACTGAGAAGTGGATAAAGAGGAACATTTTTCTAAACATGTTTGTTTCTGATCTTCCCTCCCAACCTTCACCCCTCTAAAGCTGATACATCCATCAGACTGGACCAGCACTCATGAAATTCTGCTACTGCTTCTCGCTGCAGCGAAGAGATATTTGGAGTCTGTTCCCAACATAGAATATTTTATTTGTTGCCTTTCAGGTTCAAAGCTTAAACCTTTAACCCTATCCAGCCATTTTACAAACTCAGTTATAGATCAATTATAGATCTATCACAAGGGGGGGCCAAGGGCATGAAGCCATCCATGGGCATCAGTGTAGCTAAGGATCAACAGACCTAAGTGGCAGGGCCTGGTAGAAGAAGGCCAACCTGTAATTATCCATCTGGCAGAAAGTAATCCTATCTGTGCCTACAGGGTACTACCTTCTGCTTATTTTCTGCACACTTGTGCAGAGGAACTGAGGGGGGGGAAAAAACTGAATGATGATACTGTGGCCAGCTGCACTGTCAGGTTAGCTAATACTGGAAGAACATTCCCATTTTATAAAGATACTAACTCTTTGACTATTTTCAGAGCTGGAAGAGACCTCAGGAAATATCTCTTTAACTGCTTCATTCTAGAGATGAAGAAACTGAGATCTTGAGAAGTAAATGGACCCACCAATGGCCACCAGAGCAGAAGAGGAACCGGCTTCCCTCTTCCTCTATTGTATCCATTGCACCACACTAGTCCATGGACATCTTCATCTTGGCAATTTACAAAATGCATTTTTAATATAAATATATGAAAGGAACTGAAAGGGAGCATATGAGGGGATTTTTCCCTTGAAAAGTATTTGTCATGCCATGATATTTTTACAACATACATACCTGAATTGTTCTTAGAGAATGACAAAGTACTAAGGGTAAAAGAAGTTATTTAGTGGCAGGGAAGAAAAAAAAAAGAAAGAAAGTCAGGTGGGATGGAGAAAACCAGGATGGGAAGTTTAAATAGTATTTAGACTGAATACAGGATTGAGGAGGGATGAATGGGCTGAATAAAGATATCCATGGAAGGATATGAAAAATCAGGAGAGAACAAAGATTCCCTTGTGCCTTTATTCTATTCCAAGGAAACTGGATGGACATATGACAGTAACTTCTTTAGGAGATACATTTTGCTTTCTTTTATGACTAAAATACTGATTGAAATTAATTTAAGTGATCTCTTACAGAGTTTCTTCCTTTTTTCGACAAATCATTTCCAAATCCTCCCTTTCCAAAAAACTCAATGATATCAAAATAACTGAACTGGTATTATTTTTTAAAATCCTAACATGACAAGAAGAACATCAAATTGCCAGGAAGGAGTTTCCTCAGCAAGACAAGTCTTATGAAACCTTTTTTTAACCCCAGATTGAATTCACTTTTTATTCATTTCCACATCAAATTATAAACAACACATTCTGAGGTGTTATTTTTAGATGTTTTTAATTTGTCTAGTCTAATACGCAACCCCAAAATTTTCCATTTAGGCTGTGACAATACTTAAAAACAAAACCAAACAAAACCTTTTTCCTGTTCTGTTTAAGGTGGGTGGATCAAAGAATGTCTAGGCAGATAAGAGAGCTTCAGATATTAAGCAGTCCCAGTTACTGAGAAAAATAAAAAGGAGGGCTCTTGCAATTATGGTTGTGAATATGCCCAAAGAGACAAGAGAATTTTCCAACAACTGCTGGTAAATGTTCAATTTAGTATGCTACATTTCATATCTTCTCAGTCTTCAAAGGCTACAAATTTGAAACCTTATTGGGTAGGAAATTCTGAAACCCAAGTTCCATTTATTCTTGGCCAAGCCCAGCAGTCTGGTTCCTGGGATGGGAGAGGGGAAGGTCAAACTGTTGAAATAGATTCTGATGATTTCCCCATCACTAAAACTCCCCAGAGAAAGAGTTAAAAATGTTTGCTGCTGTGTTTAAAGTATGGGCCTAAAATACAACTAAAAAAGGTGTTTTGTGTTTTAGATGCCAAGGAACAGGAAATTCTGATCTGTAGATTGAGTCTCACTTTTCTTCTTAAGTAACTTCTCACTGAAGTCAACTGCATTCCCTACAGTGATGGTAAAGAAATGTGTTCATTGTCATCTGGA
Organism: Mirounga leonina; assembly: GCF_011800145.1. NCBI lineage: Eukaryota > Metazoa > Chordata > Mammalia > Carnivora > Phocidae > Mirounga > Mirounga leonina. Next base: position 32,554,987 of record NW_023270426.1, read on the forward strand.
ATCAAGACATAAAACAAATCTTAAAGGGCCAGTAACGTCTTCGGTACCATATGAAGGCTTATAGGGTCATTAATGCTTTTCTTTTTTTGCTTTTATTATGGTTCTATTTCATAAATATGAACTTAATTTGACTTTTCACAATACAAATAAGAAAACCATTCTGCTACCTTCAGTTTGGCTTCTATATGAGCCACACCATCACCCCCAGCATCCACCCACACACCAGTCCTCAGGCTGCCATCACATTTGAGATAGAGCAGGTAGAAAATTGTCAGAGGAGAAATGTAAACTCTAGAGAAAGAATTGAACAATCTTTTCTCTTGCCCCCTACAGTACTATGTACAACATAGGTTTGGACTTTGACATCTCAATGAATAATAAATAGTCTTACTTCAGTTTACAAATCCTCTGGAAGGAAGCTCCTTTATGAGAAGTGCATTGTGGATAAACAAACAGAAAGTTTGTAAGTTGCTGCCGTTGCATAATAAAGCTATCCCATACCTGCTGTCCATCTGCCCTTGCCCCAAGTAAGATCCCCTTTAGACAAATCCAAGCCATCTCTTATGTTTTTTTTCATCCCATCTTCAGTTTTAGAGCCCATTTCCTCCAATACTCCCTCCAGGGCCCAGAGCTCTCTTTCTTTACGTCACCCTCAATCATATTAAATAATGTGTATAAAACATCTAGTGCAATGCTTGACACTGCACTTATGAAACACATGAGTTCATCTCCTTCTTTTTTCACGCAGCTCTGAGTCACCCCACTTCCAGCTTTCAGGCCTCACTCCAATATCCTGTAAACTTACTATTAATTCCCCTCTCCTTTTATCCACCTCACCTTTCACTGCTGATCCTCATCTTACTTTTTCCTGCCCTCAACAAAAAAGACCCATAAACTTTTGCTTTTTCCCCACAACTCAATTCTAAAGACATTTATTAAGGACCCCATGTCAATGGTGATCGCTAGCACTACTGTCATAATTTTTGCCATTTCTACATTTGACCTCTGCTATAAGCCACTCAGTATCTTTATTTTAATTAACTCACCTCTTGAAAACTAAAAAAAAAAGAGAGAGAAAGAAAAATCTATTTTTTTTTTAAGATTTTATTTATTTATTTGACAGAGAGACACAGCGAGAGAGCGAGCACAAGCAGGGGGAGTGGGAGAGGGAGAAGCAGGCTCCCCGCAGAGCAGGGAGCCAGATGTGGGGCTCGATCCCAGGACCCTGGGACCATGACCTGAGCTGAAGGCAGACACATAACCGACTGAGCCACCCAGGCGCCCCAAGAAAAATCTATTTTATTTATTTATTTTTTAAAGATTTTATTTATTTGACAGAGAGACACAGAGAGGGAACACAAGCAGGGGGAGTGGGAGAGGGAGAAGCAGGCTCCCCACTGAGCAGGGAGCCCCACACGGGGCTCCATCCCAGGACCCTGGGACCATGACCTGAGCTGAAGGCAGACGCTTAACCATCTGAGCCACCCAGGCGCCCCAAGAAAAATCTATTTTAGACTTTCAGCCTCCAGAAGTATGAGATAATCAATTTCTATTAATTAAGTCACTCAGTTTGTGGTACTTTTCAGCCCTAGCCAACTAATACAGTGAACTAGTCTCTTACTGCCCTGGTCCAGTGTCCACATGGCCCTAGGTAAATTTACTCCCATGCCACTCCAGGCAGACCATGAAGAGCCTCCGTGCCTCTCTGTTGTTCTCAGCAGGGCTTGCAAGCTGGTACCTGCTTTGCAGACAGGTTTCATTCCGCCTGTTTATTTTTTTTAAATTTGATATTAGCTCCACATTTAAAGTTATGAGATTTCCCATTAAAATCTGGACCCCTAACTTTTGAAAAAATCAGAAAATCTAGCAGCAAATTCAAACTCAGTAAGATTCTAATCTTCCTTTCTGCACATTGTCTTATCTCCCTTGAGTTATAGTTATTTTTTACCTGGTTTTCCCTTTTACAAACTTAAATGAGTCTCACTTATCTATCCATCCCCTACCAGAGAGGTTCTCAAACTTCATCAGGTGTAAGAATCACCTGCAAGGCTTGTTAAAACCCAGATTAGTGGGTCCCACCCACAGTTTCTGATTTAGTAGTCTAGGGTGAGGCCAATAATTTGCATTTCTCATATTTCCCAGCCAGTGCTGCAGTGGCTAAAACTAGGATCACATTTTGAGAATCAATGCTCCACAACAAAATGTAGGACTTTCCACATATATTGGGTTCAATAAATTGTCGAATTATTGTAGTCATTGCATAGAGATTAGGAGCATATAAACACCTTCTGCAAATTCCAATTTCACCACTCACTATGACTTTGTACAAATTACCAAATCTCCCTATACCTCCAAATCCTTGCCTGTGTAATGAGAAAAACAATAGAACCCATTCAAGGGGCGCCTGGGTGGCTCAGTTGGTTAAGCAACTGCCTTCGGCTCAGGTCATGATCCTGGAGTCCCTGGATCAAGTCCCGCATCGGGCTCCCTGCTCGGCGGGGAGCCTGCTTCTCCCTCTGACCCTCCCCCCTCTCACGTGCTCTCTCATTCTCTCTCTCTCAAATACATAAATAAAATCTTTAAAAAAAAAAATAGAACCCATTCTGAAAATAAAAAAAGGAAAGCTCATTAAAAATGGAGTCAGAGGGACATCTGGGTGGCTCAGTCAGTTAAGCATCTGCCTTTGGCTCAGGTCATGACCCCAGGGTCCTGGGATCGCATTCCATATCGGGCTCCCTGCTCGGCAGGAAGCCTGCTTCTCCCTCTCCCACTCCCCCTGCTTGTGTTCCCTCTCCCGCTGTCTCTCTCTCTGTCAAATAAATAAATAAAATCTTAAAAAAAAATGGAGTCAGAAAGTCCTGAGTGGAGAGCTCTCATACACTACACCAGCAGTAAAAAGCATACCTCACATTCCCCAAAAGGAAGTTTACTTTACATACCCCAGCAGGAGGAAGGAAGAATTTCTCTGTGCCCGGGAACAGCCCAGCCACTGGGAACTGCCACACTCAACCAATGAGAACCCATGACAGCCCCTTCCAGCTTCCTCCTTTCCCCAATAAAAACAAGCCCCTCTCCTCTGTTCTCCAGGCTTGCCCATGGTTCACCACAGTTTGCTTGTCTCAAATTGCAATTCTACACTACTCCCAAATAAACTCATTTTGCCTGTAAAAGAGCTGGCTTTGCTTTTTAAGTCAACACTGTATTTCAAGAGCTACTATCAATGTTAAACTAGATAACACATGTAAATTACTGCATTTGATAGTACTCCATAAACTTTGGCTGTTATTATCAGGTATTAATTCTCTCTTTCCCAGGGGTGGGGGCTGGGGGGTGGCTCAGTCCGTTAAGCATCTGCCTTTTGCTCAGGTCATGATCCCAGGGTCCTGGGATGGAGCCTCATGTAGAGCTCCCTGCTCAGTGAGGAGTCTGCTTCTCCCTCTCCCTATGTCCCTCCCGACCCCCGATCCTGCTCCTGCTCTCTCTCTCTTAAATAAAAATCTTATAAAACAAAAAAAATTCTCTCTTTTCCTAGTCTGTAAATTTGAAGCCAGTCTTCCACTCATTTTACTTTATGTAACCACCCTCCAGGACCCTCTAAAGCTGTGCCTTACACATAACAGGTACTGAATAAAGATTTTCTGAATGAATAAATGAAGAAACAAACTAATGCACATTCAAATCTCATGGATTTGAAGACAGCCAAGCTCGAAGGACACTTTTATAAAGACCTTGTAATTACAACACAAAGCCTAATTAAAATGGGTATTTCCACATTTAAGTGTAAACTCAGAGATGATTGGTGGATCTAATAATTCCCCAAGGGGCAGTAACAGCTAGTGTTTATGCACACTTATTCCACGCCAGGCACTGTTCTCTGTCTTCAGTGTGTACTCTCATTAAATCAGTCTTCAGTTAATGAAAAACCTCAGGTTGATCTATCAGTTAGAAGTTGCACTTGGCTACTCATGACAGAGAATCCAAAAATAGCGACCCAAAGACACATAGGTATTTTCTCTCATAAAAAAAAAGAATTCTGGAGGAGGCAGGTCAGAGCTGGTGTGATGACTCAGCAAAGTCTCCAAGGACCAAGAACCCTACCTGCTCCATGTCTCAACAAACAGCTTTGTCTTCAAGGTCACCTCCACGTCTAAGATGGCTAATTGGGGCGCTAGCCTCATATCAGCATTCCAGCTAGCATGGAGACAGGAAGTACTAAGGGAAAAAGTATCCTCCCTCCTTTTCAAGAAGCTTTTCTGGGGATCCCTGGCTGGCTCAGTCAGTGGAGCATGCAACTCCTGATCTCAGGGTTGTGGGTTTGAGCCCCATGTTGGGTGTAGAGATAACTTAAAAATAGAATCTTAAAAAAAAAAAAAAAAAAAAAGCCTTTCTGGAAGTTCCACAAAGTACTTTGCCCAAGTCTACTCAGCCAAAGCCTGGTCACAGAGCCACACCTATCTCAAGGGAAACCCAATCTTTGCTGAACATGTTGCTGCCCTGGGAAAGCAAGCTTCTGTTGGCAAGGAGAGAAGAAGAGCCTATGTCAGTTTAAAGCATTAGCTATGTCTGCAACACAGGACTATGCATAAACACACACACACACACACATACACACGCAGTCTCTCTCTCTCACTCTCTTTCTCTCTCTCTCTCCCCCTGCCCTACTCCATTCTTGGCTCCCACTGAACAACTAAGAACACGTTTGGAACACATTTCAATATGTGTTAAGTAAGCTACTGTGAGAGGAGACTTCACTCACGTGTTTTTGCTATCACATTTTTAATGAGGCAAAACATGAAATTTAACCATATCTCTGCCTTGGAGAAAGCAGCTGGCCAGACAGCAGGGCCACATGGTGCGTATACACAGCGTGTAAATTTGGATCACATACACTCTGGGTGATGCTGGCAGTCAGGATAAAAATAAGTACCTCCCAACACCCTCCACATTGTGATTATAGTATTCAAACCTTGAGCGCAAGGGTTGTGAAAGCAAAAAGTGGGAAAACGAATTCATTGTAACATCTCCCTTAAGGAAAGCTGATAGGGTCTGAAAAAACTGGAGACATCATTTAGTAGAAAACTCTCCCTCTATGTTAGCTTCCCTGTGTGTGTGTGTGTGTGTGTGCACGCGTGGATCTATCTCTGTGTGTCTCTCTCTTTGACTCCCTCCCCCCTCCCTCTACCTAAGATGTATCAGGGCTGCAGTGTCACTTAACTATTGTGAGCTAACTATAAAGCACCTATATGCAAACCTCCAAAGAGAGGTTTCCTCCATTAAAACAAGCCATTGGCTAACCTGGATTTGCAGTTCCTATGTGTTTGGAGCCTTGCAAGGCAGACAAAAACTCCTTTATAAAGAAGCTTGGAAAGAAGTGAACTCTGAAACGATAGGGTCTCTGTGTTCTTTGTGTAGGTAGGCAATTTCCCAGCAAGGTTTCGGGTTTTGCAGTTAGCTTTTGTGACTACAATAAAAGAGAGATAGTAACCTTTACAGTGAGTGGCAGCAGTACCCTAATACTAGGCAGTGTGAAAACAGATCACATTTCCTGGAGCCTCACACTGCAGCCCAGGGTTATTGTGCAAAACTGGGTTCTGTTGTAGGCATCCAGGTAGCCTTTTTTCATCGAGGCAGGTCATTGTGCCTATGCAAAGCTGACTTTTTTCATTAAGAGAAAACTGCCCTTCCCCCAATTCAACTGATAGTGAAAGTCACTAAGTGGATTTGTGTGGGCAGAGAAGGAGGAAATCTTGTCAGGGGCAAAGAAGTGTCCACAAGCTAAGTAAACTACTGGGTGAATCACCTCAGGGGCACAACTGTTCTGTGGTTCCTCAGGGTGCTGTGTATGACTTGCCTCAGTAGATGGTAACTCAGGAGTACTGCTACCTTGATCAAGCCACCAGAGCAATAAAGTTTGGAAACTGCTGATGCTTTCCTATCATGAGAATGGATGGTATTAAATTAAGACCTGTCTGCAGCTCTGAAGACTCTTCTAATTGATGGAAGACATCAGCATTGCATACAATTATATCCTATCTAATAAATATCAATATTAAAAATCACACTCTAAAAGAAACTGGTCCTTCAAGCTAAACTTCTGCTAGCAGAAGAATTTCAAAGCTTATGTTCTTATCTATTACTGTTAACTGGTGTTCTCCACATTATCATGGAGAAGTCAGGACTGTACAGAAGAGGTAATGGGTGATGGATATTCAGGGCCAATAAAGGCTGCTCAGTTGACAGAAGCCCTAGGAAAATGTGAGTGAGGAAAGCAGTCATTCAATCAAAAAATCCTTATTGAGTGCCAGCAATAGGCCACTGTAAGACACTATTCTAGTGTTAGACACTGTTCTAGGAACTAAACAGACCATAAACTTGCCCTGGTAGAGCTCATGTTCAACCAATGTTTCTTGTACAAGCCATACAAGCAAAGTTCCTCAGTAGATATTGTTGGGGCACAAAGATCTGTACTTCACAGCCACTAATAAATCCTCACTTTTCGTAACATCTAGCGAGGGAGATACCAATACCACATTAAGAGCTTTACCAGGATACTGTCAGGGCTCAAAGGAAGTATGCATGCATGTGAAGTGGTCCTAGACTAATAAACTTGCAAGAGCAAAACCAAATTGGCCCAAATTGGGAAGCGCTAAGGAGTTACAGAAGGGAGTATGGTAAGGTGAGGCCATCCCGGGAGGAAAGTTTATATTAAGCTCATTTTGAATCAGGAGTTTAGGGCTCTTAGTCCCAGATACCTGTCATAACCTACAATAAATTCCTGTTGGATCCAATTAGGCCATCCACTGGGGGCCAGAACCCATCAAGTCTGGAGCCCAAGTAGGGTCTAAGGGCTATCAGGACATTTTAGCCATGTGTACATATGTGCCCCACTCTGTATTTTAGGCTTTCTTAAGGACTGAAAAGTATGTACCTCAGAGGTCACAAAGCAACCCACAGAATTATTTTGTTTAGCCTGTAAATTACTTGAAAAAATAAATTTTTTTGCACCAACATTTAAAAATCAAAACACTTCATATGTAAAATGGAGATTTGCATCTTCTTTAAAAGAAAGAAGAGGGGCACCTAGGTGGCTCAGTTGGTTGAGTGTCTGACTCTTCGTTTCAGTTCAGGTCATGATCTCAGGGTCATGATCTCAGGGACATGAGATCCAGCTCCACATCAGGCTCCCTGCTCAGTAGGGAGTCTGCTGAAGATTCTCTCTCTCTCCCCTGCTCGTGTGCACTCACGCTCTTTCTCTTTTTCCTTCTCTCTCAAAAAATAAAAACAAATAAATAAATAATAAATAAAGCAAGCAAGCAAGCAGATATGGCAACATCGGGCTTCCACTACTGAAATATAGTAAAGGCCAGAGCTGGAGAGCTTTCTGACCCCCACCCCACCCTTCTGGGTAGATGGGCCTTGCATCCCCACACACCATCTCCACCACTTCCTTGGCCTCCCCTAATCTAAGCACATCCATCAGTTGCCATTTTTTAACAATTTTATTTATTTACATGAGAGAGAGATCACAAAGGGGAGAAGCAGAGGGAGAGGAGAGGGAAAAGCAGACTCCCCGTGAGAGTGGAGCCAGATACGGGCCCAATCCCAGGACCCTGGAATCATGACCTGAGCCAAAGTAAGACGCTTAACTTAAGGAGCCACCCAGGTGCCCCCAGTTGCCATTTTTTATGACAATTACAATATTGGTATTTTATAGTCAAAAAATAACTTTCTCCCATGTCATTATCAAATACGGGAACATGAAAGACCTGAGAGACTATACCTTCCAAGAAAAAAATCACTCTTTCCTTCTTTCTACAAGTATTAATTGACAGCCTACTAGAAGCCACACATTGTTTTAAACACAACAGATATAGCAGGGGTGGGGGAAGGGGGAATGTTTCTAACCTTGGGAAGCTATTTCCTATTCGTGAGAATAGATCTTAAACAAATATACAATATAACTTCAGGGACCTATTGTAATATGAGAATGAAAAAAAAAAGCAAGGGTAGGGTTAAGGGAAGAGTATAGAGATGGGGTAAAGAGTTAGATATATTGGTCAGGGAAGGTCACTCTGATGAAGTAGCATTTGAACAGAAACCTGAATGATCTGAAGGAGTGAGCATTGAGAAAGTATATCTCTATGTGGAAGGAAAAAACATTCCAAGTATTTAATATGCAAAGGGCATTTGTGTCAGAAGAACTTAAGACACCAACATGAAATAAAACAAGGTAAAAACTATGGAACAGCACACAGAAAAACAGAGGTCCAGTCTTTAAGAAGCCTGCTTTTCAAATGATTTTTTAAATATCTATATTTTAGATTTTTATAATCATTTCACTGGAGAAGACCAAAATCCAGTTTAATATTAACAATCTAATTATATTTCAATCTTAGTGACCTCAAGTGATAGGTAAGAAAATCTCCATTCTACAGATAGAATATTAAGGCTCAGAATGGTTAATGTCCTTGTTTACAGTAATATGGTTACCAAGCAGCAAAGACAAGACAAGACTATCCTGACTCCAGTTTTAGGGTCTTCCCAAGGCTAGTCCTTTAATAACCTCCTCTGAAGCATCTGCAACAAGACAGAGTGAAAGCAAACATGGGGAAAGGAAGTGAGGGAGTACAGAGGTTTAGAAGACCAGGAATTATTCCCAAGCTCTATATAAAAACAATTCGTCATGATTTTATATTATCTCCGAAATACATACACATTTTACATTTATTCCACAATATATCTGTATTTTTTTCAATTTTGATCAAAGAAACATACTAAAGGAAGATGTGCTATGTTATGGCCCAACTTTTCCTGCCATCCCCCCAAATGCGGTGAGTGAATCCTCCAGTTTTGAGAAAAATGTCAAAGTCTGCAGAATTTCACTAGCAGACTACCAGAACCAGAGTCAGTAGGGAATTAAAGACACAGCAGTGTGACAGACAACAATATTCCACATCAAATGCATTATTACTGAGATATATAAAAGTGATTAAAATACTTTCTATATTAAAAACATATGCAAGCACATATTACAAAATAGTATTCAAATGTCAAACATTCATTTTATTTACTTTAGTGTAATTTGCAAGATGATGTGCTCATCTGTAGATAAAACAGCACATCCAAGAAAACTGGAGATGATAAATTCTAAAAATAAAGTTAAAGTCATTAAGCACAAATCAGTGGATTGCTGGGATAAGTTTTCCTTTACTGCATAATAATTCATTATTTCATTAAGGATAAATTATAACGCAGTTCTGGGAATTTATCACATAAATGGTTCCAAGGGTTGGTGTCTCTGTACTCTTCTAATCATAAGCTGTTACAGATGTGTTTCTGAGGTTTCTACAGGATGAAAATAACTATCCCTTGCCTTGTCTTTCAGTCTTCATATAATTACAAGCATTGGCTACTTAGGAGTTTTAGACTCATCTATAATGGCGAGACTCTCTTCCATGACTTTTCCCTGAGGGACTATATTTATATTGCACCTGATATTTTACCCACTCTCTAAGGATAAGGATGAATTTGGCGAGCATCTTTGCTCAGATCATTCATCACTCTTAAAAATGGCTGGCGTGAGTCCACATTATTTCCCTCACATTCCAACGCATCTTGTTCCAAGACATCTTTTCATGTACCATGTAGGAAAAAACTCCACAACAAGAAAGGAAAACCCAAGGAATCTAATAATCTGTCCAAAGACCTGTGAAGGAGATACTGGTTTGGTTCACTTGAACCACAGTGTTCTAGAAATAAATCTGGTGTGAGTTGGCAGGAGACTTTAAAAAGGAATATAGACTGTCCTTCTAGAGCCCATTTCAAGGGAAGAAAACAAAAAAAGACTTGTTTCATCTACAAGTCATTTGAGGAAGTACCTGACAGGGTAGCTGTCCCTTAAACACTTTGTTGTGGTCTATTAGAAGAAAAGTTGTGGGATGCCTGGATGGCTCAGTTGTTAAGTGTCTGCCTTTGGCTCAGGTCATGATCCCAGGGTCCTGGGATCGAGCCCCGCATCAGGCTCCCTGCTCGGTGGAGAGCCTGCTTCTTCCTCTCCCACTCCCCCTGCTTGTGTTCCTTCTCTGACTGTGTCTCTCTCTGTCAAATAAATAAAATCTTTAAAAAAAAAAAAAAGAAGAAGAAGAAGAAAATTTACCACTTGCCTCCCTTCTCTTCTGGCCTCCTTAATCCTGTCCCCTAAAAGTTCCCATTATGCAAATCACTCTGCAAGCCCCCACCCTTGCTCAAATGCCTAGGTCAGGCTGTCATTATTCCTCTCCTCCATTTCTGGAATGGCCTCCTAATTCATCTGCCAACCTCTGGCAACTCCTCCCTCCAATCTAGCCTCCCCACTGCCATCAGAGCAAACTTAGTAAAGAATAGATCTGATTCCTCTACTGACTAAAAGTCTTGGAGGCTCTCAGCTTCTCTTCTATCTCCGGTAGTTCCTTGCCTCTTGCACTCTAGGCCTTGCTCTTCTTCACCACACCTGTGCACCTGCTGGCCTCTCCAAATGGAAAAGCTTTCCCTCCTCTCTGCCCCTCTGACTTCTATTCTTCATGATTAAGCTCACCTCTCTCAAACATTCCCCCAGCTCCACTCAGTGTACCTCAAACATACCTCAAATGTAGCAAGTACGTTTCAATTATTTCTTTTCTTTTTTTTTTTAAGATTTTATTTATTTATTTGACAGAGAGAGAGCAACACAAGCAGGGGGAGTGGGAGAGAGAGAAGCAGGCTCCCCACTGAGCAGGGATCCCAATGTGGGGGCTCGATCTCAGGACCATGGGATCATGACCTGAGCCAAAGGCAGATGTCTAACTGACTGAGCCACCCAGGTACCCCATGTTCTTTTCTTTTTTTTTTTTTTTTAACTCCACACAAGCCCCACCAACCTTTAGAGGATAAGAACTAGTTCTTCATTAGCTTTAATATACCCACCCCCATCCTGGAGAGCATTAACTCCACTGCCTTAAAAAAAAAAAAAAATTAACTCCAGTCTGCCTTGCCTTGAAAAAAAGCCCAAAGAAGAAAGCTGAGAGTTGTGGCAGCATGCGCTTGAGATGCACCCCAGCAGCAACCAAGACCTGTCCACCAAAGCTGCCCCAGAAATCAAGTGGGCTCAGGGGATACAGCTCAGGGCACAAAATGTGTTGACTGCAAGCTCACAGATTTGAATCACAGTGGAAATTCAGAGTAGGGGAGCACCTTAGAGGCCCCCTGGTCCAGCCTCCCACTCAATGCAGGATGCTTTTACAGATCACTGACAGATGGACTCCCCCTCAACCCCACTGCTTGACATGGGCAAATGATATCACTGCATAGCTCATTGCATTTCTGCCAAAGATAAATTGATCCAATTTTAATAATACTTAAAAATTAAATAATAACAGTATCAAGTGCTTATTATATGCCAAGTACTATACTAAGAGCTTGACATGTACCATTTAATCTTCATAAGTACCTTATGTGGTAAATACAATCATCATCATCTCCAGTTTTTAGGTAAAAGCTGTAGCAAATGCTACCAGTGCTCTGATCATTCCCTGCTCAGATCCCCTATTTTAGTACATGCTGGCAGGACTTCCCATTGCCTGCACCTGCTTCTCTGGGCCAGAAACCATTCTCTGCTACCAGAGTACACCTCCCTGAAGTAGATTTAGCCAGAAGTGCCAGAGAATTAACACTCCACAGAAACTTCCCTCAACCAGTGACTGAGAGGGTTGCCCCTCAAGTGGGTTGATCTGTGGTATATGGTCTACACTAACTCCCAGAGTTCCCCAGTAGGGTGGAGCTGTCTTTGCCCACAATTGTAACATGCTTGATAACTCACCCTTAATTGGCGCTTACTTCCCCACTCCCCACTAGTGTTTCCTGGGATAACCTCCCAATATTTACACTTAAAACCTGGTCTCTGGGGTTTCCTTCTAGAGAAATCCAACAAAGACAAGGAAGTGAAAGCACAGAAATTCAGGAACAAGCCCAGAGTGGTATCTCCACCCCAGGGCCCATACTACTCTCCACTATACTGTATTGCCTCCTCATCCAGCTCTCCCACTAGAGCAAGAAAAGCATTTTCTCCTTCCTCTATAGACAAATACATGAAGACAGCCAAAGCACCTCCTACTCTTCTACCATGACTGTTTCCATACACACATCCCCCTCTCAAGGTACCCTATCTAGCATCAAATTTTCCACTTAAAACTAAACATATGGGGCACCTGGGTGGCTCAGTTGGTTAAGCGACTGCCTTCGGCTCAGGTCATGATCCCGGAGTCCCGGGATCGAGTCCCGCATCGGGCTCCCTGCTCGGCAGGGAGTCTGCTTCTCCCTCTGACCCTCCTCGCTCTCATGCTATCTCTCATTCTCTCTCTCTCAAATAAATAAATAAAATCTTAAAAAAAAAAAAACTAAACATATGAAATTGTTCTGATTTAAACCTTTCATATTCCATCCGTTTCTTAATCTTTTGTCATTATAGAAGCAGAGAATTCAAAATATGGTATACTAAGCTATTCAATTTTAAACCTATTTTTTCTTTTTGATTTTAACCCTATTTTATTTATTTTATTTTATTTTATTTTATTATGTTGTTAGTCACCATACAATACATCATTACTTTTTGATGTAGTGATCCATGATTCATTGTTTTCGTATAACACCCAGTGCTCCATGCAGTACGTGCCCTCCTTAATACCCATCACCAGGCTAACCCATCCCCACCCCCCCAAAACCCTCAGTTTGTTTCTCAGAGTCCATAGTCTCTCATGGTTCATCTCCCCCTCCGAGTCCCCCCCTTCATTTTTCCCTTCCTTCTCCTAATGTCTTCCATGCTATTCTTTATGTTCCACAAATAAGTGAAACCATATGATAATTGACTTTCTCTGCTTATTTCACTTAGCATAATCTCCTCCAGTCCCATCCATGTTGATGTAAAAGTTGGGTATTCATCCTTTCTGATGGCTGAGTAATATTCCATTGTATATATGGACTACATCTTCTTTATCCATCCATCTGTTGAACAGCATCTCGGCTCTTTCCACAGTTTGGCTATTGCAGACATTGCTGCTATGAACATTGGGGTTCATATGGCCCACTACATCTGTGTCTTTGGGGTAAATACCCAGTAGTGCAATTGCTGGGTCATAGGGTAGCTCTATTTTTAATTTTTGGAGGCACCTCCCCCCTGTTTTCCAAAGTGGCTGTACCAACTTGTATTCCCACCAACAGTGAGAGTTCTCCTTTCTCCACAACCTCTCCAACATCTGTTGTTTCTTGCCTTGTCAATTTTTGCCATTCTAACTGGTATAAGGTGGTATCTCACTGTGGTTTTGATTTGAATTTCCCTGATGGCTAATGATGATGAACATTTTATCATGTGCCTATTAGCCATTTCTATATCTTCTTTGGCGAAGTGTCTGTTCATGTCTTCTCCCCATTTTTTGACTTGATTATTTGTTTTTTGGGTGTTGAATTTGAGAAGTTCTTTATAGATCTTGGATTGTCTGTAGTGTCTTTTGCAAATATCTTCTCCCATTCTCTGGGTTGCCTCTTTGTTTTGTTGACGGTTTTCTTTGCTGTGCAGAAGCTCTTTATCTTGATGAAGTCCCAAAAGTTCATTTTTGCTTTTGTTTCACTAGCCTTTGGAGACATATCTTGAAAGAAGTTGCTGTGGGTGATGTCAAAGAGGTTACTGCCTATGTTCTCCTCTAAGATTTTGATGGATTCCTGTCTCACACTGAGGTCCTTCATCCATTCTGAGTTTATCTTTGTGTATGGTTGAGTTTCATTCTTCTGTATATAGCTGTCCAATTTTCCCAGCACCATTTATTAAAGAGACTGTCTTTTTTCCACTGCATATTTTTTCCTGCTTTGTCAAAGATTATTTGACCATAGAGTTGAGGGTCCATAGCTGGGCTCTCTATTCTGTTCCATTAGTCTATATGTCTGTTTTTGTGCCAGTACCATGCTGTCTTGGTGATCACTGCTTTGTAATATAGCTTGAAATCAGGCAACGTGATGTCCCCAGCTTTGTCTTCTTTTTCAACATTCCCATAGCGATTCTGATTCCATACAAATTTGGGGATTGTTTGTTCCAGCACTTTGAAAAATGTCATTGGAACTTTGATCAGGATGGCGTTGAAGGTATAGATTGCTCTGGGTAGCATAGACATTTTAACAATGTTTCTTCTTCCTATCCATGAACATGGAATGTCTTTCCATCTTTTTGTGTCTTCTTCAATTTCTTTCATGAGTGTTCTGTAGTTCCTAGAGTATAGAAGCTTTACCTCTTTGGTTAGGTTTATTCTGAGGTATCTTATGGTTTTTGGTGCTATTATAAATGGAATCATTTCTCTAATTTCTCTTTCTACAGCTGCATTGTTAGTGTATAAGAAAGCAACTAATCTCTGCATTGATTTTGTATCCTGCCACATTACTGAACTGCTGTTATGAGTTCTAGTAATTTGGGGGTGCAGTCTTTTGGATTTTCCACATAAAGTATCATGTCATCTGTGAAGAGAGAGAGTTTGACTTCTTCTTTGCCAATTTGAATTCATTTTATTTCTTTTTGTTGTCTGATTGCTATTGCCAGGACTTCTAGTACTATGTTGAACAACAGTGGCGAGAGTGGGCATCCTTGACGTGTTCCTGATCTTAAGGGAAAGGCTCTCAGCTTTTCCCCATTGAGGATGACATTCGCTGTGGGTTTTTCATAGATGGATTTTATGAAGTTGAGGAATGTTCCCTCTATCCCTATACTCTGAAGAATTTTAATCAGGAAAGCATGCTGTATTTTGTCAAATGCTTTTTCTGCATCAATTGAGAGGACCATATGGTTCTTCTCTCTCCTCTTATTAATGTGTTCTATCACATTGATTTGCAAATGTTGAACCACCCTTGCATCTCGGGATAAATCCCACTTGGTCGTGGTGGATGATCCTTTTAATGTATTGTTGGATCCTATTAGCTAGGATTTTGTTGAGAATTTTGGAATCCATATTCATCAGGGATATTGGTCTGAAATTCTCCTTTTTGATGAGGTCTTTGCCTGGTTTGGGGATTAAGGTAATACTGGCCTCAGAGAATAAGTCTGGAAGCTTTCCTTCTATTTTTTGAAACAGCTTCAGAATAGGTATTTCTTCTTTGAATGTTTGGTAGAATTCCCCAGGGAATCCATCTGGCCCTGGACTCTTGTTTTTCTGGAGGTTTTTGATCACTGCTTCAATCTCGTTACTGGTCATTTGCCTATTCAGGTTGTCTATTTCTTTCCTGTTTCAATCTTGGCAGTTTATAGGTTTCCAGGAAGGCATCCATTTCTTCCAGGTTGCTTAATTTATTGGCATATAGTTGTTGATAATAATTTCTAGTAATTGTTTCTATTTCCTTGGTGTAGTCGTGATTTCTCCCCTTTCATTCATAATTTTATTAATTTGGGTCCTTTCTCTTTTCTTTTGGATAAGTCTGGCCAGTGGTTTATCGATCTTATTAATTCAAAGAACCAGCTTCTAGTTTCATTGATCGGATCTACTGTGTTTCCGGTTTCTAATTCATTGATCTCTGCTCTAATCTTAATTATTTCTCTTCTAATGCATGGCTTAGGCATCGTTTGTTGTTTTTTTTTTTCTCTAGTTCTTTAAGGTGTAAAGTTAGTTGGTGAATTCGGGATTTTTCTATTTTTTTTGAGTGAGGCTTGGATGGCTATGTATTTCCCCCTTAGGACCACCTTTGCTGATTCCCATAGGTTTTGGACCGAGGTGTTTTCATTCTCATTGGTTTCCATGAAGTTCTTCTTTGATTTCCTGGTTGACCCAAACATTCTTGAGCAGAGTGGTCTTTAGCTTCCAAGTGTTTGAATTTCTGCCAAATTTTTTCTTGAGATTGAGTTCCAGTTTTAAAGCATTATGGTCTGAGAATATGCAGGGAATAATCTCAATCTTTTGGTATCAGTTGAGACCTGATTTGTGATCCACTATGTGGTCTACTCTGGAGAAAGTTCCGTGTGCGCTCAAGAAGAATGAGTATTCTGTTGTTTTAGGGTGGAATGTTCTGTATATATCTATGAGGTCCATCTGATCCAGTGTGTCACTCAAAGCTTTTGTTTCTTTGTTGATTTTCTGCTTAGATGATCTGTCTATTGCTGAGAGTGGAGTACTGAGGTCTCCTACAATTAACGTATTATTATCAATATGACTATTTTGTTTAACAGTTGGCTTATGTAAATGGCTGCTCCCATGTTGGGGGCATAGATATTTATATTTGTTAGATCTTCTTGTTGGATGGACCCTTCAAGAATGATATAGTGTCCTTCTGTGTCTCTAACTACAGTCTTTAGCTTAAAATCTAATTTGTCTGACATAAGAATTGCTACCCCAGCTTTCTTTTGAGGTCCACTGGCATGGAAGATGGATCTCCATCCCTTCACTTTCAGTCTGGATGTATCTTTAGGTTCAAAATGAGTCTCTTGTAGACAGCATATGGATGGGTCCTGTCTTTTTATCCAATCTGCAACCCTGTGCCATTTTTTAAAAAAGATTTTATTTATTTATTTGAGAGAGAGAGAATGAGAGAGAGAGAACACCTGAGAGGGGATAGGGTCAGAGGACGAAGCAGACTCCCTGCTGAGCAGGAAGCCTGATGCGGCACTTGATCCAGGGACTCCAGGATCATGACCTGAGCCGAAGGCAGCCGCTCAACCAACTGAGCCACCCAGGCACCCCCCTGTGCCATTTTATGGGAGCATTTAGGCCGTTCACATTGAGAGTGATTATTGAAAGATATGCATTTATTGTCATTATGTTGCCTGTGAAGTCCTTGTTTCTATAGATTGTCTCTGTAAATTTCTGTTCTATATCACTCTTGGGGTCTTTCTCCTTTTATAGAACCCCCCTGAATATTTCTTGCAGGGCCGGCTTAGTGGTCACAGATTCTTTCAGTTTCTGCCGGGCTTGGAACCTCTGCATCTCTCCATCCATTCTAAATGAAAGCCTTGCCGGATAAAGTATTCTTGGCTGCATATTCTTCTCATTTAGTACCCTGAATATGTCTTGCCAGCCCTTTCTGGCTTGCCAGGTCTCTGTGGATAGGTCTGATGTTATTCTGATGTTCCTCCCTCTGTACGTAAGGAATCTCTTCCCCCTAATTGCCCTTAAGATGGTTTCCTTGGTTCTAAAATTTGTGAGTTTTACTATTACATGCCGGGGCGTTGGCCTGCTTTCCTTGATCTTGGGAGGGGTCCTCTCTGCCTCAAGGACACAAATGTTTGTTTCATTCCCCAGATTAGGGAAGTTCTCAGCTACGATTTGCTCAGATATATCTTCTAGTCCTCTCTCTTTCTCTCTCTCTCCACATCCTCTCTCTCTCTTCCACCTCCTTAGGGATCCCAATAATTCTGACATTGGAACGTTTCATGGTGTCCCTTATTTCTCTGATTCTGTTTTCATGGATTTTGAGTTGTTTCTCCCTGGTCTCCTCTATCCTTCTATCAACTGGTCTTCTAGATTACTAATTCATTCTTCTGCCTCGCTTACCCTAGCTGTTAGATTATCTAGATTATCTAGATTAAGCTGGGATCTCATTGATAGCATTTTTAAGTTCTGCCAGTTCAGCTTTCATTTCTGCCCTTAGGGACTCTATGTTGTCATTAATCTATTTCTCCTTTCTAGCTATTGTCTTCACAACTGCTACCCTGAATTCCATTTCTGACATCTTGGTTACATCTGTATCCATTTGTAAATCTGTGGCAGAAGTTACAGTCTCTGAGTCTTTCCTATTTGGGGGGTTCCTCCTCCTAGTAATTCTGTTGAAGGTGGTTGGGGGAATGTACAGAGTCCAAATTATTGACCACAACCCAAGCAAGATGCACCTGTTTTATAGGGATCTTAGGGTTGTCAGCCTCTTGTTCTCCCAGCCTGTCTTCTGTTTGGGCAGAGTTGCCCTGCCCCCTGTGGGGGGGAATGGGTTCAGTGAAAACTGATTTTTGGGGGCTTCTGCTCTCTGGCGGCTTTCCCTGGCGGCTTTCCGTGTCTCTTCTGATAGTCAGAGCAGAAGAGATTGTTTCCAGCCCTCTGCCTCAGAACAGAGAGATCGCAGTCTGTTCTTCAGTGAGCTCTCCAGGCCACACTATCTCCGTTTCTGTCTGTGCTGCTATAAACTGCAGTCCTGGGTTTTGCGCCCCTCAGCAGGGCTCCCAGTCCTGGCCTCCAGGTCGGGGCATGGGGGCACGTCTCTGCCATTTGTGCTTCTAAAACCACCAGCCTCCCCCAGTTCGCACACATGGCCCCACTGCTCCAGGTTTCAGTCCAGGGGTCTGCCCTAAAGTCTTTTCCCCGCTGCTACCAGTCTGCAAGTCTGTGCCCTGTCCCCAGCATGGGAGGCTATCACTCACCGGCAGTGTAGGATCCCCATGGCTCCCTCCCCCTTCCATTTATCTTCGGATATGTGCCCCCGGAATCACGGCTCCCCACTTCAGACCCCGAAGCCAACTGCCTGTGATATTCTGTTTGTAGAGATCCAGATATATCTTCTTACATCTCAGACTGATTTAGTGGGTGTTCAGAGTGGTATGGTAGATATCCAGCTCAATTCCGGGGACCAGTTGGAATAGGGTCCCCTACTCCTCTGCCATCTTTTCTACCACCTCTAACCCTATTTTATTAAAAAAAAAAATCCTAGAACTATTTCTCTGTTCAAAATAGCATCCATACACACAAAATTAAAAATTTTATTGAACTGGTTACAATGAATCTTATTAAATATTACAATATAAGTAATAATTATGTTAATAAGTGCCTATCAATTTAGCAAGATATAAATATTAAACATCTACTATGTATTCATTAACAAAATAACAACAAACACTCTAATAGACTCCTCCCGCATATCTCGATCAATTGCACCCTCATACAGAGGTATCTAATATACTTCCTTTTCTAGAATTTTCTATGTCAGCCATAAAATAAAAATTCAAGAATCATAAATTGTCTACAGAAAACAGTCCCAGAAGTAAGCCGCTCCACAGTGAGATGTGCAAAATGTATTGTTGATGAGTTTAAGGTTCTTGAATGCTGTATGGAATCAATCTAGGTACAACATATTCAATGTAAAATGACTGATAACTTCAGAAATTGTAACATGCTATAAATAGAGTATGAAATGAAGATTTGTAGAATTTTAGGGTAAAAGGAACCTTAGAAAAGAATTCATCTTTTAATTTCATCTTTTGCACAAGACTTTACCACTAAGCAGAGAGATATAATGAGCAACAGAACCAGGTTTCTTAGCTCTTAATTCAGTGCTTAGTTGGTTTACCACAATCTATAACATTTTCTGAATAATTTACATTCTACCCTAATCACAATAAAGTATCCTTCTATATTGAGTCACTAGTTCATCCCCATGACAACCAACTCCTAGCTTGAGATAGTAAGTGAAACTAATCAAATATATGTCTTGGTTTTCTGTCTACATATTTTTGGAAATGTAGGGAAAATTTATTTTTAATTCCCTTGGTAGATTTATGAAACAGCCATTACATAGGCTCTTGGCCATTAAATTTCTAATATTATATTAAATTACCATTCAAGTGTTTTCTTGTTGCTCTCTGGCCCAAAATAAAACAACTCAATTTAATGATCTTTATACATTGTTATAATTCAGTTATATATATATATAAACTATATATAATATATGTTATATATTATATATAGTTATTATATATAGTTATATTTAGTTATATATAGTTATTATTATTCTAGTTATACTATAATATATAAACTATATATTATATAATTATATAAATAGTTATACTATAATATACAAACTATAACTATATATATAGTTTAAACTACATATATATAGTTTATATATATATAAACTAAATATATATAGGGCGCCTGGGTGGGTCAGTTGGTTAAGCGACTGCCTTCGGCTCAGGTCATGATCCTAGAGTCCCGGGATCGAGTCCCACATCGGGCTCCCTGCTCGGCAGGGAGTCTGCTTCTCCCTCTGACCCTCCCCCCTCTCATGTGCTCTCTCTCATTCTCTCTCTCTCAAATAAATAAATAAAATCTTTAAAACAAATAAACTAAATATATATAAACTAAACTATATATAACTAATATATAAACTAAACTATAATAATTATATATATAATATATATAAACTATATATAAAATATAGTTTAATATAGTGGTAGAACCAGATGTTAATATGTAAATGCTAACTCTTAATTTATTATCTTTGTAACACTGGGCAAGTTAACATTTGTGCCTCAGTTTTCTCACATATAAAATACAGATATTACTAATAACTACCTTTCAGAGTTGTTGTGAGGAGTAAATAAACCAATACATACGAAGCACCGGAAACAATCCCAGGACATAGTAAGAACTCTAAATATTATCATTCCTATTATTAATATCAAGGTTAGCTGGTAATTAACAGAGAACTTGATTAACAGTGGCTTAAACCATAAGAACATATGTTATTTACTTAATATGACACTTTTTGGCCCTAGGGTTGGTTCATAGCTCAAAGATGTCATGAAGGACTGAGGCTCCTCCCACGCTTCTGCTTTGCCATTCCCATTGTACTGGCAAAGTCTCCCCTCAGAGTTCAAGATGGCCACTCAACTACAAGTTCTGACAACAGTAAGGTAAGGGGATGAGGGCAAAACCAAAAAAGGGAAGGAGGAGTGAACTTTCACCTGATAAATATTTCTCTTTTCAGAAGAAAAATATTTCCCAGAAATGGCCAACAAATGTCTCATGTCTTAATGGCCAGAACTGGATAACATGACCATTTCTCAACCAATCACTGAGAAAGAACAGAATTACTATGATTGATTTAGACCAGCCATGAGTCATTTTCTGAGGCTGAGACTTTAGCTGCCATGTTCAAAGCCAGGGTTCTATCACCAAAGGAAAGAAGAGAACAGTCACTGGGCATGCAACCAATAGTGTATGTCATCAACAACCATTCATATTTTGCATACTATGTGCTCAGCTAGTGCTCCTACTAAAACTAGAAAGTATCAAAAGAACCAATGATATCTTCTTTGCCCTTAAGGTCCTGTTTACTTGGCATCTTTAGAATGAAGGTTACTCCTGCTAGGCCCTGCCAAGTAACTAAACCAGAGCCTTTAAGGCCTCCTTCCTCATCTACTCACTCTTACTGGCTTCACCTATACTCCCCAAATATGTCTGATCTTCCTCGGACACATTCTTGTGTTGCATCTTAAAGTGTTTCATACTCCGCATTGCTTGCCCACTTTCAAGTAGTGATAAATAAAGGACTCCACAAAGAGTTAGTAATTCAAAATTCCATGATTAGAATCTCTGAGCACCCCAGATACCCAGGGGCAGATTCCATTTCTTTTTTTTTTTTTCTCTCTCTATTAAGGGGCTACTGTGGGATAGGCCCTTTCATATAATTCTTTCCACTTGTTCTCACCAAAAAAATCCATGAAGTATAGGATTAAGATAAAAGAAAAAGACATAAAGACAGAGTAAGAGACTTGTACAAATCCAGTAGCTTGAAATAGGAAAAATAACTATCCCTTATTGAGCCTATGCCATGTATGAGCCAAGCACTGTCCTAAATGCTACATGTGAATTCATTGCTTTAATTCACTTAACCACCCTGTGAGGTAAGCTTTCACTCACAACAAATACTGTCCAAGTACTCTCTACCTGTCATTTTATAGGTAAGAAATCTGTAGCTTCAAAAGCTAAGTAACTTCAAGTTCACCCAGCTAGAAAGTAACAGGTATTATTTAAAGCTAGATCTAATTCTAAAAGCTTTATGTTGAAGCCTTACCCACCCCCACCCTGCAGTAATTTGAACCCAGGCCTCCTCATTTGGGCCCATTCCATAACTGCTAAATCACAGACGGAACATTCTGATGTTTTATTCCATCTACTGTTCTGTGAGATGTTCTCCAAATAGTTCATGATTGGCCTAGCTGTCCAAAATGAAGTTGGGAATCTCTCAGAAAATATTTAGCAAATTATCAACTCCCCTTTTTCCTTTTGAAAGTAGAGAGGCAAAGCTAGCTGATCCCTGATGAGCTTAAATAAAGGGGCTTCTGGGGAGGTAGATTATCAACATTTATCACACTTCTGCTCTGTCACCAAGCCACAAATTAAACGTTGGCATTTGGATTAGGCAAAATCATGCAGTTGCCCATTTTACCCAGTCTAAATTTTGTTAGCTGGTCTGTTTTAGAAACAATACGGCCAATGGCTCTCCTTTAAAACTTTAAAACCTTTTATTCCCTGTCAGCCCCAGATAAGAGTTTACCATAAAAGAGATTTAACAATTGGTAACTGCTCCAACTTTGCCCCTAAAGGAAGCCTTCTGTCCCTGCTTATCTTTCTGGTGTAACCTTATTCAGGTAGCTTCCTACTCAGAAATCAACTGGGGCTCTAACTATAGAAATATGCAGTTCAAAAGACCTTTCCTTGCCTGTTTCTGGCACTGTTAGAGACTTATAAGAAGTGGGAAGTGTGGAGACATTTCTTTCTTTTGTTTATTCTGTTTGTTTGTTTTCATTATTTTGCTTTAGGTACTTAGGTTTAAAATATGCCACAGGTCAAAATATTACCAAATCCTTTCTCTAAATTCATTTCTTTTCATTAAGGAGTGAAGTTTCAGAAAGTAAAACCTGACATCTGAGCTCTGACACTATCTCTATAGCTCCACAGAGCTAGTCCCCAAGAGCTGGAAAATCAAGTTTTAGGGAAGCATGTATGTGCTGATCAACACAACTATATAAACAATCCAAGTTAAAACAAGATGGATATGACAATCCCAGTGACCAAAGTTTATTATGAAAATGTAGCAAATGTTAATTAAAGTGAGATAACGTCTACGGATCTATTCATTTCAAAGCCCCCATCCAAATTTTGAATGCTATTGCTGTTACAAAATTTTCAAAGTCATCACTATTCTAGAAATTCCCAGGAAGCAATGAGTCAACTATTACTAAAAATTATTTCAATAATAATTGGGATAAGACCCTTGGGCACTTATCTAACATTTGTTGAATACAATGATAAGATGTGTATAATCTTGCTTTAGTGAGATGATAAACCAGTGGATTAATTTTTTAAGTGATTTTTCTATGGGATTATGGCAGCCCATCCCAACCCCCTCCCAGTTGTTCTTCATATATTTCTTCCCTCATCAAAACTACATAAATCCCAAGCACCGTTTCTCATAGTTCATTCTATGGACTCCTGTATCTGAACTACGCACAGAGTGTTGTCATAAATATAACTTCCCGGGCCTTCCTCCAGCCCTGCTGAATTAGAAGCTCCAAAGGTGGACCTCCTGAAGCTGCATGTTTCATAAACCCCACAGGTGATTCTTATGCATACACAAGTATGAGAACCACTGCTCAACACCCACAAATTAAGATTGAAGGGCAAACAGGATAGGACTATGAGCATCTTCTGAAGCAATTAAGTAGGCTGAGGTTCCACTAGGTTATAAGATTACTTTGAATCTAGCACTCAATAGAAGCACCTTTATTCCTGAGCCCGCTATCCCGTGCTTTGACATCAGAAGTCCCTAACTACCTGTAATTATATGATCTTCTGTTTTCACTCAGCCTTTCCTTGTGGAAAGAATCATCTTTATGGTAGTTAACATACATTTTATATTTAGAAAACAACATCCTTTCACCCCTCACCTCCCTTCCACAGTTCCTTCTACTTTTACCAAACCTCACATCTCTGCCTTTCCTATAAAGAAGGGAGGCATTGTAAAAGCTGCCTCCCTTATAGTTATATCACCCAGGGTTCTGCTTAGTGGTAAGGTTCTTTCCTCTGAGCCAGAAATAACAAAACCACCTTATTTAATGGAGAACAAAAACACCATGCCAAGGAGAACATATTTTACTGAAAAGATGGGTGTTTTTAAAAATTTTTAAGTGAGGGGTCCCTGGGTGGCTCAGTCGTTAAGCGTCTGCCTTCGGCTCAGGTCATGATCCCAGGGTCCTGGGATCGAGCCCCGCATCAGGCTCCCTGCTCAGTGGGAAGCCTGCTTCTCCCTCTCCCTCTCCCCCTGCTTGTGTTCCCTTCTCTCGCTGTCTCTCTCTGTCAAATAAATAAAATAAAATCTTAAAAAAAAAATGAATAAAACTTAAAAAAAATTTAAGTGACCACACGAATATTCTGTTATGGACAAACATAAGCTTTATGGTGAAAACAAAAAAAAAAATTTTGACATTTATAATAATGGTGCCATTTAGATAGATTTTCCTTTTGGATAGTACCTTGTTCTACAGAGAAAGAACATAGGAGTTTGCAGAGAATCTGATGGTCTTCCCAAAAGAAACTGTATACTATGGAATATTCACTGATCTTTTGCACATGCCTTTTCCAGCAATAGGTGGGCATATTCTGAGATACTTAACTAAACAAGGAGACAGAATGCTTTTGTTCTATATGATAAGAAATAAAGTGCTATCACAGAATGCTCAAAAAAAAAGGCAATGAATGAATGAAAAATGTGTTCCTTCAAAAGAAAACACAAGCCAATATATAGAAGAAAGAAACAGAAGGAGGAAGGGAAGAAAAGAGTAAGGAAATACCTAATTCCATTCGCTGGAGAAAACCATCATGAGACAAAAGGAGGAAAGAGGATGGATTTCAAGAAACAGCATGATATAATGCGAGACCTAAGAAAGGGAGAGACTGTTCACTTCTCTACTTCTCATGGGTTGGAAGAGGCTCCCTGAGCAAATTCCTCATGCCCTGGAGGAGAGGCTCTGAGAAGCAGCTTTGCCAAGTATGTATGGTTCTTTGAGTTCTGCATTTCAACTGCCAGATAACAGCTATATTAATGAAGGAATTTACCAAACTTAATCATGTTAATCCCCCCAACCCAAGACAGAATGGAATGAGTGTCTTCTTTCCAAGAGAGATAGGCATCCTCCAAAACTTCCCAGCACTCAGATCCTGTCTGCAGTTGATCACCTCCACGTCTCCAGATTAAAAAAAAAAAAAAAAAAAAAAAAGTTGAGTAAATAACCCACTGAGTGGGAAAGAGGATTGTTCTTGAAATAAAGTACCCATGTCACCAGGTCATTTGCCACATCCCTCTGGCCATCCAGAAGAGATCTGAATTAAGCCTATCTCGTAATCAAGAGAAATTTTCTGGGTAGCTGTATAGCTGAGCCATTCCAGAAAGGCAGGGTAGGGGCGTGGGCAGCAGAAAAAGTAGGCTGCAATGATGAGACATGTTATGCATCACCATCCTTTCCCCATACCCCATTCTTCTGAGAGAAAATGTTCTTTGTAAGGAGCTCAAAATGTGAATAACATAAAAATGTTAGAGCTGAGACAGATTTTTAGTCTAGAAACAAAAGCACCACTGCTGTAGTTAAAACTGTTTTTTAACACAGAGGAAACACCATCCAGTGTTGCCAACTTACTGCCCTAGTGCTTCAGCTAACCACAAGGAATTTACATTTATTGAGTGTTCACTATATGGGCTAAGCATTTACATGCATTATCTCTTTTGAAAATCATATTTGCAACAAAGATTTGTTACTTTCATGCCGAGAGCACAGAATCCAGGGGTAGAGATTATTATGTTCAGAGAAATTATTTCACCAAATAATTATAGCCACTTAATCAGCTGCTTTGCAAACACTGATTTTTTTTTTTTTAATCTTGGCTCAGAAACAAGCTAAAAAAGAACACAGTACCCTAAACCCAACCTTGAAGTTGTCCTTGTCTCAGTCTCATGCTCTTATTTGCACACTCTGCCTTTATATTAAAGGCCAACCTTGTTGGGTGTGACTGGCATGCCCACACAGGAGATGTGCACATTTCTTTTTGGGGATCAGTTTCTATCCAAATCTTAGGATGAAAGCTGAGGTGCTGAATAAGAGAGTATCTCAGAACAAAATAAAAGGGAGCCTGACCACAGGTTAATGGGAAACAACTGTCAATTCTGGAGGCCAGTTCAGGCTGTAGGGAGGCAGAGCATCATAGTGTGACAACATGGACCGGGATAGAATCAGACATGGACTTTCCAGTGGGCCCACTGGTGTACCAGGAAAACCCAGAAAGCCTAATAACAGCTCCCAAAAAGTGGCCCTTGAAGCAACTTGTACAGTCAGCAACTCTGAAACAAATACTGTTTACAAATGCAATGCCACTTGGGCCACTTTGCCAGGAGCAAATGTGATCACTCTTGCAATTACTTCAGAAACTTGCCTTCTTAAGATTAGCAGAAACCCATTCTGGAGAGGTTGGATGCAGTTTTAGAAAGAAAAATGCCTGAGCTTTGGAGAGAAAGTTGTACATGTGCTTGACCCAGTTACAATCTTCCTTTCTCTTTTTCCCTACCCACACTGTTCAGGAGCCTCTTTGCTTACTTTTAAGCATTTTTTTTTTCCATTGCAATGTATTTTTCATCTTAGATTACATTCATTTAATTTCCTTTTCTCCTATAATGTTTTCTTTAAAAAAATTTCTATGAAAACAAGCTAAAAGTTGTCTACTATAGGATATACAAAAAAAATACAAAGAAGCAAAATAAAATTACATCTAATCCTACCACCTGGATGATCACAATCTTTTTCTTTATTAATTCCAAGTCTTTTCATTTTTCTTTGTGTTAGTGTGTGTGTGTTTGTACATATATTCAGTAATTTTACCAAACTGGGATCATTCCAAAATACAGTTCTGTGGTCTGCTTTTTTCTAATTATAATGGCAGCATATTCTCAAGTCGTTAAATACTCTTTGAAACACATTTTTTTAAATGACTACATAATTACTATTCTTTTTCAGGCTTTGACATTCTGAGTGCTGTACATTAAATGGAATAATATATGTATTTTCCCCTTTTTAATGTAACTTTGAACCATTTGTATTTGATTGCACTCACTCTTAATGTACTTCTCTATTGTTTTTCAAATAGACATTTTAAGTGCAGCCAATTAAGTTGAAAACACTTAAGAACACCAGGAAAGATTTACTGATGGTATAATACTAAAGATACCTAAGCCAGCTATATGTCTCAAAACAGCCCTGTATATCTATAATCAAATAAAGTTTACCTCCTATGAATAAGAGATTGTTTATGATTTTAAGTGTTAAAATAGGCTGGCTTAGTTGTGTTGTGACTTGGGATGGCACTGAATTCCCTGCTACTGGCCGTTCACTTGCAAACATCTGAAACCTTTTATCCCATTAGATGGCATTGATTAGCATCACACCATCTAGTCTTTTAGAAAAATCTGGATAAGTGATTGCATTATCAGTAGGATTTAACTTTCTAACAACTATTATTCCCAATGTCTGGTTTCAAACTAGTTGTTCGGAGCTCCCAGAAAACATTCTCCCAAAGGAACAAGCTCTAAGTGGTAAAGAGCTGACAGGACCTGAGGCACAGTAAGCCATGCTAGGAGTACCATGTAACACTGTCACAGTGATACTGGGGGGATCAGTGGGATCAGCGACTTTCTCACCTTTCACCTCAGCTACCCAGCAGCAGGAGTGAAGATTTCAGAGGGCAGTTTTGGGACACTCAGAAAGGCAGTGTGGTGACAGGAAGGCTCAAGGGCTCCAGAGGAACATGTCTCTTTCTCAGTGTGGTCGGCTTTCAGACACTCTGCACCGAGCACCTGCTTCAACTTTCTACCATCACCATCTTGTGACACTCCTCAGGCTTTGCCCACTTCCCAAATTTTCTCAAGCCTTCCTTTTCCTATAAGCAAATTCAAAATCCCTTTTGAGGTTTTCTAGGAGCATGTGTTGCTAGGAATACTAAGAAAGTTAAAAGCTCCCTCCTAAATTCACCCCTTAATTTTAATATCCTATAGTGAAAGACAAGGGTAGCAGTAAGGGAATAGGGTGACTTCAAAGTACACAGAGGCCTAAAGAAAAATAGGCATCTACATTTCAGAGCAGCATTCCATGCCAATGACTCCCTTGATCATTGGGGCCCCTGGAGAGTAAGGAGGGAGAATGAGAGGATAAGGTAGAAATGAGGATTCCTCCATGTGGGATCTCATGAATAGCAAAGGGAGAAAACCTATATAGGAACCAGCTTCTACAAGACGAAACCAGAGAGGGAGACAATCCATAAGAGACTCTTAATCTCAGGAAACAAACTGAGGGTTGCTGGAGTGGTGGGGGGGTGGGAGGGATGGGGTGGCTGGGTGATAGACATTGGGGAGGGTATGTGCTATGGTGAGTGCTGTGAATTGTGTAAGACTGATGAATCACAGACCTGTATCCCCGAAACAAATAATACATTATATGTTAATTTAAAAAGATTTAAAATATATATATAAAAAATAGTATAAAAAAAAAAGAATCAGCTTCTGGTCCTCTTTTCCACCTTTTTGCTATTTTCATTTCCACTACTTGTGTGGATGGGAAATAGGGTATGTTAAAAAAGGAATGAGTATTTCTTAAATTCTTACCAGGGTTCAGGCACTGGGATTTTACAAATGAGAAAACAGACTCAGAGAAGTTAGATGAGAAACAAAGACAAAGGGAAGCAGGAAGAGGGTGCAGTTCTTAGCAGGAGCAAAGCCAACAAAAGATAGGGAAGATAGATGGAAGTCCCAAAGAGTGTCAGCTGGGAGAGGAAAACAGCCCTCTGTTGCCTGACTGCCATTTCCTGATCCCTGGCTGAAATGGGGCTGCCATTTTGAAGACTATTCCTACATATGGAATGGATGTAAGGCATGCATCTGTATTCTGATTTCCATTCAGATGTTCTGGCATCATGTACACACCACCATGGAATGTTTCGGTTTCTACCAAAACAAAAGACACTCAGAAGAAATTATTTACAGTTTAATGTTGGCAACCAGACAGCCACTCCGCCCTACCCAGCCTGCACTGTCAAGCTCTGAATTTGGTTCCAAGATCCCACTCCAGTCTACAGTCTTCAAAGCTGAAAATAAATTGCAATTTAAACACGAATTCTATTATTTTCAAATAGAATGGTGCATGTCTTACTTTCAATTGTTCTTACATGAACTAATAGGATTTTTTTTTTTTTTCCTTTTCAGGGATCACTCACTTTTAAACTTCATTTCTTCTTTCTTTTCCCTTTAGCTGGTTATATCAGTATTTTTTTTCAATGTTTTAACCTCTTCATTCTAAAGCTTTCCAATAAATCGAAGTTGTCGACACTTTCCTTACGACCTCTAGAAAAGCTATCTTTCCTAAGTAATTTAGAACTTCATCTTCTCATTTCAATAAATCACTTAGCATTTGTTGTTACTCTCATTGATGAATAATATTAGTATCAAAGACAGCAACCACAAAACCATTCCTAAGCAAAGGAGATGGGTTGGAAAGCTCAGGCAAGAATTGATAATATTCTCTCATACTTGGCAAATTTCATGTTATTGCTCAGTTCAGAATGTGGCATTACAAATATTGTGGAAACAAAAATATGAGCATTCCTGGGAAAGTCTTGTTTTAAAAGAGCAAGAAAACATTTGACAATCATGCAGAAAAGGTCTAGACCCTCCAGCAGTGAAACAGGAGGAGGGTATAGTTCTTACCAGCAGCAAAGCCAACAAAAAGGTATATATGAGAAGAGTCCTTGGACTGTTCATTATAAAGCAAAAATTCTTTGGGCTTCTTCCTGGGCCCAACTGTCACTTCAGCATGGAATATAAGCAACTGCTTCATGAGCACCACCATCAGCTGGAAGTTTTTTGCAATCTAAGCACAGTGGACAACTTCATTGCTGAAGGAAGTACGATCTAGTCCCCTGGGTAATAGCCATGCCAAATTTCAGAGGCAAAACAAGATTTTCTTCATTGTTCTGATGGGACACAAGGTGTTTCTGAGGTTTAGAGTTCAACTTTTACAGGCACTTTACTTTTACCTTCAGAATTACTTTATATTTACATGATGCAGTCTCTTAATTTCCACAGGCAAATTTATTCCCTATAAAAGAAGTAAAAAAATCAAAGATGTTTAAAAAGCTCAGAGACTTCAGTCCAGAGACTTACGAAGACTTTGGATTTGATTTATATTTTCTGTGCCTTGGTGTTACTATTTATGTGGGTTATTATGGATAAAGGGAACTTGTTCTTAAAATTAGATGAATGGATAAGTGAATAGATAAAGAAGATGTCATTCATATTCATATATATATATATATATATATATATATATATATATATATATATAGTGGAATGTTTTTCAGTCATGAACAGAATGAAATGTTGCTATTCACAACAATATGGATGGACCTCGAGAGCATTATGCTAAGTGAAATAAGTCAGACAGAAAAAGACAAATACCATATGATTTCACTTACATGTGGAATGAAAAAAAAAAAATGAAAGAGAGACATAAATACAGAGAACAAACTGATGGTTGCCAGAGCACGGGGAGTGGGGGAATGGCAAAATAGGTGAAGGGGATTAAGAGGAACAAACTTCCAATTACAAAATAAGTAAGTCATGGAGACAAAAAGTACAGCCTAGGGAATATAGTCAATAATACTGTAATAACTTTGTATTGTGCCAGATGGTAACTACACTTACTGTGGTGAGCATTTTGTAATATATATAATTGTTTAATCACTATGTTGTACACCTGAAACTAATATAACATTGTATGTCAACTATACTTCAATAAAAAAATACATAAATAATTAGGTGAACAGGAAATCATGACAAGTATTTATAGCATACTAGTAATAGTCTAAAATTTCAGTAGCTGTAGTTTTCCTTTCTAAAGTTTTAGGTGATATTTTTCAAACAAACAAGCTCTCTGTTTTAGCATTCATTCCATTATTTGATTTTCCCCTAATTTTATTTTTCATTATTTTATTTTTCATGCCACATCTTTTTTTTTCTCATATCTTTTTTTATTGAAATATAGTTGAAACACAATGTTGCATTAGTTGCAGGTGTACAAAATAGTGATTTGACAAGTCTGTGCAATATGCTATACTCACCACAGTAAGTATAGCTACCTCTGTTACCATACAATGGTATTATAATACCACTGACTATATTCCATAACCAGAAGTCTGTATCTCTCACCCCCTTTCACCCATGTTGCCCATCTCCCACCTCCCATTTCTTTCATTACTTTAAACATACTTATTTTACAGTATCCTGAATTTCATACTGCTTTATTAAGTTCCTGGGATATAAACTTTCCAAATTTTTGTTTCCCTATCATTTCATTCTATGGCACATGGGGTATATGTGACAAGACCTACCTTCTTGTATGTGTGTGTGAATTCTGTATGCTGTGAATTACAGAAAATACTTTGAGAATGATTTTGAGTTTTCCTATAAAGGAAGCCCCAGGGGTTTCATTACTCCACAGTCAGTTTCTACACTAATTTTTCAGTTTGGGATTCCCCAAGATGCAGGTGGGGAAAATTTGGATTCTATACCCATGCATAGCACACTCATGTGGATGTTATTTTTTCTACCAGAACCCAGGGTACTCAGGAGCTGTCTGAGAGCTTTGCTGGACCAGTGGAGAGTTTTTAAAGTTCACCTTTTATTGAAAGAGCAGGCATGGGGCCTAGCCTCATACTAGGATCTCAGAAGCCTTGAGTAACCCAAGGACAGATCTTTGGGCATTAAAACCCCACCATCTACCTAAACATTTGGATCATATATCAATGTTTAATTCTCTTCTGGGCCATGGTGACATCTGCTCATCGGCTTACCACTCTGGATTTGTGTTCCCTCTTTGCTTCTGGTACTCGGAGATTTCCCTTTCTTCCTTTGAGTACGACTTTCTATTTTTAATATTTCATGAATTTTTTAAAAATTAATGATTCCTATGTGTTTGTTGTGTGCAGGGCTTCTACAATAGTCTGTCATGATGCTGGACTCAAAAATCCAAAGAACTTTTTTTTTAAAGATGTATTTATTTATTTATTGGAGAGAGAAGAGAGCGTGAGTGCAGAGGGGAAGGGCAGAGGGAGAGGGAGAGAGAGAGAAAGAACCTTAAGCAGACTCCACACTGAACATTGAACCCAACATGGGGCTCGATCTCACAACCCTGAGATCATGACCTGAGCCAAAACCAAGAGTCAGATGCTTAACCGACTGCACTATCCAGGTGCCCCCAAAATCCAAAGAACTTTTATGTAATTTTCTCATTTGCTCATCATGACAGTGAGGTAAACAGAATTCATTCTCACAATTTTACAGATGAGGGAACAGAAAGACACTCAGACCTATTAAGTCACAGAGCCAGTGCATGATGAATCAAGGCCTACAACATCTAGACCTACCTTCTTTCCACTCTGCTAGACATTCCTAAACTGGGGGTTTAGACGTTGTCTTCAGGCTAAATAAATAATGCCTTAACATACATATTCTATTACACTTCAAATATATCTAGATTTTGTGATTAATAAATGAGTTCATTTAAAAGGAAAACTCCCAGCAAGTCTTCTTCTTGGTACCTACCCCAAAGCTGATTACACAATCCTAAGGAGGCCCATATATACAAAGGATGTTTTAGAGAACACATGTACCACACATAAAAAGCAGTACCAAATATATACAGATTTTTATATATTAATAAGTAGCAGAGAAAAGGTATGGATGGATATGAACTATAGTACTAAGAGCAGTTTCCTCCAGGGAGAGGACTGGAAATGGGGCACAGGTCAAGAAGTGAGAAGGAAGGTACAGCTTTATGGGTTGTATCTAATTTACTCAATAAAAATGTAGACATATACTATATAACTAAAAATTAATGAACAGTTATATATAAATACATTTAAACAGATACCATGTACCTGAATTCACACAGCTTTTTTTGTTTACATTTTGTAATTTCTCAGTCAACAGATACTAAAAAGACATATATTAATGAAAATTGTTGAAGCATAATGGGCCTCACAATCACATAACTGGGGACCTCTGTCCTTAGCCACATGACTCTTTTAAGTAATTAATGGCTATGCCACTGAGGATGGAAAAGCAATATGGCATTATTGTGAATCAGTAAGTCCTGGATGTGTCAAGCCCATGACTAAGGTTAGTAGATCACAGTGAGGTGTACATTACATAAGCAAGTGTCATATGAACCTTCCATTGCCACAAACATTAATGTAAGAAAGGTAATATATCAGAGGCCCTCACTGTGAAAGCTGTCTTTATTTGCACATGGACCAATAAAATGGGCCAAATGCTAAGATCAAACAACCAAAAAAAAAAAAAAAATACACAACCTTCTTGTGTCTTTGTCACATATTATTTCCTGTCTTTAGAGATTCTTGCTACCTGATGAGGATTAGGCATGCTGGGTATTTCTCTTACCACTGAAAACACAGCACTTGTCCTGTTCTTCCCTTAATTCTTGGAAGTTTTTGTTTAAAAAAAAAAAGAAGGGGAGGTAGCCCAATAGTAGGGCTATTGAAACCTAGCCCTCCTTCTGGGAGAAATTCTTACAAATACAGACTGAAGGACCTTTAGCTTTAAATCATTTATAGCTACTAAAGACCCTGTGGTACTCCAGGAGGGCTCAAGGGGAGGAGGCCCAAGAAAATACAGTAGGGGAAATGCACAGCTTTAAGCAATCAGACATCAACTGTGAAATGGCAGTGCATGAACCTATATATACCCACTGCTGACAAATGGTTCAGCCTCCCTCATTCCAATAATTTTTTCAGACCACCATGAATGCACCTTCGTCAGGAATGAAAAAAGGTACACGGGCCAACACGTACCTTTAAAATGGGAAATGTCTTTAAAATGGGAAGGTCAAATTCTTTGATAAGTACAAATCTATAGATCTGGAAGTAGCCAGAAATAAGTTCTACAATGCCAAGCTAAAGCAGTCAGGTAAAATTGGACTCTTGCAATGATCTGCAAGCTCCTCTCCAGAGTATCAAGAGGACTCAGGAGCATACAAGAGTCTAGACTATCTGACAAAGCCTCACAGAGAACCACTCTGCACTTTGAATTAAAGCAGGTAAAAAAAAAAACCAGATCTATCAAGTTAACAGGCAAGTCAAAACATTCATGGAGATCAGTGCTGTTCAGTGAGGTTTAGACCCATGTTTCTTAGTGAAATCCCAACACAACAGGATTTAGAGAAAACAGTCTTTATCAAAAGAAAGAAACTTGTTCAGAAATCATGGGAGAAATTCTCCAAATGCTTGTTTTAGAAAACAATTTCCCATCACTTAAAAAAAAAAAAAACCTATTTCCTGGTACATGACCATTTTCATACAAATTTAAGCACTTTTATTCAATTTGCAAATGCAGCCAAAGTCATTTCTCAGACCTTGGGTAATGAACACAAAGACTTCAGTTCAGTACCTCGTGGGACCATGGAAATTCAAAAGCTCTGTTTTTTAAATAAGATACATTAACTTTAGAAATGCCAACCAGGCAAAGCTCTTAGCTCTTTTTTCAGTTTCTCCATAATAAGCACCATTGTACTCAAACTTTAATGAGTTTTAATATGATTCCTTCAAGCAAGGGCAAGTCTTATATCCACAGAAACATCCTTATGAATCTGAACAGAAATATCTCATTTACTTTCACCCACTAGATAGCATCTTGGTTCAAAGGCTACAGTGAAAAGTCATATTGCATAGGGAATTCAACCTTGAGTTCTCATCCTTTCAATATGGCTTAGTTGTTCTCAGCCATGCATAAGATTACCTGATGTCAAATGGGTTGGCAGTTTTGGCAGATATGGCTAAGTATAAACAGGGAGTAAGAATTAGGCCCAGGATTCCATCAAAAGCATGTGTAATCATGCAAGTCAGACTACTCATCACAGGAGTGTTACTGCTACCAACATCCTTACAGATCTACATAATTTTTCCATTTGACACAGAAGGAAGGAAATTATAACTATAGCTATCATCAAAGGGTCATTTTGCTTTAATGCATTCTCTCACTGAATTCTCAATGCTACCCTGTGAAAATATCATAATCTGAGAATCAGATACTATCATTATCCCATTTAGAGACGAGAAAACTATGGTTAGGGAAGACCAAGGACTTCCTTTGGATCTCTACTCAAATGTCATCTTATCTGTGAGATGTTCTCCTTGTAAAATAGCAACCCCTCTGGGCGCCTTGGTGGCTCAGTTGGTTAAGCGACTGCCTTCGGCTCAGGTCATGATCCTGGAGTCCTGGGATCGAGTCCCGCATCGGGCTCCTTGCTCAGCAGGGGGTCTGCTTCTCCCTCTGACCCTCCCCCCTCTCATGTGCTCGCTCTCTCTCATTCTCTCTCTCAAAATAAATAAATAAAATCTTAAAAAAAAAAAAATAGCAACCTCTCTGACATTCCTTCTCCCTGCTATCCTGCTTTATTTTTCTCCCTGCCACTTATTTCCATCTGACACATTTATATTTTCACTGTCTATGTCACCTTCTAGCATATGAGCTTCATGGAAAAAAGGCTTTGCTTTGTTCACTGCTATATCCCCAGCACAGAGAGTACCCAGCACATAGTTGGTACTCAATAAATATGTGGTGAGTAAAAAGTTATTGAAGAAACAAGCTCTAGGCCACAGAGCTAGTAACTGGTAGACCCAGAATTTGGACCCAGAACTATAACTCTCAAGCACACACTTTTAACCATTTTGCTGTTACTTGAGGTTTCTTCATTTTCTCTAAGGTATCAGTTTACTTCACAATAAGATACTTGGCAAGAATTCCAGGCTGTCTTTAAGTTTCTCTGGTTACCTCCCCTCCCCTTGCTGTGGGTACGCTATAAGGATATTTATTTGAAAAAAAGAGGACACATGGGCTGGGGGGGCTAGAGGAGGCTTTACACCTAGCTAACTGGTTATTGAAACTTTCTACATCTTGCTTCATCAATAATGAGCATTCTTTCTGCTTGAGCTCTAACTCTGTTATTCTAAATTCTTAGAACATTTACAATGTGCTCAAGAATCCCCAGTAATTCCAAATGATGGCAGAAGCCTCCTAATCCAAATTAATTTTAACTGAATTAAAATTTTAAAATAACTGTGTACATTATATCCACATTCTGCATGTCCAAGCCCCTCCGTGCCAAAAAATAATTTTTTAAAAATTCTTGACAAAAGAGTCTATAATACAAAAAATATATTTTTTTAAAGATTTTATTTATTTATTTGAGAGAGAGGATGAGAGGAGAGAGAGAGCACATGAGAGGGGGGAGGGTCAGAGGGAGAAGCAGACTCCCTGCCAAGCAGGGAGCCCGATGCGGGACTCGATCCAGGGACTCCAGGATCATGACCTGAGCCGAAGGCAGTCGCTTAACCAACTGAGCCACCCAGGCGCCCTATAATACAAAAAATATTAACAGAGGTGGTATTTGAGACCAGTAATGTTTTTTTTCTTCTCACTCTTCTGTATTTACCAAATTACTTTTGTAATGGAAAAATATACCTTATCTTAAAAATAAATCTAAAAATAAAATAAAGGTATATCCAATATAATTTTTTAGGCAAATAGAGTTTTATCAAGAATGCAACAATTCATTAATTCTATAATTTATTAAGTATCATTATGTGAAAGGCACTATATTATTCCTCAAAAAAAAAAAAAAGACTATCAGTCTTTAATTTATAAAGTGTAGTAACACCAAGAGTCCAGGATAAAAGATTTTGCTAGATTTGTTTTCTCTTTATGAATGGGTTAGATTTAATAAGACAGGAAGAAAAGGGACTTGGCCACCTACTCTGACCCTTTAACATTTACCTTTTCCATAAACACCTTAGAACTGCCTAGGGTTTCATTCTAATTCAGGTGCTCAACAGATTTTAATTCACATGAAGAATCAACTTAATATTGATTCAACACTAGACTAAGCCATGGAACTTAATCAGAAGCTGGACACCTTTCTAATATTGGGTGGAATTCTCAGTTTGGAATCCTTCCCCTTCCCTTTTTCCCATTCTGGTAGTCCCCCTGACCCTCTCATTCCCCTGGTTCCTGGAGTCTCTGCTCACTCTGATATTTTTTTAATCAACTAGTGCTTTCAGCCCTATCAATAGCCAGCTTCACAGTGCCCATCCTCTCAGATTTGGCCAAAGCAGAAGAACATGACTAACAAGAGAAGAAACAAGAAAGCAGTCAGGCTTTTCTGTAGCTCCAATTTATTGAGTCATTAATGGACTTGGTGTCACCTAGTCTTCCTAAGACAACAGGACAGTAATTAGCTTGGCTTGGCCAGTTAGCAGTCCTCAATAAATGGCAATAAAGTAAAAAGACAAAAAATAAAATAGGTTTACAAGCAGCATACCTTTAAACATCTTATTACCATTTAAAATGAAAAGGTTTAGACTTTTAATTACATAATTAATAGCCCAAGAAGCTACTTGTCTGGACATACCAACTTCAAGCACCAGAGCAAGGGTGCCTAGGAGCAACTTGGGCACAGGAAGGTGCAAATTATAAATTCTTTTACAGACAGCAACAATGTCTAAAATCCTCTGATCTTCCTCATGAATTTTCTTCCAGAGAGGAGTAAGTTTTCTGCTGTCCTGGAAGGAGCCGCCAGAATGACAGCCTAGGAACTTCACAAGGCAATTAGCAGATTATCTTTTACCTTCAGTAAAACCACACTTAATTTCTGGACTTGGTGCCCACTTCACAACACCCCTGTTATGTTTTCGGTAAATATATATAATTTCAGTACATATGTATACACGTACAAATACATGAACCAACCACAAAGCCAAACATAAATATCACTTCAGGTTAGCATCAATGTTGAATATCAGTTTAATTATTCAGATTGTTTTCTGAGGTCATCTTGACTTGCAATGTTATGATGTAGAACTAAAAAAGCCTTAGATGTTTCAAACCAGGAGTTAGAGAGTTGGGTCTTCTCAAAACCATTGTCTAGTTCATCTCCAAATCTATTTCTTCATGAGCAAAAAATAATGTTACCATTGTTACCAAGAATGGTGATGGTCCTGGTGACATTGTCCCTCCCCATGGTCACATTTGAAAAGGTACTGCTACTGCAGTATCTTGAGTGAGGTAGGACCAGTGAGCTGTGCTGAGACCCTAATTCTAAGCCAAAGGGAAAAGAGAGAAAACCAAGAAAGGAGGGAGCCAAAGCTAAGGGAACAAGACCATGTAAGATGTGAGCCCTTAAGGGGAGGGGCCAACAGGCCAAACCACAGTGTGCAAAGGAGCAAGATAATCTCAAGCTCAGTGCAGAGCAGTATAAATGGCGCTCTGAGATGCTGAGTGGATGCAGCACCTGGAGATCCAGACAGACAAGTATCAACACAGGATTCTAGAATATCTTAGTTCAAAGCAGGATCTCGCCCAAGAGAAAAGTCTCTAGAAAGAGTTGAGGAGGATGTGTAGACTCCAGCTAAGCAGGCTGTACTTCAACCCTAGTTCTAAGAGGACAAAAAATAAGGAATGAGAAGAAAGGCCACAGCTCATATAACAATGCCTAGGCTCATGGCCATAGCGAGGGCAGAGAAAGTCAGGTATAAAGCAAGAAGAACCAGAGTGGCTAATACCTTCAAAGCCTTGACCATGATTGGCTCAGAACTGGAATCTGTTGTTAGAAGTTTCCTAATATTATAGTAGAGCTGAGGGGGACTGAGGAAAATCAGGGACTGACTTGAGACTCACTGAAATTCATGGGTGAAGGTTCTCAGACTCTGGTATTAAGTAACTGAAAGGCCCTAATGGGGAAAAAATGTATTGAAATAACTATAATATAGTTCTTAAAATCTGACATTTACCCTAGCCTGAGGATAGGTGGAAAACTGCTTTTAAACCTTTTCATGTTTCCTAAAAGTGAGCATTTGTGTGAAAATCAATACTCCGAATTCCTCAGTACATTTCTGCACAATAGATAAGGAACACGACTCCTCAGAGCACAGGCCTGGGTACATCTCCTTAGATATCAAGATTAGGGGCAAGGGCAACAGTCTTCCAGGTTCTACATGGAGCCACCCTCCAAAGCCAGAAGAGAATAGTTAAGACTAGGAATCTTAACAAGCTATCATCTTGACACTTACAAGTGAATCCAGTGGTTACATCTGCTCCTGGCCAGGAGTTTCCTAACCAGCTTATGGATAAATGCTAAATTAACATTATTTTTACTCTTTCTGGATCTGTGGTTAAAAGGTTAGTCATGTTTTGTTTTACAACATGAGGGGAATTTGGTGCCTTGGAAACAGAGTGGCTAACACAGACCATAGGCCAGTGGTTTTCAACTCAGGCAGCACATAAAATCATCTGGAAACATTTTTTAAAAAACAGCAGTTGTCAGGGCTCCACCCCTAGAGATTCTGACTTAATTTATCTGGGATAGACAATATGCCACGGAATGTTTTAAAAACTCACAGGTGATCCTTCCAAACAGCTCAGTTAAAAGCAGCTCTTCTCAAACTCTAATAGGCATATGAATCCCATAGGATCTTACAAAATAAGCAGATCTTGATCCAGTAGGTCTGAGGTGGAGCTTCCTAGGTGATGCCCAAGCTGTGTGCAGGTCACACAATGAGATGTTAAAAAATGGGGGAGAAAGTGTCAAGAAAGAGGGTCCACACTCACGTCCTCCCAGGAGTGTTGGTAGGTGAGCCCTCCCTGACCGAGGCAGAACACACCCCCACTCCCAGGTCTGTGGTTCTGCCCTAACTGTGAAGTTGAGCAGATGTTCCCAGAGCTCAGAGATGACCTTCTGAGTTATGAAAATAAGGAATTGTCCAAATATCCAGTAAAGCCAAATCAATCAGGAAAACACTAATGGGAATCCCAGAGTGAGCAAATAAGAGTCAAAGCAGTGAACTTTAAAAAAATGAATCTGCCTTTGTTTCACTTTGGCTCTGTGTTTGTGGGGAAACTCCATAAGCAGAAGCTTATGTGGCCCTAGTTTAGTCAGATGGTGAGCAGGGACTGTAAGGGAGGAAGAGAGACACCAAGGAAGGAGGGCTCTGTTTACATAGACTGGCTCAGTAGAACACACCACACAGTTCACTAAATTCCACAGACCTAAGCCTTGGTCACTGGGAGATTGGACCCTGTGAGGTCCTCCTGCACTGACTGCCACTCTCTTCTGTCTTCACTTTCCTTACATCCTGCTTTTCTCATCTCCCTTTCCTGATCAGAAAAGTCTACCAAGATGAACTCCAAATTCTGTGTGACCTCTAGATCTGTGTAATTCCCCAACCTTACCTGCCAGAACATTCTTCTTTTCTCTCCTCCCAAACTCAGGGGTCACCTTTCATCAAGGCTATCAGCATGACATTCCCCCACCTGGAATAGTCTCCCTTGCACATTTCTATTACCGAATTTCTCCCACTCTTCTCAAGGCCCAGCTCCAGCCCTATCTTCCTCGTCAAGGATTCTCTCACCCTCCAGCCATCACGCCTTCCTGGGCACTTCTAGAGCTTTCCCTTGTAGTCCACAAATTTTACTTGTTCTGCTGCTCCCCCCTTACTATCTTTTCACAAGAATATAGTGTATCTTGGGCGCCTGGGTGGCTCAGTTGGTTAAGCGACTGCCTTCGGCTCAGGTCATGATCCTGAAGTCCCGGGATCGAGTCCCACATCAGGCTCCCTGCTCGGCAGGGAGTCTGCTTCTCCCTCTGACCCTCCTCTCTCTCATGCTCTCTGTCTCTCATTCTCTGTCTCTCAAAGAAAGAAAGAAAGAAAGAAAGAAAGAAAGAAAGAAAGAAAGAAAGAAAGAAAGAAAGAAAAGAAAAATGATAGGGTTGCGAGACAAATACAGAACTCTAACTTAAGATTGCTTTCAGTTAATTACCAATACTTTCATAGTGTGTGTCCCAAATATTAAAAAAAAAAAAAAAAAAAAAAAAAGAATATAGTGTATCTTTCTAACCACATCATCAACTTCTGGCTAGCAGTACTGTACCTATACTTTCTTGT
Organism: Mirounga leonina; assembly: GCF_011800145.1. Taxonomy (NCBI): domain Eukaryota; kingdom Metazoa; phylum Chordata; class Mammalia; order Carnivora; family Phocidae; genus Mirounga; species Mirounga leonina. The sequence continues at coordinate 32,595,837 of NW_023270426.1, forward strand.
ACCTCCTATACCGAGTATGGTTCTAGGTAAATAAGAGATGCTGCAGTAAGATTTGTCACACGTTTACCAGAGAACTCACCACAGCTGATGAAACTGAGATTCCCATGGGCAAGATTCTCAGGAGTTTTCACTCACAGACAAGACTTCCCACAAGTAACAAAAGTGTTAGTTGCCTCAATGCCTCAGATCCCTTTCTACTCCAGTTATGTTAGCCATTACATGGCACCAAACAGTCCCTGTTCTGGATTCCCTCAAAGCCCTATGCTTTATACTCTGAGTCCTCACACCCAGCCAACCCTTGTGCTAGGGTGTGCATCCAATTCCATAACCTAATCTTCAGATCTGCCCAATTTTCAGTCTTTGTAAGGAAGTCAAAATTCCTTTCAGGATCAGGCTCTCAGTCTCTTTCTCTGAAGAGAAAAACAATAGGGTGTGGTCAGGAGAAAAGTGGAGACCCAGCCAAACAAATGTCTCCTGGAAAAACTACTCATATAGCTAGAACAAACAGGTACAGCCACTCCGCTAGCTCTGAGCAGAACTATGCCAATGCAAGGATGCAGATAGATATGGAGGAATGCTATCCGATACCATCCATACAAGGAACCATTAAACTTTTCTATGGGGGAAAAGCCTGTCCAAAAAATAAATAAAAACAATGGAAACTATGGATGTGATCATTAGAATGCTCCATGAGAATACTCTGAAAGCAGACCTTGCCGAGGGGTCTTAGGAATATCCTAGTGTACTGGCAGCCCTTGACAAACAGCAAAAGAAAAATGAGATTCATTTGCTGTACATTTTGGACTCTCCCCCAGGTCTCAATGCACAAAGGTCCTGCTCCTTTCTCCCCCAGGATACACAGCCAAAAATGCTCATCTCAGTTGCACACGGGCTTGCCTTAGCTAGGTTCTGTGTTGGCCTTGGCCCTATAGGCTGCTCTGAATCCTCCCCCACTGCCCTCAGGCTCCTCCTTTGTTTTGGTCATACTTCTCTCAGGTCTCTGTCCTCCACATTTCAGAGGAGTAGGAAAGTTAAGTTCAATCAAGGTTGAGAAGGAAGAAGAAGACTTTGCAATTAAATTGCTAATTAAGAAAGTACCAAGCTGAAGAAGCTAATTTGCACTGACCTATTTAAAATATCTAGCAGCGGATGAGGCATGAATTGAGGTAGAGCCCTTTCAGGCATCAACCGACTGGCCTTCTTTCAGAGCAGCAGCTATCAATAATTCCATGCTGAGGACCATCTGATAGGAAATCAACCATGGGCCCCTGGAATGCCAGCATTCCCCACTGCTCTGTTTTCCCAGTTGTCAGATCTGTTTATAAATTGTCCATTTATAGCAAATCCAGCACCTGCTATGAACACCTCATCCTGCCAAGTGTTGGAGTGCATCTCAGAAAGAGCCACTATAGATTTTTTTCAGTTCCTTTTAACCTTTCCCAACCCGGGAGTTTGAATATTTGCCTAGGAATTCTGAGGGAGGACATATTCTATATGAAAAAGGCTAGTCTATTAAAAGTTAGCATTTTGCTCCACTAAAAAAAAAAAAACAAGAAGAAAAGAAAATCATCATTCTCTTGGGAGATACAATGCTCTCTTTCTGAACAAGTCTGACACTGGGACACATTTAAAATAACCCCTAAAATATTCAGCAGGGTAAAAATGCTCTGGGGAAAAGTTAAGGGAGGCTTTCTTTTTTAACTCTATTATGAAGCTTTTTAGCTCATTGTCAATACCTCCACTTAGCAGACAATGCTGTCTGCTGCTCAAAACCATTATGTAAAATATATTTAAAGACACCTTCCCACTGCTGAAAACCCAATATATGGCCTAGATTTGGGTTTTTTCTTGCCAATTATCCATTTGCAAAGTGCCTAGAATTAATTCTCGAAGTCCCATACCTCCCCCAATCCCAAGATGCTTCTGTTCATTTTGTTCTTTGCAAAACAAAATAGAAAATGGTATACATATAATATTTGTAGTGTGGGTTCATGGTTTCTAGAGAGTTATGAAGTTCAAACCAGATGCCATGGTGGACAGAAACGCGTGGGTAACCCTCAGGAGGTGGGGTGACCCCTTGATCCTTCAGTTTACACCATCCCTCAATAATCCTTCTCAAGCATAAGACTGTCACTTCTTTTAAGCCATGGAGGGAGACCCTAATTAAGAACACATGGCAGAGGCAGCTGGTCTGAGGGGGTGGCATTTTTGATCCCCAGTTCTGCATTCAGCCAAGGGGGTAGCCCCATATTTTCATGGGACGCCTTGAGCACTTAATATTTCTTTTTTAAAAATGTTGAGGTATCTGGATAGAAGACAAGTTTTGCAAGATAACTATTATTAGTGGGCCAGCAAAGTTAGGCAGTCATGAGATCAGGCAAAACAGAAGGAACTCAAGAAAAAGAATTAGAGGGCATGAAATTTAACACCTGTAAAATTAAAAATGCTTGCTCTGGGCAATGGTTTTCCTTTACAGAGGCCAGGGTCTTCAGCATTCCAGTCTGGGACAGCTTGTAGCTTTTTGCTGCAGTTTATATAGATTAAGCTAATCTTAGATTATACATGCATCAATTATTTCTTTCCAAAATGGAATTGTACTTAATCTGTTACATGTTACTCCAACGCAAATCATCTTTGCTTACTTTTTGGTCGTTTGATGGCCATCTGTTTTACCAACCTGGATTCTTCCACTCATCACAGAAGTCAGGCCTCATTACTTGAGATGATCTCTGAGATGCCCCTGCTGGAGAAAGGAATGTGCAAATTAGAAGACTACAAATCAGTCTGAAAACTCAATGACTCCTTCCCATAAATCTGTGTCCTTAATATTAAAAATCATTTGGAGGTGCTGAAAAGAGAACTGATAGCTAACAGAAAACAGCAGCCCTACTCTCTTCAGGGCATGGATTAGCAGTTGAGAGGGGCTATGCAGATCTAAATCCATATTCTGCTACCAAAAATAGAAAAGAGGAAACCTTTGAAGCCAAAGAAGGCCTAAGAATAACTGTCAGCAAAGAGCTAGAGCTCCATGGGCAGGAAGCAATGCTCAAGTGGCTGTTTTGTGCTGCTTTTTTTTTTCCCTCCCCGGTGGCTTTCACATTTATCCTGTTAGAAAGATAGCTTTCAAAGACTTCTCTTTAACACAGACACACAAGCCTTCACAACCCGCCTTTCTACAGCAGCTCAGGGATCTGGCGCTGCACATCACTTCCACACAGTCCTTGGGTTTGGTGTGATTTCCCCCCACGGATCATTTCAATCTGTTTAAGGCTGAACAGTGAACTCTTCATAGACCACATTACACAGAGAGCCTCAGTAGGAAATGGTTGGCCAAGCAAACATTTGTTTCCTGTTTTGCTTTTTATAATTTTACATTTCAACTCAACCTAGCTTTTATCCTTTTAATTCTTTTTATAGTCACAAAAATCAATGCACCAAACCAGTGAAGTTTGTATGATCTCATGTGCTTTGAATGACACTATTAAAACGTACACTTGAATCTATCTTATAAAAGGTATTTGAATTAGAAGAGGTTTTTTGGAGACAAGACAGTGAGGGTGCTTTAAAATGGCTTGTGGGACAGCTGGAGAGGCACAGAGGCTGAGAGGGTTACTAGAAGGAGATCTGGCCGATGCGTGGTGATAAGCAGTTTAAAGGCCAAGGAATGGAAAATAGGGTATGAAGGAGAACAGAGAGAAGTAAGACACTGAGGAAGATGACAGAGCCTCCTCTAGCCCCGCAGCATCTTATGCAAATTAGGAAAAGGCACCCCTTCTGAACACACACAAACTGATGTGAAGGCGCATGGCTGGATTTCAGCCCTCACTCTTCCTTTGCTTTGGCCAGGTGCCTTTCTGCAAGGCACAACCTACACCATACCACATCTGGGGTTTGGGGAAAATGTGGGCAGGAGACTGAAAGGCACAAATGGGGAACTTCAGACAAACTGACCAAAAAAAAAAAGTCACAGATGCTTCTGGTACCATACAGGAAATCCTGTTTCGAATCAAAGAATTTTGCTGGCGAGTAGGGTTGGGGGAGGATGGTTGGCAAAATTGATTTCTGCAAACTAGCTATATCAAAACATCCCAATAGAACGTTTTATTCTTTGTTATGTTTCAAATAATGCATGTACTGTTCTTTTTAAGAGAGCTTTGTGTTCATCACATCTAATGAATATCTTCCAGGATTAATACAATTTATATTTATTCGTCGGGATCTAGGCAAATAGAAAAATTCTAGCAATTTGTGTCTAGGCACAAATTGCTAGAACTAATTATAATATGAGCAGAGTTCATAGGCTGAACGTTGGGGATGCTTAACTACCTTTATCTCAGAGTTCTTGAATGTCTTATTGAAACAACTGGTTACACTGCAGACAAAAGAAAAAACATAATAATCCCCACCACTCAGACAAATTGCTTTTTCAAGGTCATGGCCTCAATCTATACTATAATCCTTTATCAATCCGCTTGAGTTAGGTCCCATGAGTTGCATCACAGTCAGCAAAACTGAAATGGGCAAAAAGTATAATCTCACAGAAAACAGAGAATCAAAGAAGAAACAGTAAATATGACATTACATACCTATTATCAAAACACAATCAGTATATACCAAATGTACCACTCTTGCTGTTGCTCAGGACCCGGGCATTCAATGACTATGAGGGGAACCATTAATGTTGATAACAATTTACAGGTTTTACAGTTCCTCAACAATTGTAACATGCACCATCTCACTGAATCCTCAAAAAAGTCCTTAGAATTGGGGCGCCTGGGTAGCTCAGGTGGATAAGCAAGGAGTCTGCTTGTCCCTCTCCCTCTGCCCCCCTCCCCCCTCCCCCACCCCTTGCACTCTCACATGCCCGCTCTCTCTCTCTAAAATGACTAAATAAAATCTTTTTTAAAAAGTCCATAGAAGTAAGTATGGTTTTGTCATCAACTTTTGTAGATGAGAAAATTGAGAATTCAGACAAGCTGAGACCAACCAAATAGTAAGTGACAGAACCAAGACTCAATCCCAGGCCTTCTGGCTCAAAGCAATGATCCTACTGGTATACTGGTTCTCTGGTTCAAACGGAGACATCTCCTGATAGCTTGTTGCATCATGAACAGGTCTACCTATTTCTAGGATGACAATTAGTTAGCCTGAGTGGTGATGGGATCAGCAGTGATTTATTCTAGTAACCTGAATGATTTAACTTTTGAATATTTTACTTTCTAAAGATTTCTTCTTCATACACTCCCTCTGCAAACACATTTTTGGAGAAGTTAGAATGTTAACTGATTTCAGTTAATAACAGCCTCTGAGTTATCTGCTTCTTTAACACCCCATCTCTCTCAATTCTAATGCAGATTCTTTAGCCCAGTGATGGGTATTAAGGAGGGCATGTACTGCATGGAGCACTGGGTGATATACGAAAACAATGAATCGTGGATCATATCAAAAACTATTGATGTACTGTATGGTGACTAACATAATAAAGTAAAATTTAAAAAAAAATAAAAATGCAAAACTATTTTAAAAAATAAAAAACTATATTTAAAAATTAAGGATACATTTGTACTTACAATTGCATGTGTCTGAAACCAATCTGATTAGCTTCCAAGTATCAGAGTCTCAAGTTGTCTAACAAGTGACAAAATAATTTAGGAGGTTTTAAGGTCAAGGCGGGCAGTGATCCATTAGAAGAATTGCTTCCTAAAAGATTCAACCATGTGACCAAGTGATGACACCAGATGGTCAAACTCATCCATCATCACATTTTTACAATAAATTTACAATAAATACAGCATCCCTTAGAATAAATCTATTGGAAATGACATATATAATCTAACCAATTAACTAGTGATAGTTCAAAAAAATAGTCTCTTACTGCTTATATCCACCTTAGTCCTAAAAATTTAGGTTACATTGTTAAAAGTTATCATTTCCCAACCTACTCTCTAACACCAGAAATTCTACTTCTAGTTTTCTACCATAGAAAAATTCTTGCACATGGAGATGTACAAAAATGTTTGTGGCAATGCTGTTTGACATTTTCCAAAAGTTAAGAAACAACTTAACCACCCCTCATTGGAGAAATGGATTTAGATATTTATAGTTAATGTAAATAAAGCAGAATGACATACAACAAATAAAATGAATGAATTGTATGTACACAACAGGATGGATAAATCTCAAAATATATTGTTGAAGTTGAAAAGCAAGCTGGAAAAGTTTATCTTTAGTATGCTAGTTGTCTAAGTCCATTTGGGCTGCTACAACAGACTGGGTAGCTTATAAACAACAAAAACTTCTCACAGTTATGGAAGCTGGGAAGTCCAACGTCATGATGCCTGCATGATCAGGTTCTGGTGAAGGCACTCTTTCTGGTACAGACTGCAAATTTCTTGCTGTGTTCTCACATGGTAGCAGGGACAAGACTCTCTGCAATCTCTTTTAATCTCATTCATGATAGCCCTCATGACCTAATTACCTCCTAAAAGCCCCACTTCCTAATAGTATCAACCTAGGGGGTTAGAATTTCAACATATGAATGGGGGAAGGGACACGTATATTCTAACCATAGCACTAGTATTTAAGCAAAAACTTAACATACAAAAGAAGTTATAAATGGGTACATACAAAGATATAATAAATGTATGAAAACATTTATGGAAATTACACATATCGACTTCACAAATGGTTACCTCTAGAGATAGAAAGAGAAGAGATGAAAAGAGATTTTCTCTACCTGTAATTCTTTTAATCCTTTAGATAGATTTACTTTTTTTTTTACAGTAATCAAAATAGTATGGTACTCACATAAAAACAGGCATATAGACCAGTAGAGTAGACCAGCGAACCCAGAAACAACCCTTTGCATATATGGTCAAATGATTTTTGACAAGGGTGTCAGCACCACTCAAAATGGGAAAAGACAGTCTTCAGCAAATGCTGCTGGGAAAACTGGATATTCACGTGCAAAAGAATGGTATTAGACTCATACCTTGTACCATATATTAAAATTAGTTCAAAATGCATCAAAGACATAAACATAAAAACTAAAACCATAAAACTCTCTTAAAAAAATAGAAGGGAAAATCTTCACAGCATAGAATTTGGTAATGATTTCTTGAATATGACTCCAATCACATAGGCAACAGAAGAAAAAAAAGACTTTAAAATGGAAAAATGTGTGTATCAAACAACACTATTGACAGAGTGAAAAGGCAACCCATAGAACAGGAGAAAATATTTGCAAATCATGTATCTAATAAGGAATCAATATCCAAAATATATAAAGAACTCCTACAACTCAACAAAAAACCAACCCAATTTAAAAATGGGCAAAGGACTTGAATAGGTAATTTTCCAAAGAAGATACACAAATGGGCAACAATCACATGAAAAAATGTTCACCATCACTAATCATTAAAGAAATGGAAATCAAAACCACAGTGAGATACCACTCACATCCACTGGGATGATTATTATATAAAACAAACAAAAATATGTGTTGATAAGTATGTGGAGAAACTGGAACCCTTGGGCAATGCTGTTGGGAATATTAAATGGTAGAGCCACTGTGGAAGACAATATAGTGGTTCCTGAAAAAATTAAACATGCAGTTACTATCTGATTCAGGAATTCCACTTCTATGTATATACTTGAAAAAAGTTAAAGGAGGGATTTAAACATATTTGTAGACCAACATTCATAGCAGCATTTTTCACAATAGCTAAAAGACTGAAACAACCCAATGTCTGTTGACAGATGAATGGATAAACAAAATGTAATGCAATGGAATATATTCAGCCTTAAAAAGGAATGCAATTCTGATGCATGCTACAATATGGATGACTCTTGAAAACATTATGCAAAGTGAAATAAGCCAGACACAAAACAACAAATACTGTATTATTCCACTTATATAAGCTACCTAGAAGAGCCAAATCATAAAGAAAGTAGAATAGTGGTTAACAAGGCCTGGGGAAAGGGGGAATTAGGAGTTATTATTTAATGGATAGACAATCTCATTTTGGAATGATAAAAAAGTTCTGGAGATGAATAGTGGTGGTGTTATATAATAATGTGAATGTACTTATTTTTGCTGAATTGTAGGGCACCTGGGTGGCTCAGTTGGTTAAGCGACTGCCTTCGGCTCAGGTCATGATCCTGGAGTCCCTGGATCAAGTCCTGCATCGGGCTCCCTGCTCGGCAGGGAGTCTGCTTCTCCCTCTGACCCTCCCCCCTCTCATGTGCTCTCTCTCTCATTCTCTCTCTCTCAAATAAATAAAATCTTTAAAAAATTTTTTGCTGAACTGTACACTCAAAAAAAGGTAAAATGGTATTTTTTATATTATATATCTTTCATCTCAATAAAAATTTTTCTTCAGGGGGAGAAAGAGGTGAATCAAATATGGCAAAATGCCAAGTTTATTATTTCTTTAAAACCAGTGGTAGGTTTACAGATAGTCTACCAGTTTCTGTACTTTTTGTGTACCCGAAATGTCTCAGCTTAATTTTTGTTAATTTATTGTAGGTTTTGAAGGAAAGTTTTCATAAAATTATTCTGACCCTCACTGTCAAGTAGAATGAGACTCTGGGATAGGGTACTGAAGGCTGAAGGCCACCCCTCAAATTATTTGATTAGTTTCCGGCCTGTAGAACAGTGCTTCTCAAATATAAAGTGCATACAGATTACCTAGAGATCCTATTAAAATGCAGATTCTGATTCAGCTGGTCTAGAGAGGCCTGAGAGTCTCCCTTGCTAACAGGCTCCCAGGTGATGCCCATGCTGTCAGTCCACAGACACACTTTGAGTAACAATGATCTAATGAATGATAGCACTCTACATATATTATCTTTCATCTAAAATTTTCTTAATTATGTACTTCTAGGTGATAAAGGGCTAAAGCCAGTCTTGAGTACTCTTAAATGTAAAATTCATCATCTTATAATTTGTTTGATAAAGACTACCATAAAGCAAAATAACAATTAAACCCTAAACATCATTGAAAATATTTCAGAAAGACTACACCTCTTTTAAAAATCCTAAATTAGAAACTTTGACTCAGCTATCAAAATATATAATAAATGCATAATTTAGGACATATTAATCCCTCTTCCCCAAACGAGCTGTGAAATAGGAATTTCTATAGCACAAATTTCCACTGATGGCAAGTTACTTCACTTAATTATACAGTCCTTAAATAGTCTCTTTTTACTTTGTAAATTCCAGGATAATCCTAGGTTGGGAGCTAATAATTTCACCTACTATAAAATGACTGATTAATTGCCTAAAATTTAAAAAGCCTTTAGGACAAGATTTCTTGCCAGAATGGTTTAGAATCTGGTCTGTCTGGTGGACCCCAAGGTGCCAATCTAGTTAACTGAATTAAAGCTTCAGGAGATATAATGCTCCCAGAATTGGCACAAATGTGATCCACCCCATTGCCAAAAAGGAAGAAATCCTCTATACCCCCAGTTAACCAACAGACCATCAAATTCCTCCTTGAAATCAAATAGTATGGTTCTCTAAATAAGTATAGTTGATTAAGAATAAGCAGACTTCAGGCATAATGATCCCACTACTGAGTTTGTTTTAAATAACATAAGACTATAGTATTTGCAGCATTCACTATCTTTCATCAACCTATCATTTCAGAGGCATGAATTGTTTTTAGTCCAAACTGAAAATTTAGACGTTTTCTAGGTCAACGGTTCTTTGGAATCTGCTTACAAAGAAATAGTTACAATAATAATATATACATATATATAACTTGTGCTAAGGCCTGTTCTACATGCTTTGTTTACATGGATTACCTACTTGAATCTTTATAACAACCCTGTGAGACACATATAATCTCCAATTCACAGTTAAGAAAACAGACTCAGAAAATTAAGTAACAGGTCCAAAGTCATAAAGTAAGTGGCACTTTCTGACTCAGGAATACTGTTCTCTGCACCATCATGCTCACTTGTTCACTTTAACTGTTCCTGCTACTCCCCGTCGTGAATGGTGTCAAATAAGTCTGCTCCAAACTGCTTGGTAGAACTACAGTAAATTGGAAGCATGTCCCTTTCTTATAACAAGTATCCTCCTCTATGTCTTTATTCAGTCTCATTTGGAGTAGTAATTAGAAGCATATGGGTCTATGGCTAATACTGCCAAGAAAAAAAAAATCATAATATTTGGCAGAAAGGCTGCAATATCTAAATGGAAGATCACTAATACCTCTATTGAATCACTCAGTTCAGTTTGCCCACTTAGAGTAGCGAGCAGAAGTAAAATCTAGGGGTGTGTTGAGGTTTCTTTTTGAAGGATGGCTAGTTGTAATGCAAGCCCAAAAATAAAAAGCTGGGTTTGGGAAAATATTAGCACATTTTCATTTCTAAAGCAATTTGAATTTCCTCCCAAATGACTTATTTCCCTCCGCAAAACTAGGCTCTTACATTCAGGGCTTGATATTTCATCAGCAAGTAGAGAGTAGCTCTATATACATACAAAATATTAATAGCCCCAAAGGAGGTTACTGGGCCAGTGCTGGAGAGCTCACACTATGGGTGAGTCAGAGGAAGAAAGGGCCGAAGGATATTGACACTATCGAGTCAGAAAACAGAAAGCCCAATCTATTTCAATCCCATTTGCAGTCTTAAATCACAACTTTTACTGACAAGTCACTATTTCTAAAAGACATTTCTCAATAAAATGTAATTCAAGGGCAATTTGCTTGCCAGAGGCCAAATGGCCATCTTATCCTTTCGGACCAGCATAGCACATTTTCCTCAGGACCTGAAGGCAATAAAGACATATTTAACTTGAGAGAAGAAACCAAAAGACCACGAGCTTCCTAAAGATATAGAAGAATGAGTGATGGTTCTTTTAAAATTAGCAATTGCAAATTAAACACTAGCGAAGAATCAGAAAGAAAAAAAGAAATTATGTCATTAATCAAAGTGATTAATTATAAAGGACCTAAAGTACATTTCTCTTCTTTACCTCACAAACATAAGGAGAAAATGGCAAAGCTAAAGATTGCATCATGAGTGGGGTCAGAACTACAGGATGGCCAATAAGTAGGAAACATACTTTATAAACACACACACACACATACAGATTACACCCCCTTGATTACTTCTTTTCAGTTATGCTAAAGGCATAGGTTTACTTAGTAAAAAGCAGAGTCACAAATCACTTGAGGCCACTCATCTGAGATTATGTGCAGAGATTTACATAAATATCTGGTTAATGCACATGTTCACTGCGGTTTTACACAGAGCACTGGACTATGTGTTGTTGAAGAGAACACAAAGAGAAAAACATCATATATCATAATACAAAAATTATTTATTAGATACTTGCCATATTTCCAAACTTAAGGATTGCCCTATAGAACTCAACCAATTCTTCTTTTTTTTTTTTTTTTTGATGTAGTGTTCCATGATTCATTGTTTGCGTATAACACCCAGTGCTCCATTCAGTATGTGCCCTCCTTAATAGCCATCACTGGGCTAACCCATCCCCCCGTCCCCCTCCCCTCTAAAACCCTCAGTTTGTTTCTCTGAGTCCATAGTTTCTCATGGTTCATCTCCCCCTCCGATTTCCCCCTCTTCATTTTCCCCTTCCTACTTTTTTTTTTAACATATAATGTATTATCTGTTTCAGAGGTACAAGTCTGTGTGTGATTCATCAGTCTTACACAATTCACAGCACTCACCATAGCACATACCCTCCCCAAAGTCTATTACCCAGCCACCCAATCCCTCCCACTCCCCACCACTCCAGCAACCCTCAGTTTATTTCCTGAGATTAAGAATTCCTCATATCAGTGAGATCATATGATACTTGTCCTTCTCTGATTGACTTATTTCACTTAGCATAATACCCTCTAGTTCTATCCATGTCGTTGCAAATGACAAGATTTCGTTTTTTGATGGCTGCATAATATTCCATTGTACATATACACCACATCTTCTTTATCCATTGCATCTATCTAACAGACTAGTGCTTGTGAAATATTTCGGTCTTGGGAGCTTTTCACACAGCTTAAAAACTAATGAAGACTTCAAATAACTTGTTTTTATGTAGGTTATATCTATCAATATTCACTGTATTGGAAACTAAAAAAATTTTTTTAATATTTATTCATTAAAAAAAAACCCATTATACATTAACATATTTTAACAAACAGTGTATTTTCCAAAACAAACAAAAATTAGTGAGAAGAGTGGCACTGTTTAAATGTTTGTCAATCTTTTTAATGTCTGGCTTAAAGGACAACTGAGTCCTCCTTTTATATTCAAATTGTTCTGATATGTTGTTTTGTTAAAGTATATGAAAAAGATACAGTCTCTGGGGCTCCTGGGTGGCTCAGTTGCTAAGCATCTGCCTTGGGCTCAGGTCATGATCCCAGGGTCCTGGGATCGAGCCCCACATCAGGCTCCTTGCTCAGTGGGGAGCCTGCTTTCCCTCTGCCTGTCTCACACCTTTCTTGTGCTCTTTCTCTTTCTCTCTCTCTCTGACAAATTAAATAAAATCTTTAAAAAATAAATTTTAAAAATATAAAAATTAGTTGCAATGTAGAATCTAAAACAAAATCCTATCAACAAATTTTTCATACTGTTGCCGTGCCTGGATGGTGCAGTCGGTTATGCGTCTAACTCTTGGTTTGGGCTCAGGTTGTGATCTCAAGGTCATGAAATGGAGCCCTGCATTGGGCTCCACATTCAGCGCAGAGTCTGCTTGGAATTCTTTCTCCCTCTCCCCTGCCCCTCCCTCCCAACAAGCGCACACTATTTCCCTTTCTCAAATAAATAAATCTTAAAAATTTTTTTCATACGGTTATACTAAAATCCATTGGTCTTTTACCCATGTTATAATGTAAAACTATGCACTATCATTTGGAAAGTGTTAATTCACTACAGTTATGAAAATCTTCCAAATGTTGACACATTTCTTTATACAATAGCCAAAGTTGACATTTATTATAATCACACTAGCATATAATATTCATTAATGTAACACTGATCTCATAAAAAAATCTTTAAACATTGGGAAGCTATCAAGCTCACGGTGACAGACACAAGTTTTTATAATTTCTTCTTTGTTGGAAATCTCAGGTTTTAACACTGGCAAAAATACTGCCAGTTGTTTTTCTGAAAGTAGCAGTCTTCCTTTGTTCATTTTAAAGAAAATGTCTGCCAAATACCCAAATTTAAATATCCATGGTTTGCCATTCCTTCAAGTAAAGATGGTGTTCCAAATTCAAAAAATTTTATGATTTCCTTTTTTCAAGATGACATACCTCAATTTACAACAGAAGTGCTTCATGAAGCAGACTTCCATTTCATCACAAAGAATATTAAAAAATTGTGCCAACTGTGTGGTGGTAAATAATAAATATAATTACAACTGGTCCAGTTTGGTGCTGCTGCCTATATTTCTGTTGAGTGACTAGTAGCTTTACCAACTATTGCTTTTGTGCCATCTATGCAAATGTCAACACAGATAAAAAGTAAGCTCTTACTATTATAAACATTGTTTTGAACTCGCTGGCCCCCTGAAGAAGTCTCACAGACCCCATTGGTCTGTGGGTTACACTTTGAGAACCAGTGGAGTAGACTCAGCTCATATAAAAACTCATCATGTGTGAATTGCGTTCTTTAGGAGACAACAGCTATGCAATTCTGGAGTGTGGTTGCTGAGCAGAAGGCTTACCAGAATGGAAACTCTTGACTGAGGATCAAATGTTATGTGTTGAAATGTCATTTTCATTTAAAAAATTGTGTTACTCTCTTTGTATGTCATCATATGATAGATGATAGTAACCATGACTGTGGAGAGGGGTAGTTGCAGAAGAAAGTTAGGAAGATGAGATGGGAAGAACCCAGAAATCTCAATGACAGACCTGACCTAGTTGATTTGGAGCCAGTGCCCAATCTCCCAATCACCCAATTACCACATCTGGTAGGCAGTGGAAATGCCAGGAGCCCCAGGAAGGGAAGAGAGGCCTGGTATCTGGCATTCCAGATAGCCTCAGGCAAAAGGGAACTTGGGCAGATATTGCTAGCATCTAAGAGTTAGGTATTTCCAATGAGGACACGGTTATGCCACATACCACTGGGGGTCCCCTCACTGTCCCTGTGGCTTAGTTGGCAAGACTTCTTTATTAACATATTTTTAGATCTCTTTCAGCACATACAGCCATGCTCCAGTCCCATATTTACAATGAAGTTTCAAGAGAGGAGCTAAGTAGCTCCTCACCTCCCCACATCCCAAAACTGGGCCCCCAGATCTTGAATAAACATCTCATTGTATGGATCCAAAAATACATGTTTACAGTATAACTTTGCGCTTCTCATTTTTGATGTGAATTTCTTTTGTTATGCTGTATTTTTTAAAACCTCATTCTTATTACACAGAAGTAGCACCTCTCATTCTGTTGATTCTAATTAGATTTTTGTTGGTGCTAGTTTGGGTAATAAGAAGGAACAGCTGGGGTAAGGGATATACAAGGTCTTTTGTGCTGTGTACAGAAAATACTTAAGAGGCACTGTTACAAAGTTTCCCCACATACCCTACATGATTTATCTATCAGCAATTCCTGTGGTACATATAATATCTGTAAGTAATTCCACTTTATAGATGGAGAAAATGAGGCACCCAAGGTTTAGCTAACTTAGTTAAGTCAGTGGACAAATTTGAGATTTGAATACTCTCAACCTGATGTGTTTTCTTCTATGCCAGGGATTCTGGCGGATTTCAGCATCCAGGTTCATATCCCACCTCTCTATCCACCACCAACCTTGCACCATACCCCACCAAAAAAAAAATAAATAAATACAAGCCATTTTTTTAATCTATATTGTTGATAATATCTGGGAAGTTAGTGAGAAGAGTGATGACAGTAAATACTGAGTAAATATCAGCAACAAGAAAGAAGAAAATAGGGGCGCCTGGGTGGCTCAGTCGTTAAGCGTCTGCCTTCAGCTCAGGTCATGATCCCAGGGTCCTGGGATCGAGCCCCACATTGGGCTCCCCGCTCAGCGGGAAGCTTGCTTCTCCCTCTCCCACTCCCCCTGCTTGTGTTCCCTCTCTCGCTGTGTCTCTCTCTGTCAAATAAATAAATAAAATCTTTAAAAAAAAAAAAAAAGAAAGAAAGAAGAAAATAAGTAAAAGTTTACTAGAAAAGCTTTTCCACGGTAGCTTTTAGTTACAAAAATATATTCTAAACATGCGTTTGGTCATTTTTTAAAAATAAATTTTGAATACTGATTCACTTGCCCATTTTACCCTACCCAGCAGTATGCTGATAACACCTATAATTAATGACTGGAAGCAGAACTCTTAACTACTTTCAATTTGATTGTTAGGTCTATATTTGTATTATAGAAAGTGCTCTATAATACTTATTTTTTAAAATGTGCTACTTTGAATTGATCTGTGACCCCAGCTGCCTTGTCTTCTGTGTCTTTGTTCTATAAGAAGACCTTCTGTTGGATCCTGATTTATAGAACTACATACACTTTGACAGAAGCATAGCCCAAGCCCCAGTGTTATTAAGGCTTCATTCAATTACAGGTAAAAATGAAATTAAGAAGCTTCCTGCAGTGCAGAGAGCATTCATACTGGGTGAACCATTTTATTAGAACAGTGGCAGTTTCTACTATGGCTTATTTCTACCTTTGCCACTGGACCCTCCATCTCTTGCTCAGGCGATCAGCTCAATATGGATACTTGAATTATTGATAATAACTACTTGGCACTTAATTAGGGCACTGTGCTAATGAGGCCAAATTGCAGCTGTGTGTCTGTGGCTGTGATTGGTTTCACTCCATTTGCCCCACCTCAATCTTGCATCGTGCTTTCACCAAGTTCACAAAGGGGACTTAGCAAGCACTCAAGAGTTGACTCAAAAAAAACCCAACACTACTGTCAAATAACTTCCAAAATGTTTATTCTATTATAGGGAATCAAAAGCATGATCTAAAATTAGTATGTAATTCTTATTATATCTTGAATTTGTACGAGGCATTTCAACTGAGGGAAACTAAAGTACTACTGAAGTTACTTCAAGGTATCTTAAATACTCAGTGTCTATAATGTTCATAACATTATGCTAGCCATGGTAAGTGATTTAAAAAAAAAATGAATACAGCTTGGTCCCTACCTTATTATAGCCTAAAAGAGAGGTGGGAAGATAATTATAATGTGTATTTCATTATTAAACTGTATGTTGAAGATAATGTTCTAAGCACTGTACGTACATTCCTTATTTTCTCCCCAATCATTTAGGTAGGTATTATTATTCCCATATTACTAACAAAGAAATTGAGGCTCAGGAAGAGTGATTTACCAAAAGATTGTAAGTGCCTGAGCTATGATTAGCTCATGCCTCTTTGATATCAAAATCTGAATACTTAACTACAATGCTACAAAGTACAAAGACTCAAAATGGTAAAACCAGACACCCCCCGCCAAAAAAAAATTTAATATAGCTGAAATGTTCCTACACTTTACCAGTCCACTGATACTGAAAGAAAGAAAGAAAGAAAGAAAGAAAGAAAGAAAGAAAGAAAGAAAGA